>NC_134787.1:46082675-46095175 GCF_046742065.1 Oratosquilla oratoria
ATAGGAATAATAAATCTGCCCACCTATTAAATAACCAAGTTGCCTCTATTCCCAATTTTAACGATTCAGACCCAGAATACTTCTTTAGGTATGGATCATTTAAAGCAAATTAGTAGGAACAGCCGCCAAAGTCTTCATTAGTCTTGAGGAGTACTCTTCCTATGAATTAGTCAAATCTAGTATCCTCAATGCCTATCAAGTTACCCCTGAGTCTTACCGTGAAAAATTCCGAAACTTGACGAAATCACCTAACACGACTTTTGTCGAATTTGCCTCTGAAAAACTCAGAATCTTTAAGCAATGGCTCTCTGCCATCAAAGTAAAAACTTATGATCAACTCGTTAACTTGATGGTCCTCGAAGAATCTAAACGTAGAATTTCATTCCAAGTCATGCTTCATATGGGAAAGATGCTCTTGATTTAACTGAAGCAGCCCTGCTTGCCGATCAATTTGCAGTACTTAACAGATTGAACGTACAGCGGAGAAGCAATTTTGTAAAGCCATCAGTAGGTTCCCATGCCACTCCAGATGATAAGCAGGCAGGAAAGATTTCTATCCCTACCCCCTCTCCTCTTCCTGTAACTACTGTAAAAAACCTGGCCATCACATCACTCGATATCAAGAGCCAGGTTGCAGAATTTCAAAGTGCTCTAGTGGGTCAAAAGCAACTACCAGTATACTGGACCAAAATCTTACGGTCCTCATAAACCAATGACCCATGTAGTGAAAGGTACCTTTCCCCCTGTGAGGATGCCTTTAAAAATTTCAAGTCCCATGGTGAAATTTCTACTGAAGAGAAAAACCCCCTTTTCCCTATTACAATTCTACGAGACACTGGAGCAGTTCAGTCCACAGTGAGCGAACAGGCTTTGCCTGAGATAAACAAGAGGATAACAGGAAGGAAAGTAACTGTCAGTGATTTATCCTCTACCCAGTCCATCGAGCTAGCTCGGGTGTTTTTAAAGTGTAAATTGTTTCAGAGAGAAGTAGAAGTTGGCGTCTGGAAAAACTAGTGACAAGACCCCTACTGTTGTGGACCTTCACCCTGACATTTATTCCCTGTGCGCAGTCACCAGATCTCAAACTCCCCTCTCTGATAGTAATGTATCATATAAGTTTGATCTCCCCAACCAAATAATTTCCCGAGAGAACTTAATCAAAAATCAACACGATGATTCCACCTTAAAGAATTTCCATAGACTAGCAGTCGATACCAGGGAAGAGGTCGACCATTTCCCAGGATACTACTACCAGGATGGTATCTTGATGAGATGTAGCACACCTTCCAATTACTCTGACCGTGGTTCTTGGGTAGAGGTCCACCAGATAGTTATCCCTTTATCCATCAGAAATAAAGTGATTGAAATAGCCCATG
Source organism: Oratosquilla oratoria (assembly GCF_046742065.1). Lineage (NCBI taxonomy): Eukaryota > Metazoa > Arthropoda > Malacostraca > Stomatopoda > Squillidae > Oratosquilla > Oratosquilla oratoria. Next base: position 46,084,052 of record NC_134787.1, read on the forward strand.
ATGGAGCTGGAGGACATATGAGAGTCAGTAAAACTTACAAAGAAATCAACATTAATTTCTTCTGGCCTAGTTTAAAAAAGAATCTCAGAATATGTGAGGTCTTGCCACATTTGTCAAATTATGGGCAAGCCAAACTAGAAAATTCCTCAGGCTCCCTTAAACCCCATTCCAGTTCCAGATGAGCCCTTTGACAGAATTATTATAGACTGTGATGGACCTGAAGCTTTTCCTCTTAAGAAAATAAATGTCAAAGTTATAGCTGACACCTTGTTGAAATTTTTTACTCAAGTAGGATGTGAATTACATGAAGATGTGAATTACACGAAAGCGCTTGGGAATTACTGTTTTCTTCCGATTTCCTTAGTGGTTACCAGCAAAATTTGTGGATCACGTGTTGTTTTTAGTGATCTTTCTGCATATATATATATATATCTTTATATCTATATATATATATATGTATATGTATATATATCAAATCAGACATCCTGAGTCCACTGTAGAACAAAGGCCTTCTTCATAGCATTCCGTGATTCACACGACCGCGCCAACCTCTGCCATGTCACTTTAGCAAACTTCTCAATTTCGTCTCTCCTCCTTCTCTCTGGTCTCGCTCTTCCACGCTTCCTATCTCGAGGCGTCCAATCAGTAACAAATTTGCTCCACCGCACATCAGTCGTTCGCACTAACTTACCCACTCAATCCCACTTCCTCTCTTTTACTCTTTTATTACCACAATATCTTTCACTCCAGTCTGCTCTCTCACCCAACTTACTCTCTTTCGGTCTCTCAGCATTTTCCCCATCATTGATCTCTCCATTCTCCTCTGTGCAGTCCTTAGTTGTTGTTTTTTTCATCGCTCTCGTCATTCTCCAAGTCACCATCTGGCCTAAATAATTACACTCCAACTTCTTCAAGACTCTCACCACCAATTATAATCTCTTTACTTTGAACTTTCGTGTTGAAAATTACTTTGGTTTTACTTTTATTAATTTTTAAACCTATTTTGATACTTTATTTGTTCAGATCAATCAGCATATCTTGCAAGTCTTCTGTTGTTTCTGAGATAAGAATAATGTCATCCGCAAATCTTGGGTGGTTCAAATATTCGCCATTAATCTTCAGACCTTTCTTTTCCCAACTCAACCTTCTTAAAATATCTTCCAAGTAAGCTGTAAATAAGTTGGGTGATACTGCATCGCCTTGCCGTACTCCTTTCTCGATCTTGATCTTTTCTATATCTTTATGTAGTCAAATTATAGCGGTTCCTTTTGCATAATTTTTTCTAAAACTCTTTATGATCTCTTAATTTGTACCCTGCTCGCATAGCGAGTTTAATATTTCTATTTGTTCTTCCGAGTCAAAGGCCTTCTCGTAATCTACAAAAGCTAAACAGGGATGTATATTGTATTCTGTCATTTTCTCAACTAGTTGGTTTATCGCATGCAAATGGTCTAGGGTTGAATATTCGCTCCTAAAGCCTACTTGTTCTTTCGGTTGGTTTCCATCTAAAACTTGACTTAGTCTATCTATAAGGATCTTGGAGAATACTTTATATACATTTGATAGCAAGCTAATCGGTTGATAGTTACTAAGGTCCTTCTGGTCTCCCTTTTTTATGAAGCAAAATCATTATAGCATTGCGCCATGATTCAGGAGCGCTTTCTTGACGCAAACAATGGGTGCACAACTGAGCTAACTTAATATGAACTTCTTTCCCTGCGTCTTTCAAGTGATCTATTGATATACCATCTTCCCCGGGTGTTTTTCCTCGTTTTACATTTTTAGAGCAAATTCTACTTCTTTTGTTATCTCTGGAACACTACTAACGTCTACAGATGAATTTACTGACTCAACTACGGTCTTCGACGAGTAAAGCTCTTGGTAACTTTCTTTTATTCTTTTAACCATTCTGTCTCTACATTTAATGGCTTCTAAATTTCCATCTTTCAAACATATCATATGCTGTCTTCCTAAAACATGTCTGTGCTCGGTCCCTTTAATACTTATGCCTCTCCGAATAGTTTCCTCTATTTCATTCATATTTCTCTTTGTTTTCTCTGAACTCTGACTTTTGTTGATAAGCTTTCAGCTTGTTTAGTTCTATTTCGTCTTTCCTGTTTTTAATATTCATGGTCCTTCTTATTTTAATTAGGTCATTTGTAGCTTTGGAGTATTTTTCTCTAATAATTTTTGTACCTCCTACTTTCTCTGCCGATTCCCTAAATTCAAATTCATATCTTCGACGGTGTCCTCGTTCGTTCTTAGAGCTTCGAATCTATTTTTAATTTCTAACTGATTTTTTTTCTTATTTTCCTCTCATTTTCTTTCTTAAAACAAGTTTATTGCTCTCGGCTCTACAGCTGAATTTAGCTTGCAACCTACCATTCTATGGTCACTACCTATGTTGACTTTATATATGACCATATATATATATATAGATATATATATATATATATATATATATATATATATATATATATATATATATATATATATATATATATATATATATATATATATATTATACACACACACACACACACACACACACACACACACACACACACACACACACACACACACACACACACACACACACACACACACATTATCAAAATTAGATGGGTAAGGCATTTGGAAAAAACAACGTACTAAATCCAAGGCAATTTGGATTTAGACAAGGACGATCATGCGTCACAAACTTAATGTGTTTCTATTCAAGGCTAATAGATATAATACAAGAAAGAGATGGATGGGCTGATTGTGTATTTCTAGACCTGAAAAAAACCTTTGATAAGGTACCACATAAGAAATTGCTAAAGAAATTAGAAATTGGAGGAGGAATACAGGGCAAATTGCTGAAGTGGATGGAAGACTTCTTGCATGAAAGAAAAATGAGAGTGGTGATAAAAGACAAACACTATAATTGGGGTGAAGTGATTAGTGGAGTTCCACAAGGAACAGTTCTGGCCCCAATAATGTTTGCTATATACATTAATGATATGGATAAAGTAATTGAAAATTATATTATCTTCTATGCGGACGATGCAAAATTGTTGAAAAAAGTGAATATCAAATAAGATTGTGAGTCGCTGCAGAGTCATCTCAATAAAATATGGGAGTGGAGTAGGAAGTGGGAGATGGAATTCTGTATAAAGAAGTGTAGTTGGAATTTGAAAGAAGCAAAAAAGAAAATAAATAGTGGGATCATATACATTGGGAGAGGAAGAAATTAAAAAAGTAAAAAATGAGAAGGACCTGGGAGTCATTATTATGAATAATATGTCCCGTGAGAAACATATACACAAAATTTTTGTTGAAACTTATAATTTAATAAGAACAATCAAAGTGGCATTTACATACCTGGACGAAGAAATGATAAAGAAAATACTAGCCACTTTGATACGACCAAGATTGGAGTATGCAGCAACAACGTGGTCACCAAGTACAAAAAATGCATAACAAAACTTGAAAGAATACAAAGAGCAATTACGAAATTGGCACCAACACTCTCAGAACTATCATATGAGGAGAGACTAGCAAAACTTGAGCTACAGACATCAGAGCAAAGAAGAGGACACAGAAAGAAAATCAAGAAAGACAGTTATACTGTAGAAGAGACCTGAAAAAGAACAGCTTTCCCCACAGGTTAATAGACGTTTAGAACAAGTTAGATGAAAATGTGGTGTATGCAAAAACAATACACGAATTTAGAAACAGTTTAGATAAAATGGGATATGAAGACGGGACACCACTAGCATAGCTCCCCTTCCCGTAAAATACAAGGTAAATATGTATATATATATATATATATATATATATATATATATATATATATATATATAAACTGTGTTTCTCGCTTTATTGCAGATCGTAATTTTGTTAATAACTTGAATGATATCAACAATAAAAGTTTGAAATTTTGCACACTGTGAGAGTACTCCTAAAAAGGTAAGCCACCAAAATATTTTTCAAATCTATACGATATTTTTTTTAAGTTATAGGCATTTATGTATTTTGGAGTCATATTCACTGTTTCTCGCTTTATTGCAGGTTTGTGAAAATGCCCAGAAATGTACGATTGACTGCTACTGAAAAGCAAAGGATTGTAGCAGGCCTTGCAGAAGGACTGACTCTTCTGGATTTAGCCAAGGAACTGGGAAGGGACAAGAGAACCTTGGCTTCTTTTGTGGAGAAGCCCAGCACCACACCAAGGAAAGATAAGGGCACCAGAAGAAGCATTTCCCCTCGTGATATGCGAAAAATACGCAGGCAGGTCAATAGGGAACCCAATGGCACCAGCGCCTCCATTTTTGCAAAAGCTGGCGTTGATCCGATGTCCAGAAAGACCAGATGCAGTGTCTTGAATGAGATGGCCAGGAACGTGAAGCCCATTTCCAGACCTCCCTTGGACAGAACTCACAAGGAAAAACGTATTGCGTGGGCAGAAAAATACATGAAAACAAACTTCCAACAGGTCTTATTCACAGATGAAGCCAGAGCCACACTTGATGGTCCGGATGGATGGGCTAAAGTTTGGAGTCCTACTGGAGCTGCTATCCCACATCGGGTTCGTCGCCAATAAGGAGGTGGGGGAGTTATGTTTTGGGCGGGTATCATAGGAGATACATTGGTTGGACCTTTCCGAGTGCCAGAAGGTGTGAAGCTCACAAGCCAAGCATACATATCGTTTTTGGATGAGCATTTGTCCCCTTGGTTGTACGACCTGCCTTTACTTCGTCGACGTCAGCTAATTTTTATGCACGACAATGCTCCATCTCATGCAGCAAAGGCCACGACTTCCTTCCTCGCATCTCTGGGCATCAAGGGAGAGACTCTCATGACTTGGCCGCCTTGTTCTCCTGACTTAAACCCGATTGAGCAGCTTTGGTCAATTTTGAAGAGGGAGGTTTATGAGGGAGGACAACAGTTTACCTCAAAAGATGCCCTCTGGAATAAAATTGTTGCCGTTGCTAGTACCATAAAACCTTCTCAAATCAAGAGATTGACTTCATCTGTTGATAGCAGACTGCTGAGGGTAATTTCAAGGAATGGGAGTTATGTTGATAAATGATTTGATTTTGTGGAATATATCTAGTGAATTCTTCCTTACATGTCATTAATTTTGTTACTTATGATTTGATTTATTGTATTAAATAAACCTGTTAAGCTAAATTGGGATTTCAATACCTTTATATTGTATTTTTACAAACCTGCAATAAAGCGAGAAACAGTGAATATGACTCCAAAATACATAAATGCCTATAACTTAGAAAATATCGTATAGATTTGAAAAATATTTTGGTGGCTTACCTTTTTAGGAGTACTCTCACAGTGTGCAAAATTTCAAACTTTTATTGTTGATATCATTCAAGTTATTAACAAAATTACGATCTGCAATAAAGCGAGAAACACAGTTTATATATATATATATATATATATATATATATATATATATATATATATATATATATATATATATATGCAAATGCCACTTTGATCTTATTACATTATAGATTTCTCAAAAAAAAATTTGTATATGTTTCTCACGGGACATATTATTCATAATAATGACTCCCAGGTCCTTCTCATTTTCTACTTTTTTAATTTCTTCCTTTCCCAATTTATATGATCCCACTATTCTTTTTTTTCTACTTCTTCCAAATTCTATTATACTACACTTCTTAATATAGAATCCCATCTCCCACTTCCTACTCCATTCCCATACTTTATTGAGATCACTGCAGACTCACAATCTTCTACGGTGTTCACTTTTTATTTTTTTTTATTTTTGCATCGTCCGCAAAGCTCATATGACTTTCAATTCCTTTATCCATATCATTAATATATATAGCAAGCATTATTGGGGCCAGCACTGTTCCTTGTGGAACTCCACTAATCACTTCATCCTAATTGTAGTGTTTGTCTCTTATCACCACTCATTTTTCTTTCATGCAAGAAGTCTTCCATCCACTTCAGCAGTTTGCCCTGTATTCCTCCTCCAGTTTCTAATTTCTTTAGCAATTTCTTATGTGGTACCTTATCAAAAGCTTTTTTCAGATCTAGAAATACACAATCAGCCCATCCATCTCTTTCTTGTATTACATCTATTAGCCTTGAATAGAAACACATTAAGTTTGTGACGCATGATCGTCCTTGTCTAAATCCAAGTTGCCTTGGATTTAGTACATTGTTTTTTTCCAAATGCCTTACCCATCTAATTTTTATAATTCTTTCACAAATTTTAGCTATCGTGCTTGTAGGAGAGACCGGTCTATAGATAGTAGGATCTTCCTTGTTTCCCCTTTTTAATATTGGTACTATATTTGCTTTTTTCCAAATTTTGTCTGTTAGTTCATTCCTGCATTCTCTCAAAACCCAGTTTGCCATTTCATCTGGTCCATGCAATTTTCAGACATCGAGATTACTCAAGTGATTCATTATTTCTTTCCTTGTTACTTCTATCTCTTTCATAGGAGGGACTTTCTCCTCCCACTCGACATCTCTAAGTTGTATGTTCTCCCTCGTAAACACCGATTTAAAATGCTTGTTCATAATTTCTGCCATTTCTATTTCCTCTGTGTATTCAGGGTGGTAGGGTGGTGGGTTTAAACGACAAGAATCCGTTGAAGTTTTATTTCTGACGTTTCGTCCATTCTTCATACTCTGAAGTCCTAGTTAGACGAAACGTCAGAAATAAAACTTCAACGGATTCTTGGCGTTTAAACTCACCACCCTACCACTCCCTCTGTATTCACACCCCAACATATGTATATATACATATTCATATATATATATATATATATATATATATATATGTATATATACATATTCATATATATATGTATATATATATTCATATATATATATATATATATATATATATATATATACATAGTGTGTGTGTGTTTGTGCGTGTATGTGTTTATGTGTCTGTGTTTATGTTTGTACGTGTGTGTGTTTGCGCATGTTTAGCGTTGATATTTATCTTTATATGTTTTCTATTAGACATATTCTGCAACGAAAATATATGAAATAATCAACAAGAGCTGGATTTACATGTTGCAGATAAAATTCTGGGGATGTTAATACTTCTATTCCCAAATGTACTCGAGTATAATCGTTCCTTTTATGGTAAGCTTAACGGTAGGCCTGTTTAATGGATTTTTGTATATTGTAATAATTGTTTTTTTACGGTTTATTCTAATTACTGTTACAAGTGGAAGACCGTTAAATTTGTTATTCTTAGAAGCATTATGTTGAGCTTAGAGGAGCCCTGAATTTTTAATTGGAGGATAAGGATAGTGAACTCGAGAGGGAGGCTTGGAACCCCGAAAATTTTCATAATTATTATTCAATTGGACCCAAAAAGGAAACATCAATGAAATCAAAGGAAGTGCTATTAAACACCCTGTCCAATTAAATTTGGATTCAATTTCCCTCCTACATTTTAAGCGAAAGCTTTTGAATATTCCAAATTGTGCCCATGTTGTGATAAATCGCAAGAAGTATCTCAAGAACCCACTCTTTGTTCGTTTGGTTCTAAAATGCCCCCTGACACACAATCCTGTCATCTTTGTGTGAGTCGTTAGTGTGCTTCTTCAGGGAGATCTTTTACGCCCAACGGTAATTTACCTGTAGGGAGCCGAGGATCCGTGAGTCGGTTTGCTTCGAGGAACCCTATTGGCCAAGCCTCCTCCCCCGCGGGCCGCCGCCGCGGCTGCGGCAGTGGCAGAAGCCGGCAGGGGCATAGGACGACGCGTCGCTACTGGAGACCTCTCCTCGTTGCTCTCTGTGCTCGAGTCGGGCGGATGGAACGTCACCTCCAATCCTGCCGAAAGGAGAGAATTGTGAGTGTGTGGAACCGACGGACGCGGAGCGGTTGGAGCAGGAGGGCGGAGTTGCTGGAAATTTTGGGATACGACCAGAAGAAACCTGGCGAAGGAACAGCCGGTTCGATTATTATCTCAAGGCAGCGTAACCCCATAAAAGACAGCCTGAATGAAAAGAAAAGGGTATTTGCGATTTTCCTTTGCCTATTTCAGCATAACAAAGTGACTAGGAGCTATGGTGCGGTTACAGAACTTCGTAAAACGTGGACCTGTTTCCAAAGAGAAGGGTCTTGACAACAAAGGATCTTAAAGTAGCTAGCATGTATGAATCTCTATTCGACGCATCCTTTGATAACAAGGCAATCCTGGTTACAATGGAGCTTCAGGTAACCTAGTTTGTCGGGTTCCCTAAAGTCGCCTGTCGCCTTCATACCCTGACTGGAAAAAAAAATCTGTAATCCCTCTCGACATAACTTTCCTGTCCACGAGTTCATGAGGTCAGAAAGCGTCTGGCGACCATAGAGTACTCGAAGAGGGATTTCCTTACAACGGCTCCTATCACACTAAGTCTCAGAATCCTAAAATCGCACCAAGAAACTATTCTTCTAAAAGCCCAGCGAATCTTATATAATACAAGTGTACAGAAGCTTAATGCAGAGAGAGAGCTAAGTACCTCTCCTTAGCCTGACTGGCACTTTATATCCGTCCTTGCCGTTCGCGGGGCCTCCTGCCGTGGCCACGGGGCTCCCGCCCTCCTGCTCACTATCCGAAGAGCGTCGCCTCCCTCCACTCAGGAGGCGACCCCTGCCTCCCACGACTCCTCCTCCGTTGCCACCTCCTGAAGACGAGACGGGGAGGGTCTGCTGGTTCGAGATGCAGGAGATTTCTGTGTGGAGTGAGATCAAGGTTAATTGTACAATTTTCTGTTCTCCGAATTAGTCGGTGCGTACCTGCAAAGTTTATGGGTTGCTGTTAGTTCTCTTGTCTACCTTAGTATAGCGACATGCAAGCAGAAGGGATTTATCTCCATTGTCTTTTGTGGGTTTTCCCCGCCATTTCCACATTGAGAAAGTACAAAGAAGAAAACAAAAATGACGCCAATTAAGACCATGACCAAACACGTTTAAAAATAAAAACTAACAAATGAGAAAAAATAAAAGAAAAATGAAACGTGCTTATACATTTGGAAGAGGCATATAAGAGGTAAAAGGGTTGAACTTTAATAGATATATTAGGGAACATATCATTAACTGACAACAGTAACATGCAACAAAACAGTTAACCTTACCTCCTCCACCTCCACTACCACCTCCACCACCACCTCCTCCTCCACCACCCCCACCACTCTTCTTCATCAAGAAACCCCTTTGCCCTTTCCTGCCTCCTCCACCACCACCGCCGCCACAACCACCACCACCACTGTTACCGCCTCCGCTCCCATTTCCAGCACCTCCTCCACCTTTTCCAAAGCGCTTTAGGTTGCTGGAAATGAAGGAGCTGGACTTAGACATGGCTGAGGATGCCTGTGGTTGACCCTCGAAACACTCCTGATGGCCGAAGGTGTGGAACTGCATTGAATAGTCGAGAGTGCCAGTGCCGGCTGTGGTGAGAGTGCCAGCGGTTGTGGGAAGGCTGAAGGTGGCATAGGGACAGATTTCATACGGGTCCTCGGCTGCAAAGGAAAAGGAAAAACGACGGGTGAGTGTGGGAGAGCGGGAAGGGGAGAAGATGGCTGGATGAAGGATGAGGATGACGGGATGTGAGAAAGAAAGAAAAGGCTAAGGATGGAGTCGGGGTGGGGAAGGCGGAGGAAAGTGCGAAGAGGAAGTTGGACAAGACTGAAAGAAAGGGTGGAGAAGATGGAAAGGAATAAGTGAACTGGGTGGAAAAGAAACGAGGAGACAAGGACTCTTTTGTTGGGGGTGAAATGCAACTGCTGGCGTGATGATGAATCTGAGTCAGATTGGACGGTGGGGGAGGGGAGAGGACACACACATACACACACACACACACACACACACACACACACACACACACACACACACACACACACACACACACACACACACACACACACACTGAAAAGATACAAAGACGGGTCACCACGAGTATAGCTCCCTTCCCGTATAATACAACTAGGTAAATACACACACACACACACACACACACACACACACACACACACACACACACACACACACACACACACACACACACACACACACTCACACACACACTCACACACACACACACACACACACACACACACACACACACACACACACACACACATACACTCACACACACACACACACACACACACACACACACACACACACACACACACACACACACACACACACACACACACACACACACACACACACAAAGCTAAAGCTTAGTCTCTTGCTATTACATATTTTCTACCTATTAAATCAGTGATGTAATTTGTAGATTTTGTTCTGGCAGAGGGCAGGAGGCGATTTGATGCAGATAAAGGGGTGGACTCCAGCTTGAAGAGGATCTCAATCGATAAGGGCCCTTTCAGGCTGGGGAGTCGCCCCAAGCATTGTTACCCATAATACGGTAAGAATAACTGACAATAATAACAAAACAAGAACAGCATCAAGGAGGGAGCAACAAACCACCTAAACCCAGAGTCCCTTAGTTACACTCCCGCCCCGCTCATAACATAAGCACATAAGAATGAAGGAGACTGCAAGAGACCATAAGGCCTACACTAGGCAGCTCCGTATCCATCACCACCTGTCATCCCCATCCATAAAGTTGTCTAATCGTTTTTTAAAACAACTGATAGTTTCAGCGCTTAGTACATGGTTACTAAGTTTAATCCATTCGCCGACCACCCTATTAGTAAAACAATTCTTGCTCCGCAACACCTCTCACCTCACAGACAACCCCGAATCCCCGTCAGTCCACCAAAACCTTTAACCAGAAACCCATTCCTCACCTCCCCTCACCCACCTGAACAGAGAGTTTTTCGATCTGAGGAAAAAAGTATTAGCACTTCATTTACAAACCAACACTACAACTCTCACCCACAAGCCCATTTATCCCCCTCCTCTCATCCATCCCAAAAACCAACAACTCTTAAGGAGAATACTTAGAGGGTATAATAGAGTACATCGACCATACCACACTAGTAAACTCTCCACCCCCAAAACACCAACAAACCATTCCCTTCCTACCCATGCTCTCCTCTTCACCTCAATTCACACTATATTCATCATCGTAGCACTCACCATACTTCTCAAATACTTCATCTTATTCA
>NC_134787.1:46122675-46135175 GCF_046742065.1 Oratosquilla oratoria
GGACCCTGAGGGCCTGCGAGGACAGGGGCGTGCACTGGACCTGTCCGGGGGCTTCGCTGGGCACTGGGAAAGACAACGAAGACATGGATAAAAAAAAAAGTTTTATTCAGCGGAAGGTCATAGTCTTGATAAGATGCTATCTATCGAGGCGCAAATTTGTGCCAAGCTACAACACAGTCTGTGAAGAACGTCATCTTAGCCAAGGGGTTGCCAGCCAGCTCGATGTCCTGGGGTTCCCTGCTGAAGTTTGTCGTGGATGCCTAACGATGTCGTTTAGTGCTGGAATGGTCTCCTCCAAGGAGGCTGGGAAACGGTAATGTATAAATGGGTTACCTAAGAACCTGCAGTTCGAGAAAAAGAACAAGATGGAGAAGAAAGAGATGGGAATAATAATAAGAGAAAATAAAAAAAAATAATAAACAAAGGAAAGAAGATGAAGAAAAATAAAGCGGACAAGAAGAAGAGAAGAAGAAGAACGTGAAGAAGAAGAACGCGAAGAAGAACGTGAAGAAGAAGAACGCGAAGAAGAAGAAGAAGAACGTGAAGAAAAAAAAGAAGAAGAACGCGAAAAACGCGAAGAAGAACGCGAAGAAGAAGAATATGAATAAGAATAAGAAGAAAAAGAAGAACGCGAAGAAGAACGCGAAGAAGAATGCGAAGAAAAAGAGCACGAAGGAGAAGAACGCGAAGAAGAGCGCGAAGAAGAAGAAGAAGAAGAAGTAGAAGAAGAACGCAAAGAACGCGAAGAAGAAGAATGCGAAGAAGAACGCGAAGAAGAAGAACGCGAAGAAGAACGCGAAGAAGAAGAACGCGAAGAAGAACGCGAAGAAGAAAAAGAAGAACGCGAAGAAGAATGCAAAGAAGAGGAAGAAGAAGAAGAAGAAGAAGAAGAAGAAGAAGAAGAAGAAAAAGAAGAACGCGAAGAAGAAGAAGAAGAAGAAGAAGAAGAAGAAGAAGAAGAAGAAGAAGAAGAAGAAGAAGAAGAAGAAGAAGAAGAAGAAGAAGAAGAAGAAGAAGAAGAAGAAGAAGAAGAAGAAGAAGAAGAAATAGTATTTTTTTTATTTTTTAAAGGGACGCACCTCCTTGTCGAGTAGTCACAATAGTCGGGTGGGAGGGCGGCCCAGCCCCGACGGAGTTGACGGCGCGGACGACGATGGCGTAGGCGGTGAATGGGCGAAGTCCGAGGAGCTGGGTGTTGATCCCCGCCTTCACCGTCCTGTAGGTGAAGAGGTCGCCGGTCGTGCCCACGCCGGCGCTTCCTGCCGAAGAGGCCTCTCGGAAGCCCACCTGGTAGGCGGTGACGCTACCTGGGGTCTGATGCTTCGAGGGAGGCTGGTTTAAGTTGGAAAAGAAGAATCTGTGTGAGTTTGTTTTATCCCCTCTGGGTATTTGGGATTGTTAATCTAATCTAAAAAATCAATTATTTCTTTGTTTCTTATTGTAGAAATGGCGTTCTACGGAGTATGCTAGAGGAGAGCGTAAAAGTAAATGAGATTTGTAAAAATAAACATAAAGACAAATGATATATCCATATGAGTAATATCATGTCTTTACGATAAAAATCTGCGAAGAATTTTTTTTTTCCAAACAAATTGTGTAACGCTTAAAGGCTGAAGCCTCAGAATCTACGATTATATGGTACATGCGACTCAAAAAAAACTACAGAACAATCAAAACTAAAATGATATAAGCACACTAAATATGGAAGTATATTCAACAGACTTTTTGTTGATCACCACACCAGTTTACTCATAAAAACCTTTGGCACAAGTCGGTGTAAAATCTATACGAAGTCCTAAAATATATGTACACACACACACACACACACACACACACACACACACACACACACACACACACACACACACACACACACACACATATATATATATATATATATGTATATATAAATATATATATATATATATTATACATACATATATATATACATATATATACATACACACATATATATACATATATATATATATATATACATATACATATATATATGCATATATATACACATATATATATATACATATATATATATATGCATATATATATACATATTTATATATATATATATATATATATATATATATATATGAAACAATCCTGATGCGTTTTAATCATGCGCTCACCTGCCACGACACTGAAATAGAGTCCTGGTCTTTGCTGTGGGCTTGCACGCTGGTGGGTGCCGATGACGGAGGCTCCTGCAGGGTGGTCACACTCAGCGTGGGCGACGGGCGGGAGGAGCCTCGGGAGTTGAGGGCCAACATCCTCAGGTGGTACACCGTGCCCGGATGAAGGTTCTGTCCGGGAGAGGGAAGAGAGGGTGGTGATCATCGTGAGGTTGTTAGGGATGAAAGAAAAATTGGGAGAAAGGAGGAACACGAGGAAGAAGACGAAGAGGAGGAGAAAGAGGTAGAGGAGGAAAGGGGAATAGAGGAGGAGGAGGAAGACGAGGAGGAGAATGAGGAAGAAGAAGAAGAGGAAGAAGAAGAGGGGAGGAGGAGGAGGAGGAGAGAGAAGAGGAAAGAGGGGGAGAAAAAGGAATGGGAGAGGAAGAAAAGGAATGGGGGAGGAGGGAGAGGAAGGGGGTGGAGGGGGAGGAGGAAGGGGAGGAGAGAAAACGGAGGGAGACGAGGAGGAGAAAGGCGAAAAAAAAGGGAACGAAGAAGAAGAATAATAACAGGAGGAGAAGCAGGGATAGGAGGAAGGAGGATGAGAGGAGGAAGGTTGAGGAGAGGAGGAGAAAAACGAGGAGGAGAGGTGGAGGAGGAAGACGAGGAAGAGAAAGACGAAGAAGAAAAAGAGGAAGAGGAGGATAAAGACTCGTAGGAGAAGAAAGAAGATGAATAAGAGGAGGAGAGGGGAGAGGAGGAGTAGGGGAGGAGTTGAGGAAAGATAAGGAGAGAAGGAGGAGGAAGACTAGGAGGAGAAGGGGAAGGAAGAAAAATAGGAAAGGGAGGAGGAAGACGAGGAGGAGAAGGAATACAAGGTAAAAGAAGAGTGGTGGCGGTGTTTTGTGTGTGTGTGTGTGTGTGTGTGTGTGTGTGTGTGTTTGTTGCGTAAACGATATATCTACATTTACGTACAAAGAAAACAATTACCCTACCAGTAACTGAAAATACAGTTGATACAACGAGACTTCTATCTGCAACAAAAGTGTATGTTGCCACTTCTAAATGCTCCACCGACCGATGTCTTCTTCCAGGCCGCCATGGGAATCGTATCCAGCGCACCTCTGTGACATGAATAACTACTCTCAGGCGCATTTTGACTTAGAGCAATCTGACCAGGACAAGTTAATCACCGTGAGGTACAAAGGCTGTATCATATCGCAGCGGATAGTCCGGTGGTCCTGCAATGGACACTGAAGACTGAACACATCCATACATGGCCGTATCGTAGACATATTCGACGTAGGGACATACGCTTGATATAGCTTCGTTCGATGGCTGCAGCCAATATAGTACTTAGGAATGAAGCAATTATAGTCACGAGCATAATATTTTTACCCACGTTATAGTTCTTATAACGTTAATATATATATATATATATATATATATATATATATATATATATATATATATATATTGTCCAGTACGTGATAATTATATATTTCAAGCTTTATTCTGAGGTCTTTCCTTCCACCCTTACACTATACCTGTCAGTATGGATACTCTCCTATTTTCCTATGTAGTATTCAACTTACAGTTAAATAATTTTCTTGGATATAAAAAATAATTGTCATACAAAGAATTAGAATTTTGTATCATGAAAGGCTCTGGGATGAATCAAAACTTTAGGTCGTGACTGTACATCCTAATTGCCCCGTCGTCCTACTACATCAAAGTCACTCTCGACTTTTTCGTAAAACTTTGGGTGATGTTTTTCGAACTGGAAAAACACACGAAGGATGCAACTATGACGGGTTTGAAGCCATACAAGATGGCGTGGTAGCTCTTGGCTCGCGCCTCTGACTAGAAACCCGCTGCCCCATGGCAGCCGGTAACTATCCTCGGGAAGTAAAGTTGGAAAGCACTGTTTGTGTTGTGAGAACGTTGAACTGTTTTCAAGTCACTATCTAGTAGGAGGAGACTCGTCCCCTGGTGTCAGATTTCAATGATGGAAAAGCAGGATGGAGGAGTATTGGAAATTGATGGCGGGAGAGAGTTTGAGCAACGGGAAATCATCGGATGGAGGTGAGGGTATCAATTGTCCTTGGAAACGAATGCCAAGGAGATGAGCCTCCCCGACGTCCATTCCACTGAAAAGAACTCAGTCCCATGAGGAAGGATTTAAGTATGGTAGAATCCTGATCTAATGTTATGCATGTATGATAGAATTGCTCAAATATGTTTTACAAAATATTCACAGAACTTTTTTAGCTGTTGAAGAGTTGTTCTTATCAGATATTCTTTATCTCATTTGTCTGAACTTTAATTTCTTTGAGATATCTATGACGAGGTTATAAGATCGTTCATCCTATAATCATCGAAACTGTTCTCATGTCCTGCCTCAGCAATGTCATTTTGACCCTGGAGGACTTACCACACATACTTTCCCAAATTTCCCTCTTATTTATGTTATTATATTTCACCGGCCGACATCCCACCGTTTGTCCCCTTTTTGCACTCACCTTGATGATGGCCTCAGCGTGCTGAGGAAGGATCGTCGTGTTGGTCAAGGACGAGGGCGTGGGCGCCAGCGACGACGACGAGGACGACGACGAAGACGACGATCCGGTCGAGCTCGGAATCAGCGACGACGACGACGACGAAGGCGACGACAGCCTGACGGGCCAATGCTGTACCACGTAGTGCGTCAGGGGGGAGTTGCCGTCGTAGGGATGGGCCCACTTGAGCGAGACGTGTCGAGATTTGACCTCCACGACGTGAACCTGTCCTGGAGGGTCAGGTCGTTCTGAGACGACCCGAAGCAAAGAAATGTCAGCCCGGAAGTCACTTGTTCTTGGCTATAACAAACTCTTCTTTATGCGTCATTACACTCGAAAACTTAAGATAGTAATTTAACTAGGGGGAGGTGGTGGCCGTCGTTGTATAAAGTTCTGGCGATAATCGCCAGGTGATCTTATTAAGCTGACTGAACTTTCCCTTACTCTGGCCGCACCCGGCGCCCACGCATAGTGGGACACCGACATAGGCGTTGCGGATAAGTCAACCTCGAAATGAGTGGCATTACCAAGGATCTATTATCTAAAACCTAAACAAACAAACAAACACACACACACACACACACACACACACACACACACACACACACACACACACACACACACACACACACACACACACACACACACACACACACATATATATATATATGTATACACACACCCACACATTCATAGAGATGTAGATCTTGGTATTACTAAATTGTCTTCGACGATCTCGTTACAATCTTCATGTGCGATGACGTCAAAACTAAAACCTGTGACGATCTTCTTAAAAGCCGTCGCCGTCGGTTGTGGCAAAGAAATCAGTAAAGACCACCACCTCCTCCCCCTACCCTTTCTCTCCTCCTCCTCCTTTTTCTATTTCTCCTCCTCTTCTTGTACCCCTCTCTTCCACCTTGCTACTCTCCCTTTCCTTCCTCCTCCTACTGTACTCCGTCTTCTATCTATTCCTCCTCTTCTTTTCCTATTACTCCCTATCTAATCTCTTCCTCCTTTTCCTTCTCCTCCTTCTTCTCCTCTATTCCCCTTCCCCACTCCCTCCTATTTTTTCGTTTTCTTTCTTCCACGTTCTTTTCTTCACTTTTTATATTCCCTTCCTCGCCTTCTTCCTTCACCTCCTCTTCGTCCACTTCCTTGTTCTCCTACTCTTCCTCATCCCTTTTCTCCTAACCCCTTCCTCCTTACCCCTTCCTCCTTTTCCTTACCTTTCAGCCCGTCCTTACCTTCCACATTGACGAAGAAGGTGGCCGCGTCGGATGTGAAAGCGTTTGAGACGTGACAGGTGTAGAGTCCCGCGTGGTGTCGGCTAGCGCGCGGGATGAAGAGCATCGAGGACCGGCCGTCCACGCCTGACCGAAGTTCCAGGTCACCCGTCGGGGCTGCAGAGGAAGAGGAAGGGGGAATGTATCACCAGAGCGTTACAGGGGCCGGTAAGGTGATGCTGGTATAGCGGTAGGGTGAGCTTTGTGGTAGGTGGTGGTGGATTGAGGTTGTGGGGTTGACGTGGCATTAGGTGGCCGAGTTCGTGGTTGTATTAGGGGTTGGTGTTCTATTAGGGTAGGGGTTGCGAGTAGGTTGCATGGAGGTTGCGTCTTATAGAGTGTGGAGTGACAGAATGGTAATGAGGTTGCGTTGGAATAGTGCGGAGGTTGTTTTTTTTCAATGATACTGAGGTTCGTTTGAGCGATGTGAGGGTGTTTGTTTTGGGTGGTGAAGTAGATGTGTTAGGGTAATGCGGGAATCTCGTTAGGGTGGTGCAGGGGTTTAGCTAGGATGTAGTAGGTGCAATGAAATTTAGGTTGGATGCAGTTAGGGTGGATGTCGTGGGAACACCTAGTGAGCAACCCTCCTCAACTTGATGAGGGGAGCAAATGTCTTTGGGATTCTATATCCATCAGTCCCTTGAAATCAAAACATATTACTACTACCACCGCCGCCGCCGCTGCTGCCGCTGCTGCCACTGCCGCTGCTGCTACCACCACCACCGTGAGTACTGAATACGGAACTGTGTTTAGGATAATGAGAGGAGGTTTCAATAAGGGAAAAATGAACCCTTCCTTCCAAAAGGAGCGATCGGAGATGGAACGCACATATTCTGAAGAGGGTCCTCAATCTGACCAAGCACACGCATACGCACACGCGTACATACATACACGCATGCACGCACACACACACACACACATACACACATACACACACACATACACACACACACACACACACACACACACACACACACACACACACACACACACACACACACACACACATACTCGGACACACAGACACACACGTACACACGAGAACACACATGCGTACATACATGGATACATAGATACACACACACACGCACACACGAGAACACACATTCATACGTACATACATAGATACATACACACACACACACACACACACACACACACACACACACACACACACACACACACACACACACACACACACACACACACACACACACACACACACACACACACACACACACACACACACACACACACACACACACACACACACACACACACACACACATACATACACACACTCGCACACACACACACACACACAGTCGCGTAATACCTGTCGATCACGAGTTCAACACGTGATCCAAGACCGTGGTGGTGAATTACACACACGCGCGAACACCTTGAAGACCCAGAGGATTCACAACAAAATACCATTTGAAAGTGAGCCGCCAAAAAAAGGACAAACTGACAATTCCGCGCGACGACAATTCAGCAAATGACAATTCCGCTCAAGGACAATTCATCGCAAAGGACAATTTAACGCAACGGCAATTCAGTGCAAGGAAACAAACACAACTTAAGATAAAAGACTGATTAAGATAGCATACTGAAAATAAAAACATCTTCGTGGAAATACGAATACTAATTTATTTTTTTAGATCAATTTGGTAACTTATAGTTTGCAAGTACAGTACTCTCACGTAAGGGCTGTTTAGCACGAGGAAACAAACCAGGAAACCAAATTTTTCTATTTCCTAGGGAGTTCAATAACCTTTTAATCGAAAAAAATGAATATTCTATTGGTATCGTCCACACTAGAACGTAAGATAAAAAAGTTTCGCCACTTTGTGTTAAATGCAAATGTTCAAGTAATATAATATAATTAACTTGATCAGATGCTGGAATTGGTTCACCATCTCGTTTTCTACGGTGTTGAACATTTCGTTGCAATGAAGTATACTTGAGTAGTAAAATAATTGTTTCATCTGACTAAGAGACTTACGCCTCTTCAATTCTTCTTATCGTCGTATCATTAGATGCACCAGTTCGTTCACGAATATCTAAAACCCTCTACTTCATTGCTAATCCTGCTGGTTGCAGGACAATGACTATGCATCATAACGTCTTCCCATAAATTTCTAATATGGATACGACCTTTACACATGTCTTCATTTCAACGCCAAGATGAGATAAAATCCACTCCATAGGACTCGGTTTTTAGTTTGAACTTAGTAAATACGACTGACTTGAGACTAATTATATTGTCACAAACAAGCCATGCGAGGACTGCCTGGGGACTGACTATATTGTCACAAAGCTTTATGTAGACTCGATATTGTCGGTTCACGGTATACGTTGAATTGCCCCTACGCTGAATTGCCTTTGCGCTGCACTGTCACGTGCTGAATTGTCGGCGCTGAATTGTTGGCGCTGAATTGTCCTGCGTGGAATTGTCGGTTTACAAAGAAAAAAAAAATGAATTCCTGTAGGACTCACATTAGATATATCCTAGGCATTCACACAGGCATGTATGAGCTCACGTTCGTATATAGGATGTAGGCAGTTTAAGATTTAACTCATTCCTGTAATTGGATGGGCTGGGTGAGGGAGTCTTTTGGTGTGGGTGTGGGGGTGTATACTTCGACTCTGCCACTCACCCCAGAGCAAAGGTGACGGTGGAGGGGGAGAAAACCACAGCTTGAAAGGAAGTACAGTCCCTCCCTCACTCACCCACGGGTGGTTACTTACGGTTTCGAAGCTGCTTGAGACCTTGAGACCATTGGAAGACGAGCGGAGGGTCTCCCGAACTTCGGCAACGGAGTTCGAGGGAAGCTCCCACGGTCGCCGACTCGTTGATGACTCGGTTCCCCTGGATGCGGGCGCCCTCTGTCGGCACGGAAGGAAGGAGGAACAGTGAAACACATACTATCTGCTCTCGCGGATTAGGCAACTTTCCATCACAACTACATTTATTGTTGAAAGACGCGCAAAACGCTCACACATATAGGGAAATAACACGTGTATGAGTGATAAAGAATCTTGCGTTGTTAGACTGGCAGCTTACATTCTGACCAAATATTACTGTATCAACATGTATACCGTAAGGACTGACACGCCGAAAGGTGCGGATGGAGGGTATGGAATAACTATGACTTGTAAGAGGAAAGGGCTTAAGTGTGTACAAGCCATATTCATATTCATAATCGTAAATACATTAAAAGTTAATCACATATAGTATGTAAATTTTAGACTGGTTGATAACAATAATAGTGATATCAATAGTATTGGTAATAACAGTAATTATAATGATAATGAATATAATAATAATGATAATAATAATGATAATAATGACAATAATGATAATGATAATAATGATAATAATAACGATAATAATGATAATAATAATAATAGTAATAAAAATAATGATAATAATAATAATGATAATGATAATAATTAATAATAATAATAATAATAATAATAATAATAATAACAATAATAAAAATAACAATAATAATAATAATAATAATAATAAAATAATAATAATAATAATAATAATAATAATAATAATAATAATAATGATAATAATAATAATGATAATAATAATAATGATAATAATAATAATAATAATAATAATAATAAAATAATGATAATAGTAATAATAATAATAATAACAATAATAATAACAAATAATAATAATAATAATAACACTAATAACAATAACTAATAATAATAATAATAATAATAATAATAATAATAATAAAATAATGATAATAGTAATAATAATAATAATAACAATAATAATAATAATAGTAATAATAACGACAATAATAGTAATAATGATAATAATAATGATAAAACAATAACAATAATAATAATAATAATAATAATAATAATAATAATAATAATGATAATAATGATAATAATGATAATAATAATAATAACAATAACAATAACAATAACAATAACGATAATAATAATAATAATAATTATTATGATAATAATAATAATTATAATAATAATAATAATAGCAATAATAATAATAATAATAATAATAATAATAATAATAATAATAATAATAATAATAATAATAATAATAATAATAACAATAACAATAATAATAATAATAATAATAATAATAATAATAATAATAATAATAATAATAATAATAATAATAACAATAATAATAATAATGATAACAATGATAATAGTAATGATAACAAAATTTGTATAATTGTAATAATAATATGAAAAATAACAAGTATTCGTCACCAGACAGACCTGTACCGCTTTGTGTCAGCTTGCCTCTCCTGACTCACCTCGCACCACCACGGAGACGACTTTGGAAAGAGCCGGAGATACTCCGTTGTCAGCTTGGCACTGATAGCGGCCCCGGTCGGCCAGCGTTGCTTGACGGATTGTCAGCGACCCGGTCCTTCGCGAGTCCAGTCGCCAGCCATCCACGGCCAGAGCCACGGCGCTTCCGACGTCTCCGTTTTCTGTACGGGAGGAAAACGGGGTAAGAATGTTTTTAGGGAGCAGTGGGAAAGAACGTGCTTAGTTGTCTTAAGGTGACGGGGAAGACTGAGGAATCGGAGGGGAAGGGCAGGCGCAGATTATATGGACGGGGAAGGGGATGGAGGAGAGGGAGAGGGGAGAAGAGAGGAGAGGGAACAACAACAGGAAGTGATAATTATATATAAACCAGCTCACTAATGTCCCTAGAGAGGAAAAGACAGGGGGGGAATGCGGTAGAAAACAAACTGCTGCGACCACACTTCACAACTTTCATTTCCCTTTGGGAGGACGAACTTTTGTCTCCCGTCGTCTTTTAGGGTCCCCCAGGAACGCAACAGCTCCGTTTTCTGTGGAACTTGAAGACTCCTTCGCCGCGTTCGATTGCGAGGTTTTATTGCCCTCGGGCTTGGGGGGTTAGGGTGAAGTGGGTGATCTGGGGAAGTATGAACTGCGTCGCTCGAAAACAATAAAATCGTACCAATGTCATCGATCAGATGGAAAATAAAAAAACCCTAGAAGGAAGAAGGCCCAGATTATTTCTTAAAAAAAAGAAAAAAAAAAAAAAAAAAAAAAAAAAAAAAAGGATAAGGTAGTGTCGCAAGTATGGGAGAAAAGAGAGAGTTGGGTGAGAGTTCAAGGAGAGCGGCGAAGAAGAAAGTTGCAAGAGGAGGAAGGAGAGAAGAGGAAAGAGAGAGAGAGAGAGAGAGAGAGAGAGAGAGAGAGAGAGAGAGAGAGAGAGAGGGGGGGGGGAGAAAGAGAGAGAAAATAGGTGTCGTCCATCAGGAGAATGAGAAAGAGATGAGGAATGAGGAGAAAGAAGAGGAGACAAAAAAAGAAGAAGAAGGAGGAGGAGTAGGAGAAGGAGGAGGATGTGGAGGAAGAGGAGTGGGAGGGGAGGTCGACATGCAAAAACTTGAGCTAAAGTTAGTGCGGGCTGACAACTTGGACAAAGCAAATGAACTCGTAAACACAAAAACTTGGCTGTGCAAACTCGACGGACAAGTTTGCTATGGAAATGTTGCTTCCTAACAGCTGCTCTGGGCCTTTGCATCAACTATTTCAAGCTGCAGGTTAAATTGTCGAATCTAGTCCTCTTTCTATTCTACATCTTTTTCTTCTTTCTCCAAGAGAAGTTCCCGAGAAAGTAAAAAAAATCCCTCTCCTTGCCCTCAAGTTGATCGAGTCCGTTAAACCGAACCCGGTACTCATCCGTGATTGGTTCGTTTGAATGATTGTTCGACCAGCTTGGCGCCTCCCTCGAAACAAGAAATATAAATTCCGCACAATTTTTTTTCCCTAAAGGCCCATCTACACGATCAAACACTTTGTCAAACCCGGTTTGGCAATCAAGTGTTTGAAGTGATTTTTGACCGTGCGAATGGGATATTCGGTTGTCAAATACGTTTGTCAAACGTGTTTGACAACCAAATACCCCATTCACACGGTCAAACATCACTATAAACACTCGTTTGACAAACCGGGTTTGGCAAACCGTTTGACCGTGTAAATGGCCCTTAACTCGGCACCCCATTACCTGCGTTTCAGTTTAACTAGAACGGTGATTGGAGGGCTGGTGGTGGCGGTGGGTGAGGTGAGAACGATACAAAAGAATAGAGGTCAGAAGAGGTCATTGATCTCCCGTTCCAGGCTACAGGATCACTTTGCTTTAGCCGGAGAGCCTTTAAAGTACACATGGGAAATATGTTCTTTCTAAATTTTACTTAACGTAGGGTGACACCAAAAGGTGTATCAAATCCTTCAAAATACATAAATACACGCACACACACACACACACACACACACACACACACACACACACACACACACACACACACACACACACACACACACACACACACACACACACACACACACACACACACACACACACACACACACACACAGAGGCGCACACTCAAATGTTTGGGTATTATTTTTTTTTTAATATCTGGTTGGTTAGAGACAAACCTTTTATCCTCTTCTGCACTTCCGCTCGCTTTAACGGAAAGCCC
>NC_134787.1:46145175-46155175 GCF_046742065.1 Oratosquilla oratoria
ACAGATAGAGGTGACATCTTTGATAAGGCATCAGGTCAGCCAGAAACAATGAAATTTCTTTTTACAACGGATTTTTATTTATTATTTTAGAGGAGGGTGAGGTGAGAGGAAATTCGAGTTTAGAATATATGAATAAAGAGGTGAAGGGAGTGCTCAATTTTTTGGGATCAACGGACGTGAGACAAACTTCAGGGGGTAACGAGATCTCATACTTGATACTTAAAGTCCATGGGAAATAACTGTGTCGATGATTTGATGAAACGTACAATAAGTTATGCCAACATGTTTGCAGATAATGCAAAATCATGACAAGAGTGAAGAACAAGGACTATACTCTATTGCAAAAAGACAGATACTATTTTAGCATGAAACCAAGAATGGAAGATTAATCTCAATACTTAAAAATACAATGTACAGGAAATGGGGAATAGGTGCAAAAGACCACCTTTAAATTGATCATTGGGAAGAAAATCCATCACAAAAGCAAAGGAGGAGAGAGATTTAGGAGTGTCGATAAAAGATAACCTGTCATCTGAGATACATATCTGCAGGATTGTGGAAGAAACATACGGACTGCTGCAGAAGTTTAAAGTGGTTTGTCACTATATGGATGAAGACATGATGAAACAAATCCTCATCGAAGCCATGATCAGTTCAAAACTAGGATATGAGTCAGAAGTATGGGCTCCACACATTGTCAAGGACATAAGCAAAATCGAGAGAATACAATATATTTATGTATTTTATTTGTTATTTACATTATTATGGCTTTTATTTATTGTTTTATTATTATTATGATTTTTTTCGCATCCGACCTAGATATGGACCAAAAGGTCTCCTGTCGGCAGATGAACCATATGGGTAGAGATTAAAAGCAATGAATCTGCCAACTTTTAAAGATCTTAGCCATGACGCCTCCTTGAAGAACGAGGTCAACTTTCTCGTGTGAAACCGTTGTGATGTCCTCTGTCAGGAACTCTGAGATATTTCCTCGGGTTTCAGTTACGAAAATATGAAGAGGACTTGTAACAGTTTCCTTTGATTGCACCCCACGACAGATACGAAGAAAAATTCACAAGGCAAAAGAAAACCAATCACGGAAAGATTATCCATGAAATTGAAACCACATACGCCTTTTACTCTGACAGACTAAAAAAAAATCTAATCAGTCAGTGACAACACACCGTATTCGAAACCTTCCATAACAAACAGTGGGGGAATAGGCATAAATATTCAGAGACATATTCAAAGCCACAATAACACCCCCACAAAAAAGAGGGAAAATAGTTTCTACACCTATTTACTCATTCAACAGGTGTCACATTTTCATCAATGATTCACACTTTAACCATGCAGTAAGTTACGCAGAAGTGTGCCTATCTGAAAAGATATCTGAATCTTTCCTCTCAATTACTTCAATCTTAACCTCTCAATTACTTCAATCGCCACCCTACCTATTAATCACATCCTCCGCAACATCCTATAATATAGGACCTACATCCTGTAACACAGGACTTATATCATCGTATCAGATTCACGAAATGTCCATAAATGTAGTCTCCACCCTCAGGTCCTGCCACCCTCTGGTCCACCAAATCCATTCGTGGATCATCCAAATCTCCATCCTCTTGAAATTTTCTGTTGAGTTCCATCTCACGTTGGCATCCCCAGCAAGGAACGAGCCGACAAGGCAGCTCAAAAGGTAGCATCTCTACCTTTCGATGTCTCCAATTCATCGCAAATAACAGGCTATTACCAAGTCTCCTGATCACCAATGGCATGTGGCAAAGACGCTGAGGAACAACATCCAAGAAACAATCTAAAAACAGTCAAGCACACATGTATCTATAGTTGTATTTGCCTTAACATAAACGACGTTTTGGAAGAACACTAGTTTACCCAAGAACAAGATATTCCTGTCGCACATGTGAACACCTCATGGAAGAAAACAGCACTCTCGCCTATAAATGCAAAGCTCCTACTCACAATACCATATACTACTAGAATGTCCGATTTACACAACAATCAATAACGATCACCTACTCTGCCGTCTACCCCCTCAAGCAATAATGACACGCTACACCAACTCTTGGGTGATAAAACACTAGTACCTCTATCATCTCTCCTTAACTTCCTACAAAAGAGAGGAATTTTAACGAAATTATAAACATCCTCGACAAACTAGACCCATACAAGAAATATAAAATAACATACGACGGCGGCACAGGATTGTCTACAAGGATATGAGCACAGGTAAACTAGTCTATGGCAAAATAAGCAATCTCTTTCTTTCTCTCCCTCTCTCCCTCCCTCCCTCCCTCCCTCTCTCTCTCCCTCTCTCTCTCTCTTTCTCTCTGTCTGTCTGTCTGTCTGTCTGTCTGTCTGTCTGTCTCTCTCTCTCTCTCTCTCTCCCTTTCTCCTTTTCTCTCCCTTATTCCGCATCCCCTTTCTTTCATAAGTGTTAGTAGCCTCTGAGTTTTCCGATTGTTTTCAAAATATATATTATTTAGAATAGGAACCTATCTTACAGATGTGTGTGTGCGTGCATATAAATCTTTTTCTCCCTCTCCTAATCTATTTTTTCACCCTATATCTTTATTCTTATACGGAAATATATATATATATACATACACACACACACACACACACACACACACACACACACACACACACACACACACACACACACACACACACACACACACACACACACACACACACACACATACACACACACACACACACACACACACACACACACACACACACACACACACACACACACACACACACACACACACACACACACACATATATGTTTATATATATGTCACTTAGACAAAATTTTGTAGCACATTTGTAAATAATAATCACGAAGATCCCCCAGTCGGAATAAAAGGAAACTTTAGAAGAAAGTGTAACTTCTATATTTCGGCTAATAGTTATAGCTCTCTTCTGGAAAGTACTTTCCTGAAGAGGGCTGTAGCTATTAGCCGAAGTATAGAAGTTGCACTTTCTTCTAAAGTTTCCTTTTATTCCGACTGGGGGTTCTTCGTGATTATTATTTACAAATGTGCTACAAAATTTTGTCTAAGTAACACACACACATACACACACACACACACACACACACACACACACACACACACACACACACACACACACACACACACACACACACACACACACACACACACACACACACACATATATATATATATATATATATATATATATATATATATATGAATACATGCATACATACATACATATATACATATGCATATATATATATATATACAGTATATATATATATATATATGACATATACATTTTTTCCAAGTTATCATGTTTTAATGTGAGTTTACATGTAGATATATAGACACACGTTACCTCTGACATTCATGCTGGCAGTGAAGGCGGTGGAGGCAGCGGAGTTGGAGGCAGTACAGGTATAGTCTCCTGCGTGGCGCCCTTGGATGTTGGAGAAGACCAAATTGCTGAAGAACTGCGAGTGCGTCTCCGTGACATCGGGATCCTGTTAAGAAACGAAGACAAGGTAGAGAAGTCCGGTGTCTCAGTGATTCCGCGAACCACAGAAGCTTTGTGGGTTTCCACAGACCAAAGTTTCTGTAGGAAACAGTGAGTGCTAAGACGATTTTATTTGGTATTGAAGTGATCCTGGAAGTCTTCGGACTGTAATTTTATGTTCATGAAGACCATGACTGAGGACCTGACTTCGAGAGGCTATGGGACCTTGGCCCATAACGATGACAATTGGCAGTAGCGAGGGTTCCTTACTATCTAGGATGTTGGGTCGGGTGGTGGGCGGTGGGGTGGGGGGTGGGGGTGGGTGGCTGAGGTTACTGAGATGGCGCGCGCATGCAAAGAACATCTTAGAAATATGATTGATATGCTGGATTCCATTAAACAAAATGAGCAATTACTCGTAGAGGTCGAGTTTGTGTTAACTAAGGAGGAAGGGACAAGTTGACTAGTTAATGAATGATAGGATAAATGAATGGATACACAGATGAATGAATTAATAAATGGGTGAATGGATGGATGAATGAATGAATGGATAGATAGATGGATGGATAGATGAATGAATGGGTGGTTGGATGGATGAATGAATGAATGGGTGGATGGATGAATGAATATATGAATTAATAAATGAATGAATGTGTCAATAAATGAATGAATGGATTGATGGCTGAATGAATAAATGGATCGGTGAATGAATGAGTGAATTAATAAATAAATGAATAAATGAAGTGAATAAACGAATAAATGAATAAATGAATAAATGAATACATGAATAAATGAATAAATGAATAAATGAATATATGAATAAATAAATAAATGAATAAATATATGAATAAATGAATAAATAAATAAATGAATAAATGAATAAATGGATAAATGAATAAATGAATAAATGAATAACTGAACAAATGAATAAATGAATACATGAATAAATGAATAAATGAATAAATGAATGAATAAATAAATGAATAAATGAATAAATGAATAAATGAATAAATGAATAAATGAATAAATGAATAAATGAATAAATGAATAAATGAATAAATGAATAAATGAATATATGAATAAATGAATAAATGAATGAATGAATGAATGAATGAATGAATGAATGAATGAATGAAAAATTAATAAATGAATAAATGGATAAATGATTAAATGAATAAATGAATAAGTTAATAAATGAATAAGTGAATAAACGAATAAACGATGAAACGAATAAACGAATAGATGAATAAATGAATAAAATGAATAAGATGAATAAATGCATAAAATGAACAAATGAATAAATAAATGAATGGATGGATGGATGATTGAATGAATAAATTATTTAGTTAGCTAGTTAGTCAATTGGTAGATTACTTAACAAGTTCATTGTTCGTTAGGTACTTAGGTAACTAATTAGTTCTTTAGTGAAGTAGTCAACTGGTTCGTCAATTAATTAGAAATTTAGATAGTTATTCATTTAATTGAATATTTAATCAGGTATCTATTTAGTTAAATAGATAATTAGTCAGTTAGTTGGTTAACTAGATATTTAGTTAGTTAGCTAGTTAGTTGGTCAATTAGTTAGTTAGCTGGTTAGTTAACTGGTTAGTTAGTCAGATAATTAGTAGTTAGTTGCAGCCTGTTTCATTTTAGTATGAACAGCCCACACTTCGGATGTAAACCATAGGTTCAAGACGTCCGTCAATTGAATGTTTAGGTCTAAATCAGGGGTTCTCAGCCTTACTTGGCTTATTCATCCCTTTCACCATTTGTCATAATGTCATTCCCCCCTCCTTTCCAAGATTGTCTGTTTCAAAGGGTGCATTCTAAATAATATGCAAATATTACTAAAAACCCTTTTATTTCTTCCAAATTAGTATATATTTTTCCCAAATTAGTATAAATCCAGCCCAGGTGACAGGCCAGATAGGCTAAAACCTATAATTGCTTTCCTCACCCCGTAAGCTGACTGTGGTCACAAATCACCCCCAGAAATCCCAAAATTCCCCCCTAGGGGTGAATTTCACCCCTAATGAGAACCCCTGGTCTAAATAAATAGATGAATAAATAAGATGAAATAAATAAATCCGATATCCGGAGGATGATTTAGGTGTTGGCAGTCGTGAACTTGTACCAGAAGGCGTTAAGTTGCTGTGAAAGTTCTGATCATTCTTATCTATAAATACGTACCTGCCTACCTGGAGTTGGTCTCCTCTTCACAAACTTCATTCCGGTTGATACAATGTGCTCTTTCTTTCTTATTCAACTCATATAAGGAGGTTATGGGACTGTATAGGGTAATGTCTACAATCTACCGAATATATGGGGCTATTCTATTCAATCTAGGACCTTTTATCGGTCAAATGAAATCGTGGTAACTCACCAGCCATTCATGGATCAGGGGATTCATCGGAGTGTCCTACTGTCGAGTTTGTCCGGTGGTACTGGAATTGGAATTACCTACTTACCTACTGGAATTATTTTACCCCGTGCTACCGGTATGATTGAAGGGGTCGACATTCGTATATATGGATACCTACTCACCCTCGATGTTGTGGGAATGTTCATATACATGTTCACAAGCTCACCTTCGGTAAAGTGGGGAACATCTCCTTGTAACTTGAGGTTATAGGCAGGGGGTCGTTATCATATATTTATCTGTCTGGCACCGGGCGATTCCATTTAGCAGAGAACCCAGCCCCCTCCGGTGAATACTTGAGGCCTAGTTCAGCTATAATAGGGCACAGTCGGGGTGCGAACCATCTGGAGACCTCTTGGTCCATGAGGACTTGTTACTAACCTGAGGCATGGGATTCCCGTCTCGCTGCCAGGTTATGCTGATGGGGAGGTCGCCACTCATAATGGAGCAGGACACGGAGAGCCTCATCCCGGACACGATGGAGTCTGGGAAGGTGAACTCAGCGAGCACCGGAGGTTCTGCGGCAGGAGAGTCAGAAGCGTTAGAAGGCCCGTGAACCGGAAGAGTCACAAAGAATGGAGGTCTGGAAGAACCGCAAAGATCGAAGGCCCACAACAGTCAGAAAGACCGGAATGAATCAGGAGCTCGTGAAGTCAAATAAATACTAAAGGGCGTTTTAATCTACCCTCCCTGAGTTTTTTTTATGACTTAAGTGTTTATTTTAGTTAACTATAAACGAGTTTATTTAGTTAAGGGAAACCGTCTCCCGCCCTCCACAGCAAAACGTTTAAACACATTTCGAACCTATCTTGACTAGCCCTGTTGCGCCGTTTCATTCCTTTGAGGTTTGTTCTAGCCGTCGTCAAGGAATTTCTTTGAGCTGAGGGGACGGGGGCAAAGATGACAAAAGAACAGAGACGGGAACGAGGAAAATAAATGTGGATATGATTAGGGATGAGAACAGCTCAGGGATGGGTAAGTTCGAAATTGGCAGAGCGAAACTACAGAACCACTCGGCATTGAGCAGAACAAAATTTGTGAAGTGTGCTGCTGAGGGGAGAGGGGTAATTTTACTTCCAGCTTGCATCTTCTCTCTCTCTCTCTCTCTCTCTCTCTCTCTCTCTCACTCACTCTTTTTATCTATCTATCTCTCTCCTTTCTTCCTCCCCCCTCTCTCTCTCTCCTCTTTGGTTAGCCTGAACTTGCCCCTCCCTTCGTCAGAAGGGCATGGACCCTTGTGGGCCCATTCACTCCCTGCATCTCTTAATCCCTCTTTCCCCTCCTCTTTGTTTTGGTTAAGCCTACCTCTTCGCCTGGATGGTCTTTTCTTGGGAGACCCTTTGGCTCCTCTTCTTCCTTCTCGACAGGTTATTCACTCTTCCTACACAAGGAGGACACTGTGCCACTCATTAGTACCATTTCGAACTCCTGATTTATTCCAAGCATCCTTCCCCCCCGAAAAGCTACTCATCGCCTCTTCCTTACCGTCTCCTCTACTTATCTCGCCATCCGCTCTCGTCTCTCTATCCCCTCCCAAAGTATTTCTCTTTTTTTTTCATATCGACTTCCTGTCAGTGCTTGTACCTCCTCCTCTCTCCCTCCTCCCTCTCTCTCTCTCTCTCTCTCTGATGTCCACGTCCAACACACCAGCACAGAGTTCTCTCCTTCTCTCTTCTTCCTAGATCCGTCACCATCATCGTTTTAACCACGATTTCCATCACCATGATCACCACAAACCATATCGTCACCATTACCACCACCACCGCCACCGCCGCCACAACCACCACTGTCTCTCGTCTCTCTCGTCTCCCTCCTTCGACATCAAACCCGTCTGTGCTGAAGTTATCTTCGAGTTCCCGCCTCCCTTATTCCTCACTTAAGTTCACTTTAGACTGTCAACAAGTTAGGGACTTAAGTGACACTACTGTAGGCCAGAGCTACGCAGCATTCTTTTATGATTGGAGACTCATCTCCACTCAAAAAATATTGCTGATCCTTTTTGATTTCTACTCTTCTTCCTTTCTTCCCTCCTCCTCTTTTACCACTTCTGTGACTCAGCATCTTTGGCGCGGTATTGTCCCGGAGGATAGAAGCTCAAGTTGTCGCCAATGAGATACAATCCCCCATAATTTCTCTTCTCTTTTTTCATCTCTACACCTTTCTTCTCCCATCTCTTCTCCTCTTCTTTCGTCCTTCCTCCACTTTTAACCAACACTTGCTTTACCGGTTCTCTTTACTTTTGTCCCTCCTCACATTTTCCTCACTGCCCTGCTTCAGACACCATGTCAAATTCGAGCATATACTTACTAACGATGGAGAGGAAGAAGGAGGCCGAAGCGGATCTGCCCTGGCTCGAAGAAGCGGTGCACATGTAGCGCCCGACGTGATGCTCAGGATCCGCCGGGCGGAGCACCAGGGACCCGTCGGGCCGGGGTCCTCGTCCTTGAGTCGGGGTCAGGGGCCGGCCGTGGACGGCCCACGTGATCTTACTGATTGGGTACCCGGCAACGGGGCACGGAATCACGGCTTCACGGCCCCCGACCACGCTCATGTTGTGGGGGCTCCTGGCGACCGGGGGTCCTTCAAGGAAAAGGAAAGGGAAACGGGCCCTTGGTTAAAAGATATCTTGTGAGTTTGAGTGGAAAAGTCTTTCTTATTTTTCTTTTCTGCTTATGAGCTTTCAATGAAGTACCTCTGCCATGGCGTTGATCAGTACCAGTGATGCACTCCTCACTTCGGGACAGAATCATAACATATATTTTAAGCCTCAAATCAAAAGATCTGAATTTGAAATTAGAATAACTAAAATATAATTCAATATATGTGTATGTCAATTAAAAATGATTTAATCTATATAAAAAATAATTTAGTATCTAATTAGAAGATCTGAGTTTTAAATCAAAACAACTGAAATATAGTTTGATATATGTGCATGCCAATTTAGAACAAAACCACTTGCCCAAATAAAGATTTATGCATACACATTTGGACTGTGACATACATATATATGTATATATATAATATATATGTATACACACATACATACGCACACACACACACACACACACACACACACACACACACACACACACACACACACACACACACACACACACACACACACACACACACACATATGTATATATATATATATATATATATATATGTATATATATATATAAACATATATACTATATATATATATATATGTATATATGTATATATATGTATATATACATATATATATACATATATATATATGCATATATACTATATATATATATATATATATATGTATATACATAAATACATATTATATATATATATATATATATATATATATATACCGGTATATACATATACCGGTATATACATATATATAGTATATATATATATATATATATATATATATATATATATATATATATATATATATATACCGGTATATACATATATATATACAGTATATGTATATATATATATATTTATATATACATATATACATATATATATATATATATATATATATTTATATATACATATACATATACTCGTACA
This sequence comes from Oratosquilla oratoria, assembly GCF_046742065.1. Taxonomy (NCBI): domain Eukaryota; kingdom Metazoa; phylum Arthropoda; class Malacostraca; order Stomatopoda; family Squillidae; genus Oratosquilla; species Oratosquilla oratoria. Next base: position 46,154,684 of record NC_134787.1, read on the forward strand.
TATACATACACATACACATACAGGTATATATACATATACATTCACATATGCATATACATACACTTATAAATATACATATATTTATACATATACATACATGTATACATATGCGCACACATACACACACACACACACACACACACACACACAGACATACACACACACACACACACACACACACACACACACACACACACACACACACACACACACACACACACACTTACCATAAATGTTGAGCCTTGCGTGGTGTGAGGTGGTTCCTGCCGTGTTGACAGCCTCGCAGCGATACTCGCCTCCGTCGAGAGGAGCGACGCTGGTGATGTTGACGAAGCTGGTGACGTGGGTAGTCGAGGTGCCCCTCCACTCACCCACCGTCACCCTCTCGCCTCCGAAGGGGCCGCTTTGGTGAGTCACGGGACGACCGTCCACCTGGAAGGAGTGGCGATGAGGATTGGATCTTTTCTCTTCGGAGGAAGAACTCCTTTGCGA
>NC_134787.1:46160175-46167675 GCF_046742065.1 Oratosquilla oratoria
GCGGACGCTTTTCATTTGTATGTGAGTTGCAACCTTTTGATAAAAACACACGAACGCAAAGCGTCGAAGAATTTGTTGGGGCAAGTAACAGACACTGCATAGAATCTGAGAGAAGTACGGGACTCGAACCCGCGACTAGGAGGAGGGAGCAAAAACCACATGCTTCCGGTACGCCATCTTGAGTGGAGTTATAGAACGGTTCAGAACAAAGTTAAATAGCATTTGCCAGACACAAAAAGTGTTAATGAGGGAGTGAAGTAATTCGTTCATAATTAACCCGACCTTAGGGACACACGTTCAGTAAATTCCCGTACTACGGCGCAATCCCAATTCCTCAGCAGAATAAATGGTCTGGAGTTCGCCAGAAAAGAAAGTAAAAAAACGTTATCGTGGCGAAAGAGATAATCAAAACAATTCGAACTCCTTCAGCATGATAGATTTACCTCATCTATGTAAAACCACCTGGCATTCAATGGTATTGAGCAATAATGTGGGTGGAAGATATATGATTGAGAGTAGGTACTCAATGTAGCTCCACGTTTGTCTTCTGAGTTTGAACATTGCTATAAAAGGGTATTTATTGAATATTTTTCATCATGAAGGAAATGAACAGTTAGTTGATTAGAAGTCTATGGTCATACCTATCTTGATACAACGGATAAGGTCTGCCTGTCTGTTTGCCCGTCCGTCTGCATCTGTCTGTTTGATTGCCTGTCTGTCTGTCTACCTGTCCGTCTGTATCTGTCTACTTGTCTGTCCATCCGTATGTATCTGTCTGTCTGTCTGTCTTACCATCCTTGCTAAGGCGTCGAAGTGAGGCACGAACCTAAACTCACTCGACGAGACTCGTTCGGAAAGACGCAAGGTGGGCTTTGTTCTCCAAGTGTTTCCGACCTCTCCCAGCGTTTTCTTTTGCTGCCTCGCCTTTGGAGGACGCTAAACTTTTTTAATCTGTTACAGATTTCATCTGGGGCCCAAAATAATTGTTAGAATTGTTGGAAGAGGATGAAGTGGTCCTGCTCTCATGTTTTTCCTTGACTTTACTCCGAGTTGGTGGAGGGGGTGGAGCTATATTTGTTTGGTGGGAGGAGCTTAGTGCGGTTGGGAGGGGCTTAGTGTGGAATGGAAAGAGCTTAGTGTAAGTTGGGAGGAGCTTAGTGTGAATTGTGAGGCGCTCAATGTGAGCTGGGAGGGCTTAGTGTGGATTTAGAGGAGGTTAGGCTGGGTTGTGAGGGGCTTAGTTCTGAGTTACTGGAACTTGGTATGAATTACGAAAAGCCAAATGTGGGTTGTGCAGGGTTAAGCACGAGTTGAGAGTGATTAGAGTGGGTTGTGAGGAGCTTAGTGGTAATTGGGAGAATTTAGTGGGAAATGGGAAGAGTTTGGTGTGAGCTGGGAGGAATTTAGTGCGGGTTGGGGAAGGCTTAGTGTGGAATGGGACGAGTTTTGTATAGAATGAAAGGGGATTAATGTGCGTTGTGAGTACCTTAGGGTAAGTTGATTGGGGGGAACTTAGTGTGGATTAGGAGGAGCCTAGTTCAGGTTAGGAGGAACTTAGAACAGGTTGGGAGGAGCCTAATTCAGGTTGGGAGGAGCCTATTTCAGGTTGGGAGGAGCCTAGTTTAGGTTAGGAAGAACTTAGAACAGTTTGGGAGAAGCCTAGTTCAGGTTAGGAGGAGCTTAGGTCAGGTTGGGAGGAGCCTAGTTCAGGTTGATAGGAATTTAGCGCAAGTTAGGAGGAGCTTAATGTGGATTGGGAGGAGCAAAGATCAGGTTGGGAGGAACTTAGTGTAGGTTGGAAGGAGCGTAGTTCAGGTTTGGGGGAGCTTAGTATAGGTTGGGAGGAGCTTAAAGTGAGTTGGGAGGAGCCTAATTCATGTTGGGAGGAGGTTAGAGGGACCTAGTTCAATAAACTTGGGATGGGTTGGGAGGAGATTAGTTGGATTGGGTGTGGTGCTTCGAACCGCTTCACTGAAGCGGAAAGTGAAGCAGTAAATGAAGCATAGAAAAGCACCAATCACCGCTACGTCACATATTATGGAATATACAAGGACAAAGCGCCGTCATGAAAGCAGGAGTGACCTACTCATTTGTCGTCGTCGTGCACGTCTACCAGAGTGCGAACCCTCATTCGGTAGTTACGTACTTAGAGACAAATATAAGAAACGACGACAGACTTGTGTGTAAAATTACATAAAAGTTGCACTGATTCAATTCATCTTGTTTGTGTAAATGAAGTTAAGTAACGCATTACATGAGTGTAAGGTGGGATGGAAAATATTAATAGATTGGGAAAGGCTGAGGTTGGGTTGGGAGGAGCTTATGTTGGGTTGGGAGGAGCTTATGTTGGATTGGGAGGAGCTTATGTTGTGTTGGGAGGAGCTTATGTTGTGTTGGGAGGAGTTTATGTTGGGTTGGGAGGAGCTTATTTTGGATTAGGAGGAGCTTATGTTGGGTTGGAAGGAGTTTACGTTGGATTGGGAGAGGCTTATTTTAGGTTGGGAGGAGCTTATGTTGTGTTGGGAGGAGTTTATATTGGGTTAGGAGGAGCTTATTTTGGATTGAAGGAGAGATTATATTGGGTTGGGAGGAGCTTATTTTGGATTAGGAGGAGCTTATGTTGGGTTGAGAGGAGTTTATGGAGCTTATGTTGGATTGGGAGGGCTTATATTGGATTGAGACGAGCTTAATGTAAAAAATTCATCAATGGTGTGATGTGGAATTGGGGAGGAGATGGAGCTGTAGCATGTAGACGAAAAGTATGGGAAAGAAAATAGGTAAGGAAAAGAAATCTGAGATAAAGATAAGATAAAGAATAAAGTCAGCCAGGGGATTATAGGAACGAATGTGGATTTCGAGGAACGCACAAGAAAGAAATGTAAAGAACAGGAATTAGAGGAGAGGACGAAGCCAGAAGATAGTAAAAGGGTCAAATAAAACAAAAAATAAATCTATATGAAAAAAACTAGAATAAAGTGGAAGTTGCGAAGATAAAGGAAACGAGAAAAACAAAATGAGAGAGATAGAAAGGAATATGTGAAACATGTGGATGTAGGAGAAAAATTATACAGGAATGTATGACACGCGGAAAAAGAGGAGGGGAAATGGCGTGGCACTGGAACAAATAAATATGAGTCTGAAATAAACAAAGAGAAATGTAAAAAGAAAAAAAAAATCGAAAATAATTAGTGTGGAAAAGTTTGTCTATCCATTCACCAAAAACTTTTTTCATCCTTATAAAGAAAGTAGCCAAGTCAAAGGCACGTACCTAATCTCGCCCATTCCATTTCCCCTCTATTACAATTTCCTCCCTCTCGTCATAGCTTCTCATGGATAATGGATTATCCCTGTATCCTGCCTACTACTTTGGGTCAAAAGCAATGCAGCAAGACATAGCACATCCACAGCAAAGCCGCTTCACTTAATCGGTGACCCCTGCTCTCCGTCTCCTCATGCAGAAAAAAGAGAAGACGGGGAGAAGTCCCTTCGGGCTGCATCAAAATATCATTCACACATAAGCGCTCCCCCATTCCCTACTCCTCCCTTCCTTGCATCATAGTATCATCTACACAGTCACTCTCCATTCATCTCTATCTCCTGCCTTTCTCCTTGCTCAACAGGCATTCCCCTATTGTTCACCCCATCCATCCATCTCATCCTCGGCGATACCCTCAAATTCACACCCTCTACATCTGCCTTCCACACTTCTTTTACTAATCTTTCTTGTGGGAATTTACCTTTTAGGGCTACAGAGTGCAGGATGTCTAATCCCACCCTCTATCTCATTTTAGTCGTTTTTTACAATCTGAATGGGAAGACTCGGCGGTAATATTCTTTCCTTCCATACCAGAAGGGTAGGCGAAAATGGAAATATATATTCAGAGAAATGGTACGGGACAGTGTGGAAAAGTAAACACCGAAAATAAGTGAAAGCATAAAATATAATTGCATAAGGATTATTGTTTTAAATAAAACCAGTTAATATAAATACAAATAGAAAGTGTACTTAGGGTGATTAATTCAACATTACTAATGATGATGATGATTGTAAGAAACGTCAGCCAGAACCATCACCTCGTAACTTGTCATCAAAACCCGCCACTGCTCTCGCTTTTATCTGGAGGTGCAGCTAGGTTTCAAGACTGGGCCATAGATCTCGTTCTACCAACTTTGATTACTTTCTTTTCACTTTCTCACACGAGAACTGATAACCGGTGAGTTCACTCCTCTTTCTCTTTTAACCACTCGGTGGCAGGAAAACAGATCCAAACCAATACAACCCAGACAACAGCCCACATTTTCATTTCCTGAGGGAGGCTGAAGAACGGTTACCTACTGCCGTTTACTAGTCAGCGAGACTCAAAGCGACAAGAGTTACTATAAGGGTGGCTGGAAGGATCAAGTATGATATCATTGATAATAGATACTGATAATAATATTAACAGAAGAAAATGAGAGCAGCAGGAGAAAGAGAGTGAGGCAGGAGTGAGAGGGGAAAGAGAAAGAGAGTAGGAAGAAGAAAAGGCGGGATAGGGAGGAGGAGAAGGTGAAAAGAGGAAGAGGAGGAAGAGTGGAAGGAAGAAAAAGTACAGAAGGAGGGATAGTAGAGGAAGGGAGCATGAGGAGGGGGAGGAGAAGGAGGAGGAGGAGGAAGAGTAGGAGTAAGGAGCAGGGAGAGAAAAATGATGAAAAAGAAGGAAAAGGTGAACGAGAGGGAAGAAACGCAGAAAGAGGAAAATGAGAAAAAAAGAGGAAAAGAAGGAAAAAGCTAGAAAGAAACTGGGAGGAAAGGGAAGAGGAGAAAAGTGAAAGAAATGGTAGAATAATGATGGTGGTGATGATGATGAAGATGATGATGATGATGATGATGATGATGATGATGATGATGATGATGATGATGATGATGATGATGATGATGATGACGATGACGATGACGATGATGATGATGACGATGATGATGACGATGATGACGACGACAGTGCTGATAAAACGACGACGATGATAATGGCGACACAAGACAGAAAAAAAAAAAATGGAAAGCAGGAGACAGGAAAATGAAGAGGACTACGAGGCGGAGGTAGGAGGAGGAAAAGGCGAAAAATAGCAAAACAGTAGAGTTTACCGGAGAGTCGAAAAGTTTGACACTTGAAGCATTTGAAGTTGAGTTGGTTTTATTCGCGCGAGAGGAGGGCGGGAGGGAGTCAGTGGAGGGTGAGCAGGAGGTGGTGGAGGAGGTTGGGAGGTCGGGGGTGTGGGGGTGTGTGGGGGGTTGGGGGCAAAAGACATCTGCTGGAGAAGAGGTAGGAAGTACGTGACTTAATTGTAGGGGAGATGGCGGATATGGACTAGACTGGTGGAGATCTATGGTGAAGACGTCTTGCAGGGTGACGTGGTCGGTGTAATGATGGTGGAGAAATGGAAGGAAGGGAATAAGGAATAGAATGATGATGATGATGATGATGATGATGATGATGATGATGATGATGATGATGATGATGATGATGATGATGATGATGATGATGATGATGATGATGATAACAACAATAACAATAGTAATAATAATAATAATGACAATAATGATAATAGTAATAATAATAACAATAATAACAATAGTAATAATAATAATAATAATGATACTACTACTACTACTACTACTACTACTAATTATTATTATTATTATTGTTATCATTATTATCACTATTATTATGATTTTTAATAATAATAATAATAATAATAATAATAATAATAATAACAATAATAATAATAATGATAATAATAATAATAATAATAATAATAATAATAATAATAATAATGATAATGATAATGATAATAATAATAATAACAATAATAATAATAATAATAATAATAATAATAATAATAATAATAATAATAATAATAATAATAATAATAATAATAATAATAATAATAATAATAATAATAATAATAATAATAATAATAATAATAATAATATCTAAAAGAAAAGAAAATGTCTTCTTCCCTACTGCAGCTGACATGAAAATAGTTATACACAAAAAACAGTCCAGTGCTTCTTCTCGGAGATGTGTCTGGGAAGCCAAAAGGACCGTTGGCAGTCGCTGTGGGGCTGTGTGTTTCCATTTAGAATTTAGTGAAACCCAGGGCAACGCTTACTATTATGTTACCATTAGGGAAAAGTAGGTCGTCAGATTTGAATGAAGATAACTCAAGGTTCAGGGGTGGAGAGGCAAAAACTGTAAAATATTGAAGAGGAAAACACAGGCAAAATCTTTAAAAGATTGAAGAGGAAGACAGAGAAGAAAGCGGAGAGGTTTGAAAAAAAAAACAGAAAAAAAGGTAAATTGAGATAACCAAGGAAAAATAATCGTATGTTATCATTGGCAGTGGAGAGAAATTTAAATGAAGTAAGAAATAAATGTAAAGAAGAAAAAAAAAAAAACTCAAATTAAGAAGAAGTGGATAGAGAAGCAAGAGATGAAGAACAAATTCAGGGAATTTGAGAGAAGACAACTGAAAATAGGGAATACGGAAACTGGACCAAAGGGTATAAAAAAAAAAAAAAAAAAATCTTATGCGAATCAGAAATAATATGAAATAAAAAAAAATGAAAATAAAAGGAAGAAAGAAAAAGATGACAAAGTGGACCAGGTTATTATGAAGAAAAAGTGGGAGAAAGAGGAAGTGGATAAGATGGAGAAAAACAAGAATTGAAGAGAAAAACTAAACTAAACTATTATATTCTGGTTCAAGAATGTTGGGAGGAGAGAGATGAGGAGAGATAAGAAAGAGACAAATCTGAGCATGAAAGTGGCATTAGAGGAAAGGAAAGATGAAAAAGAAAAGAAATTCTAACGAATACAACCGGGAGTTTAACTAAACAAGAGAAAACCTAAAGGAGTAGGAGGTAAGAGAGAAAGGGAGATATTGAGAGTTGGAAATATTGCTTGTGGGTATGGAGTGGGCAACACAAGGAAGAGAAAAGGTAAGACATTGGAAGAGGTTAAGAGAAGATAGAAACAGTGTTAGAGGAAATTACCCCATAACAAGTCTCGTCCCGCAGTCCGCAAGAAGACACTTTGGAAAAAAAGGAACTAAACGAAAGACAACATGTCTTTGTTTCTATATGTTACGGAAAAAGAAAGATGTGAAAGTAAAAGAGCAGGTAAAAAAAAAAAACAAAAACCAGTGGTAGTTAATCTATGGAATGACAGCCGAAAACAGCTGAAGGGAAAGAAGCGCAGGGCGTCAAAGATGAGTGATAAGGGGACTTACGGGAGGAAGGACAAAGAAGAGGAGGAAGAGGAGGAAGAGGAGGAAGAGGAGGAAGAATAAAGAAGGTGGGATGCCGATGAACAGGGTGGGGGGATGCGTTGGAGGGAAAGGAGAAGTGGGAGATGGCGAAGAGGCCTGGGGGAAGGGGGGAAGGGGGGAAGGGGGGAAGGGGGGAAGGGGGAAGGCGAGTTGGGGGAAATACTTGGTGAAGAGGAGGCAAGTTCGGTTGGA
>NC_134787.1:46202675-46212675 GCF_046742065.1 Oratosquilla oratoria
CCGCTCATCATAAATAACCCTGTGTACCAAATCCACGGCTTTATTCACTACACTTCTATACACCAGCGTCGCCTGAATACACACATCGCCATAATTGCGTCCCAGGAACTGCATAAAAATCATTTCTATTTCTCCAGAGTCTATTTCACCAAATTGTGTTTCCTATTTTGTCATACTCGCTTTCGTAATCTAATCTTACCAAACAATCTAACGCAGTTTAATGAATCTAAACTAACCTAACAACCTAACATAATCTAAATTAGCGTACCGTGCCTAATCCAACGTAACTTATCTTAATATAACCTAACCTAACCTGAGCTAACCTAACCTAGCCTAAGCTGACCTAATCCAATCTAACCTAACCAAACCAAACCTAATCTAAACAAATGTAACCCAGCCCAACCTAACCAAACCTAATCTAAACAAATGTAACCCAGCCCAACCTAACCAAACCTAATCTAACCAAATGTAACCTAACTTAATGTAGTCTAATCTAACCCAACGTAACCTAACTTTATCCAACGTAATGTGCTGCAACGTAACCTAAAGGAATTCGTTGGAACACGTCATTTAAGGGAATTTGGGGAAATGCAGTTTGGCAAAACATGACTTATTGAAATACAATTTGGCGAAATGAGAAGCAAGCCACTACTACCAAGCGACTTTATGCACTTGAAGGAAAGTTCCGACAGGCAAAGGGTCATGGAAGAATATCATTAAAAAACCAACACCAATCATATACACATATCCTTACCAAGCCGGATAGAACGGCAGTGGTGATTTCCAAAGGCTAATCATTTCCCAAGGGATAGGCAAGTGGTCTTGCACTGGACCAAATAAGCTGAACTCAATCATGCTGGCCAGTCCAGTTATAACAACCACTTCCTTACTACACACACCACAACTACTTCGATATCCTCCCCCCTCCTTCGTAGCATCACAGCCGCCTCCACGACCTACCCCCACCCCACCCCCACCCCCACGCCCACGCCCGTTGCACCGCGACAGCCACCGCGGTGCTGGTCCGTGATTATTTCCGCTTCAGCTTGGTATTCTAGCGTGAAATTGGAGAACTTGTATTTAGGTATGTCGCCGTCTCTTACTCTTCCACTTCTATTTCGTCATTGTCTCGTCCCTCCTCCCGCTCTTTCTCTCCCTCTCTCTCTCTCTCTCTCTCTCCCTTTCACCGTGTCTTTATTATTTCTCTCCACTTGTCTATGTGTGCCCGTGTATGATAATCGTAATTTCTCCTTTCATCTCCCTTCTCTCCCATAATTATGATGCTTCCTCCTTTACGTCCCTCACACTGTCTCTGCCTGCTGTTCTTCTCTCTCTCTTGGGGTACGATTTTCTCTAGACGCTTTCAATTTCACTCCTAACGTTTCTCTTACTTTATCTCCGTTATCTCTCGCTCTTGCTGCGAAATAGAGGGATCATTGATTGTTAGTTGAACGGATTGCTGTGAGCTAAAGAAAGTCAGCCTTGTGTCTTCCGCTCTTTGCTGCGACGATGCAATCTGTAAGTTCCAATCTATCGTCAGAAGGTGACACCGTAGTTTCTGTTACGGGATCGTCCGGGGGATTTTATTCACCTGAGACAAAAACCCCGCTCTGAGAAATTACCTAATGTGACCTGAGTAAAATGTCCAGGCGTTTACACCTAGCGGACACTTGAATCTGATGTATGGCATGTCAGAACTATACAGACTTGATTGTCCTAGTGGTCGCATTAGTACAATATTTTTACTGTTACAACAATCTCTGATAGTAAGTCACTTACTCTATACATGATTAAATAGAAGAAATACTCAGCAGCTACGAATATATTTACACAACTCGGACATATCATCGTCAGGGGTCAAGTTTCGCGTGACCGTTGGTCAGTTCAGCCCAATATGAGGACAGGGCTAAACTCGAGCATCTTTCGCTAACTAGCAGAACGGTACTCGAGCCACTCCGCCGACGTCCCAGATTTCCAGAAAATTCCTATGTGTAACCTTATCGTCTCCTTTACATTCTTTTGAGAACTTTCGATAATTTTCTTTCAAGATTTTTTTTTTTGCTAAGAATAAAAACGTACTTACAGGTATTAATTCTTCATTTCCCTCTTCTCTTAATCTCTCTCTTTCTTTCTCTCTCTCTCTCTTTCTTTCTCTCTCTCTCTCTCTCTCTCTCTCTCTCTCTCTCTCTCTCTCTCTCTCATTAATAGCTATTTCGTGTTATAGAACAGTTTCTTTCATCGCATCACCTTGAGGATTAATTTCTGACTGACGTCAGGCGATTAGATTCTGTTTAGAGAAGCTGTGATGCTTTCTTGTACCAGTTCGATTCTCCTCTACCCCTTCCCCTCCCCGCTCCCTTTCCTCTTCCCATCCTCATCTCCACCTCCTCCTCCCCTTCCCCCTCCCCTGCTCCTCACTGTAGCTTTATTTCCTTCTACCTTAACTCTTTTATTTAGTTCTCCGACTTTATTTCTTTTTCTAAAACTGACGTAAGGAATTTTCATTCAGTCAAGGAAACTCATCCCCCCTTATTGGGGCAAAAGGATTAGAAGCTATTTGGAGGACCCTCTGTAGATTGATCGACTCTTTCGTTCACAGTTTTACTCTTCATTCACTAATTGTGCTGAGGAAGACACGTTCTCTAGTGGTCAGACTTGACTCCTCTTCATCCTCCTTCTCCTCCTCCCTAGAGTAAGTGAATACTCTAGAGACTTTCAATGAACTGAATGAAATCATCTTGAACTAACCTAAAACAAATATCTGGAATGCGTCTCGGGATTAACACAGCTGGCCATAATTATTAGGTCGTGAGTTCTTAAGCCTTTTCCTCCCTGATTGTTCCCAGGCAGCTTTATTTTATGCAGCAATGTCTTTCTTCCTGTATAATCTACCTATCTCTCAACCTTCCTGTCTTTAAGAGTGCTCCATTTCCTTTGACAGCTATCTTGATTGATCTTTTCCACCGTTCCTCTTTCTTTCACTCTCTTCGCCTTCATCTTCTTGTATACCCCGTCAACACTCCGCTTAATATCTCTCTATATATATTTTCATATTTCTACCCTTAAAACTTGTCGTCTTGACAAAAAGTCGAACTTACTTTCGACCTTCAAATCATGTAGATGGTTGTTGAGCACTCTCCCTGATCAGTTTATTCAGTAAAGTAATTTTACTTTAAGCAAGTTTCCGTTGCCAGGAAGAGATCATCCACGTCCGCCTGGCCCGCGCCCGGTACCCAGGCGTCCGCCACCGGATCCAGCCTTATACTCAGAAGCTTCTGTACTCAGAAGGTCCAGTAGTCAGAAGCCCCTGTAGTTAGAAGACCTTGTAGTCAGATGGCCTGTGGTCAGAAGGCCCGCTAGTTAGAAGGCCCAGTGGTCAGAAAGCCCAGTAGTCAGAAAGCCCACTTGTCAGGAGGTCCAGTAGTCAGAAGGTCCAGAAGTCAGAAAGCCCTGTAGTCAGAAGGCCCAGTAGTCAGAAGGCCCAGTAGTCAGAAGGCCCACTAGTTAAAGGCCCAATAGTCAGAAGGCCCAGTAGTCAGAAGGCCCACTTGTCAGAAGGCCCTGTGGTCAGAAGGCCCACTAGTTAGAAGGCCCAGTAGTCAGAAGGCCCAGTAGTCAGAAGGCCCACTTGTCAGAGGGCCCAGTAGTCAGAAGGTCCAGTAGTCAGAAAGCCCTGTAGTCTGAAGTCCCAGTAGTCAGAAGGCCCACTTGTCAGAAGGCCTAGTAGTCAGAAGGTCCAGTAGTCAGAAGGCCCTGTAGTCAGAAGGCCCAGTAGTCAGAAGTTCCACTAGTTAAAGGGTCCAGTAGTTAGAAGGCCCAGTAGTCAGAAAGCCCTGTAGTCAGAAGGCCCAGTGGTCAGAAGGTCCACTAGTTAAAGGGTCCAGTAGTTAGAAGGCCCAGTAGTCAGAAGACCCAGTAGCCAGAAGGCCCAGTAGTCAGAAGACCCAGTAGCCAGAAGGCTCAGTAGTCAGATGGCCTAGTAGTCAGAGGGCCAACTTGTCAGGAGGCCCAGTAGTCAGAAGGCCCAGTAGTCAGAAGGCCTAGTAGTCAGAAGGCCAATTTCTCAGAAGGCCCAGTAGTCAGAAGGCCAACTTGTCAGAAGGCCCAGTAGTCAGAAGGCCCAGTAGTCAGAAGGCCAACTTGTCAGAAGGCCCAGTAATCAAACATCCCGCTAATCAGAAAATTTGTAAGATATACTATAACACCCCTCCCCCCCCCAAAAAAAAAAATACTGAAGAGATTTTTCAGTCTCAGCCCTAGGAATATAGGAGAAAAAGTAGTAGAGCATGTTGAAATTCCAAGCAGAATATGGATGATCTCTGACTTCACTGAACCATTTTCTATATATGAATGTAAAGTACTAGCATATTGTATACCCTGAGCACCATTTGAATGATAAAGTATACTTCATATAAACATACTTAATAGAATATACTAAATAGGTTATATAAATTATACTTTATGAAATATACTAACCCTAACCTAAAGCTCTATAAATTGCAGCAAATCTTTTCATTTAAAGGATACCATAACTAACATTAAAAAGAAAAAATTACTAATAAGCCTTCTGACTACCAAGCCTTGTGATTGTTGGGCTCAGACTACTGGACCGTCTGACCAGAGGTTCGAGTATGGGGCGGACCCTTGCCGCCATCAACCCATTTCAATCAACCTTAACCTGGTGCGACTTCTACCTCGTTTACCTCTCTAAATCATCTCGAACCAAGGAGTATTTTACTCCTTTTCATCTGGCTGTCGTCAGTCGATTTCATTCACTTACACATGGCCCCTTCGGTGGTAGAAGGTTGAAGTGGAACATTTGTAAATCCAATGTTATTCTCGTGAATCATCAAAGGATAATTTTTTTCTGTTTCATTCATTAGGACTCACAGAATCAGTTGGTGCCGACGTGGCAGGTTTTACTGACTTTGTCTCGAGTCCTCAGGTGTTCAAAATAACTTTACGTCAATAGGGACTAACATCCATTAAACGAGTCATTCTATGTGTGTGTGTGTGTGTGTGTGTGTGTGTGTGTGTGTGTGTGTGTGTGTGTGTGTGTGTGTGTGTGTGTGTGTGTGTGTGTGTGCGGGTATATATGTGAATTTGTGTGTGTGTGTGTGTGTGTGTGTGTGTGTGTGTGTGTGTGTGTGTGCGGGTATATGTGTGTATTTGCGTGTGTGTGTGTGTGTGTGTGTGTGTGTGTGGGTGTGTGTGTGTGTGTGTGTGTGTGTGTGTGTGTGTGTGTGTGTGTGTGTGTGTGTGTGTGTGTGTGTGTGTGTGTGTGTGTGTGTGTGTTTGTGTGTATGTATGTGTGTATGCATGTGTGAGTGACTGCGCATGGATACACGTGAACATGAGAAATACCCATGCAGCGGTATAACATCCTGAATCCTAGAGTATCAAATAGACTTAATTACATCGTTAATCACCTTCACAGCCCATTTCCCTCCTCTGGTAGTTGTACCCATTTGCAGGACCAAATTCACCACTTAGGGAAGTAGTTGCCCAGCCCAGCCTACCCCAGCCTAGCCCCAGCTTCGTCTGCCTCCCCCCCCCACCCAATCCGTTCCGACCAGGACCCTCGTGATCAATAGGAACATCCATTGCAACTAAACGGCTCTTGATCCTCAGTACTTAGATTCATACTATTCATCGTCGCTGGTTTTAAGAACGATTTCCTTCAATACCGTCATCACCATTGCCATCTCCTTTATCGTCGTCATCATCATCATCACCTCTACCAACACCACCACCATAACAACAGGAGTAACAACGACAACAACAACAATAACAACAGCAATAGCAACATTAACAAGAACAACAGGAACAACAAGAACAACACCGGCAACAATAACAACAACAACAAGGACTTCCACCACAACAACCACCACCACCACCACAACCACCATCACTCCTTCCAGTGACTCGATGGGACTGCTATAAAAAGTCTCCAAATTCTCTACCACCGTTTTCTTTTTTCTCTTTGACGAAAAATGGAAACCTCAAGATTCATTCGCAAGAGAACTTTCCTTTCCTTTTCTCAGCGCCTCTTCATCTACAACATGCCCCTCATCTCCAGCACTCTCATCATCTCCAATACTCTCATAATTCTGTCGATTATAGATTGCCGTCAGGCAGTTTTATTCAGACGAAAAATAACTTACAATAACTGAACTCTCCTGAACTAAAAAAAAAAAAAAAAAAAAAAAAAAAAAAAAAAAAAAAAAAAAAAAAAAAAAATCGCAGCGTGACAGCACTTCGTTACGTCACTATGACGTCACCCTACATGCAAACGCCCACCCTACCCACCTCCCACCTGCCCCTTCCTGCTCCATCTCGGTCGTCCCAGTCTTCTCCTCCCGTCCTCCTTTTGCGAGGAGAGAACTCTCCTTCTCCCGAGACCCCGAGATGAAACTTGCGAACTACGTCCGCAGATTTGAAAGCCTCAAGCGTCGTGGAAGCTTCCTCTTCCGTCATGTTTAGTACTTAGGCACACTTCCGTGCCAGTTGACACTTGTCTTTTCGTTCCAAGACCGGCTGTCCAGTTCCACCGTCGCGGCTTCTTGGCTATAGTAGTCTCCTTTATGAGTAATTAGTCTCGAAAGGTTATGATAGTATTTTAACCAGGGGTAGGTGGTGTCACCAGTTGATTTTATCAAGTTAATTGAACTTGACCATCATCTGGCCGCATTCGGCGCCGGCGCACACTATGCCATTGGCACAACTATCGCCAGGCCGTTTTCTTTCATCTCCGTGGTACTCGCCCCCTCGGGTTGAAAACGGGTTACGGTCATCTCGATCTACTCCTTTCACACCGGGTGACGTGTATCCTTTTATCATAGCTATCATCAGGGTATTTTATTCATCTGCAAGGTACACAGCACCTCGGTAGTGAAGAGGTCAAACCAGGTGGCGCAAAACCTTACGGTTTTATTCACTTGCGGTCAGCACTCGCAGCGAGTTGGTTAAAGGCCCAATCTTGATCATTATTATTTTTTTTTATTTTTTTTTATTTTTTTTTTGTAACCGTAACTCTTGGTCGATCAAAACCCATCAAAACCCCCAAAGATCGCCGTTTGTTTACTGGCGTCACAACTGTACTTGTTCGAATAATGTTAATGAATATTTCTTGCGTACGACCCCGGGCCATCATTCCTTGGAGACAGAATTGATGGTAACAATACCTTCAATATGTACACCCAGAGATTCTGTAGATCCTTTTAGGATTTTTGATAATAACATGTTCATTATTATTGGAAATACTTGAAATACTCTGAAGAAGTATTTTTGTGCACATAGTCATCGGAAACGCTGTCGCATTCGCTTTGTTGTGGGTTCGAGTCCCGCGCTCCTCTCCGATTCTCAGCATTGACTCGGGCCTGAGTAAAATCTTTGTCTCGTCGACCGAAGGCCCAATTGTGACCCAAAACTGCCTCCCTTCACCGCATCAAGTAGGATGTCTTTAGCCAGGTCCATACAAATGTTGTATAACCCCCTTACATCATCCAGAAAAAACATATCTTATTAATTTCTTTATTTATCTATTTATTTATCTATGTATTAATCCACTGGTTAGTTGATTGATTAATTCATCTATTCATTTATTTGTTTATCTATTTATTTATTCGTTTATTTATATATTTACTTCTTTATGTATTTATTAATTTATTTATTCATCTATCTATTCACTTATCTGTTTATTGTAAATTCACAACAATTGCTACTGTTACCACTTAATCAACCATTATCGTGATCATCGTCACTATCACGATCATCACTATCATTACCCCCATTACCACCACTAACAATACTACCATCACTACCGCTACCACTACCACCACCACCACCACCATCGCGGCCATAAAGACACTTGCAGCCTGAATCTTCCTCTTTCCTTCCCACCGCAGTTGCCACAGCCACCACAATGGCGGGCTCAAAAAGGCGGAGAACCATTTACATACCATTTCCAAGTTCATTAGGACCAAATCAGAGAGGGTCGCCTGACGTAGTATCAGACGGGGTTGGGAGGAGGAGGAGGAGGAGGAGGAGGAGGAGGAGGAGGAGGAGGAGGAGGAGGAGGAGGAGGAGGAGGAGGAGGAGGAGGAGGAGGAGGAGGAGGAGGAGGAGGAGGAGGAGGAGGAGGAGGAGGAGGAGGAGGAGGAGGAGGAGGAGGAGGAGGAGGAGGAGGAGGAGGAGGGAAGGGTGTAGGAGCTTCTTCGGCGTCCCGACTCGCAGCCTATCACCTCCGGGGTCCCTTACTTCGCTCCTACCTCATCCTTCCCGTCTCCTCCGTCCACCATTTACGTATTCTTGTTTTCTGTCCTCCTTCCTCCAGTCATTCGGTGATCTTCTTGTTCCATTCCATCCGCTTGACATTCTCTTTTCGTCGTTCTCGTTCCTTATTTTCGTCTTTTGTTTTCTTCTCCGAGGTGTTCACTCTGCTGAAACTCACTGCAGACCTTATCAGTCCCTTCTTCGTTCTCCATTCACATCCTCTTTGCCGTTTCTTCATCTTCCCCCTGGTTCTAAATTATCTTCGTTTTCTCTTATTTATATTTCTTTTCGTTTCTTTTTGTCTTTGCATTTCTGATCTTCTGTTTTGTTCCGATTCGATTTTTATCTCTTTTTATGCCTCATTTTATATTTGTTTTTTTATGTGGTACTCTTTTTTTTGCTTTGTTTCTTTGCTCTCTTTTCTTCTCTTTTATCCTCTCGTTTCCTCTCTTCTCATCTCGTCTCTCGTACTCTATTCTTCTTTTCTTCTCTTCTTATATTTTCTCCTCTCCTCTCTTCATTCTTTTCAATTCTCATCCCCACTTTTGATTATCGACGACCTCCATTTAACCTTTCTTGTCCTCCTCCTCCTCCTCCTCCTCCTCCTCCTCCTCCCCACTTGATTTATCTTCCGTTTCTCCCTCATCGTCAACTGCTTCTTCACATTGCATTCTACACTTCTCATTCACTTAACCTTCTTCATTCTTGTCATTACGTTCGTCTTTCCTTCTGTCCACGACTTTGCCTCCTCACATAATTCCCATTTTCTAAACACCGATTTCCTTCTCCTACCATGACAACCTTTATACTTAGGTCCCTTAACCTTCTTTCCCTTCTTCCTCTTCCTTCTCCTCCTCCTCCTCTTCTTCCTCCTCTTTTCTTCCTCCTCTTCCTCTCTTCTTCCTCTACTACCGACTCATTCACTTCTCCTTTGACTTATTTTTTCTTTTTCTGGTACTACTATATACATTTTTTTACCACCACCACCACCACCACCACCACCACCACCACCACCACCACCACCACCACCACCACCACCACCACCACCACCACCAATACCACCACCACCACCACTACCACCACCACCACCACCACCACCAATACCACCACCACCACCACCACCACCACCACCACCACCGCCAACACCACCGCCAACACCACCGCCACCACCACCACCACCACCACCACCACCACCACCACCACCACCACCACCACCACCACCACCACCACCACCACCACCACTACTGCTATTACTACTGCTACTACTATCATTAACATGAAGGCGTAAACGCATTTTTTGTTTTCCATCCTTCCAACATTTTATACTTTTCTCTCATTTTATACTCCTCTTCTCTGCCTCGTCTTTCACACTTACTTTCACCCTCCACCTCTTTCTTTTTCCCTTCTGACTTTCCTCATTTTCCATCCCCTCCTCTTTCCTCTTCTTTTTCTTTTTTCTCTTTTTTGTCTTTCTTTTGTTTTTCTTTTTCTTTTTCCTTTTCTTTTCTTCTTCTTCCTCTTCTTCTTCTTCTTCTTCTTCTTCTTCTTCTTCTTCTTCTTCTTCTTCTTCTTCTTCTTCTTCTTCTTCATCTTCTCTTTATCCTCTCCTAGCTCTTCCAACCGTCTGCCCATTGCTCCTCATGGGGACTTAAGGACAATTGAAGCATACAGAATCTCACTCGAGTGTAAAGTATACGAGCGAGATAGGGAAGGGAAATGAGAGAGA
>NC_134787.1:46227675-46230175 GCF_046742065.1 Oratosquilla oratoria
GAGCATTCTCGTGTAGTTTAGTTTACAAGAACACAAATGCGCATCCACTTCCCCCACTCCCCACCCACTCACCCTCTCCTCTCTCACACACACACACACACACACACACACACACACACACACACACACACACACGCACGCACGCAATAACGCACACACGTACGCAAGCACGCACACACACTCATATATACGAGTAGTACCCTCTTACAAAAAAGAGAGAAATAAGGACAGGAACACGCCAAGAAGCTATCCTTACTCACTAATGACCTGATTTGTTATGCCGTGTGGGGTCAGCGGAAAGTATCTAACGAGGTTGGAGTACGCAAGCTTGGAGGATACCTATTGTCCTTTCGAAATATTTACATTGGAGTAATATTTATTTAACCTTGATTCAACCATCTACATTTTGAATCCACAACCACATTTATAAATAAGATTGGCTTTATTGTAAAACAGGTGGTGACTATGTTGGCTTACATGCTGGAAAAATACCAACTTTCTTGGCCTTCTCTAATGGCACGTTTGTGTTCACTTAACCTTGTCCTAGATATCTTCCTGTCTAAATTACAATCTTTACAAAGTAGCGTGTAAACACATAGGTTGTGTTCTTCTTTCGACCTCTGTTGTACATTAACAACTTTTTTTTTTTACTGATGGTATTAGGATAATTGTGTACTATGCGTATTTGTTCTTTGGGAAGATATTTGGTCGTAAACTTATGGATTCAGTATGGAGAATATTAAGATTTTTATTTTTCAAATGTTGGCGGTGATAAGGAAGTACTAAAGAAGCTGGTTCTGGTTTGGCTGAGGGCATTATCTAGGATCCGCAAAGGGTAGGCTATTTTTATCTACTAGGACCTGATGAAATCGATCTTCTTCCGAGGATTTTATGGCTAAAATTATGATGGTTAGTGTCTTTATTTTCTAATAGAGGTGTTCAAGTGTCTCAAAGGTGATGCAAACAAGATCATCATACTAAAAAACCAGGGCAGGACTCGCAGTAATGGTTTTAAACTGGAATTTTTTTAATTTAAGAAGAAAATAGGCAAACATTTGTTTACTAATAGGGTGGTCGACGAATGGAATAGACTTAGTAACCATGTGGTAAGCGCTGAAACTATCAGTTGTTTTAAGAAACGATCAGACAACTTTATGGATGGGGATGGCAGGTGGTGTTGGATACGGAGCTGCCTAGTGTAGGCCTTATGGTCTCTTGCAGTCTCCTTCATTCTTATGTTCTTATGTTATGTTCTCTGCTGGTAGGCTCTGGAACTCGCTTCCCCCTCATGTCTTTCAATTTACCTACTGTATGACCTGAAAGGTAATTTAAAAAATATTCCCAATGTCAACACTTGACATCGATACGGAATGCTATGGGTTCTTTCATTTACGGAGATTTATTTTCGGATTTTCTTTTTACCTTTTTGCAGTTCTTTGAAATATGAAGATCAAAGATCAAAGAAGAAATATGTATGTCTACGAGTATACAGATGCACCAATTTCCTTTTATTTGCATAAGAGAGATAGTCAGATAATCCAAAATGTTTTAAGGTGCCAATTCTTCCCGGCAAAATGTTGGGGGCAACGTGCTTCTTCATTTCCGTCCCCAACGAAAGGCCAAAGAAGAAAACATCCCTGATCCTTGTACATATTGACGCACACACACACGCTCACGCAAATGCACACAAAGGATTACAAAGGATTACAAAGGCGGAGCATGCCGACAGGAGACCTTTTGATCCATATCTAGGTCGGATGCAAAAAAAAAAAAAAAAAAAAAAAAAAAAAAAAAAAAAAAATAATAATAATAAATTAAAACTATAATAATGTAAATAACAAATAAAATACATAAATAAATGCATAGGTATAGTTGAATAACAAACAAACAGGTAAATAGTAAATGATAATAAATTGACATATAACTAATAATAAATGAAAATCAGACACAAATTATAACAAAACAAAAACAAATAATATAAGATGAATTATAATCATTACAGCATCTTAGGTATTTATCTAAATGATTCTTAAAGCTTCGAACTGAACTACATTGCACTACCTGTGCAGGAAGTTTATTCCATTCATTAACTACACGGTTGGCAAAGTTGTTTCTACCTACTTCCAAATTGAATTTATTTCCGGACAGTTTGAGACCATTGTTTCTTGTCTGATTCTCATTCAATGTGAAAAGTTGGTCACTTTTGATGTTGTCAATTCCCTTTAAAATCTTAAAGACCTGTATCAAGTCACCTCTGAGTCTACGCTTTTTTAGGGAAAACAGATTCATGTGCTTAAGTCGATTTTCGTATGATTTATTTTTGATGTTTGGAATCAGTTTTGTGGCTCGCCGTTGTACTTTTTCCAGTCTGTCAATGTCTTTAATGAGATTCGGTGACCATACGGAAACAGAATATTCCAAATGTGGACGAACTAACGATTTATATAGCTTGTTAATGAGTGATGGACTTTTGAAATCAAAAGATCGCGCAATCAATCCC
>NC_134787.1:46235175-46237675 GCF_046742065.1 Oratosquilla oratoria
CAGGTTCGCGAAAGGGTGAAAATATATGGGGATGGTAGGGTCATGGGTAGGAGGGCATGGGCAGGGCAGGGGTCAAACAAGCCCCATACGTCAGTTTCTATGGGTTGGTTAGATGACGATGAGTCAGGGGCAGTTACTCATTCATTTCGGTTGGTTTGGTGCACTGGTGCGACCTGAAGCCTCACCTTCACCTCCATCCTCTTTCCTTCCCTCTCTCTCTTCCTCACTCTCTCCCGCCCTCCCTCTCTCTCACCCCTCTCCTCCTCCCCACCTATCCGGAGGTCTAAATCAATAAGGCGGTAATTCCAATAGAAAGGTTGTTGTAGTTAGGTAGTTTCAGTTGTGTGGTGGATAGTGGATTTGGGCGTAGAGTGGGGATGGAGGGTGAAAGTGGGGTTTGAGGCCTTGTTGCCGTCGTCGCACCAAAATGGACAAGGTACACTAAGCAAAGATTGATGTGCATTTTATTAAAGAGAAACTGGATGAAAAGAAAACACGTTGATATTTTCCCCACAATATTTTCGACAGTTTTTTTCATATCCCATAAAGATGATAGCGAAGAGGCGAATGTGTGTGAAAAGTTACGACATTTCAATTCATATATACAATCATATTTATTCCGATCAAACACAAAAAACACAACAGTTTTTGAATAATTAAATACCGTCCAATTACAACCGTTAAAACCGTTAAAAACCGTTATAAGAGTCCGTTAGGATATGAAAAGAGCAGTCTCGCGTGTATATCTTTGCATCGGCATTTGTAAACTAACACGGGGAAAAGGGTAGGCAGAGACAGAAAAACAATGAGCATATAAACACGTGTGTTGCACTTGTTGCTTACTCTCCCCTTCTGGTTGGGCTCAGGCAAAAATATCACGCAACCAAAAATTGTTCAAAGTTTCAAAGTTCAGCTATAGTGAAGAGAAAAAGGAAAAATGACCTGATCGCCTTTCCTGCCTAAAAAGTGTCTTCTTTCACTGATGCTAATTTTCAAAATAGATCTTTCCACCAAAGCATATTACCACTGTAACACTTTTCCGGAACATATATTGTCCAGAATATGTTTTTTTTTCTAGAACTCTTTTCTTTGCAGATATAATTGACCTAAAAGTATCACTCCAGAGGATAACTTTACCAAGATATTACCTTTAGAAGCTACATTTCTGAAAGAATTTGATCATCAAGAAAAATACCTGTTTGGAACACCAAACGTTCACAAAAAAACAAAAACAAAAAAACTGATACATTGCAAATCATTATATGTACACACAAACACACAGACACAGACGCACTCACACACACACACACACACACACACACACACACACACACACACACACACACACACACACACACACACACACACACACACACACACACACACACACGCACACACACACACACACACACACACACACACACACACACACACACACACACACACACACACACACGTATATATATATATATATATATATATATAAATATATATATATATATATATATATATATATATACTCAATTCATGGCATGAATGAATTTTGGTAGAGATTGGCATGTACGCACGTATGTATGTATGTATGTATGTATGTATGTATGTATGTATGTATGTATGCATGTATGTATATATGTATGTATGTATGTATGTATGCATATATACATGCGTGTATGTATGTGTATATGTATGTATGCATGTACGTATGTATGTATGTATGTATGTATGTATATATGTATGTATGTATGTATGTATGTATGTATGTATGTATGTATGTATGTATGTATGTATGTATGTATGTACGTGCATGTGATTCATCACGGTCTCAGGTAGCGTGTTGGACTCGTGATCGACATCTATTAGTTCCCAGGATGATAGCTATGGGTAACGCTGTAACCATACACACACACAACTCCTTGCCCACCAGAGTTGGTATGCCGGATTGCAGTGCAGCGATACTGAATTTTCTTCAGCTCTTGTTGACGATCGAACTCGGATCGCTGTATTAATGGCTAAGTGCGGCATCATTGCACACTCAAGCCGTGTGTGTGTGTGTGTGTGTGTGTGTGTGTGTGTGTGTGTGTGTGTGTGTATGTGTGTGTGTGTGTGTTTGTGTTTGTCTATGTGTATCTGTGTGCATATATGTGCATTTCCCTAGTTGCCTTTACATAAATATATTTGAATGTGCTCGTGCGCGCACGTGTTTGTGTGTGGTTGCGTGCATGCATGCCTGTATGTGTGCGTGCGTACGCTTGAGGGAACGTCTGTCTGCGACCCAGTTCCCTGTGCAAGTTAAGTGTTGATCTGGCAAAACTTTGCTTCCTAATGATCCTAAAGTGGTCCCAGTAGTCTCGTGTCCCGGGCTGAGTGGATAGCAGCACGAAATGTTCTGCAGAGTAGGGGAGTTAATGTCCATAAAATTGTGAGAATTCATCAGATCCGGGGTAAAGTGTGAACAAAGTGTCTGCAAAATAAGGGAGACATGACCGTACGGTGAACGACT
>NC_134787.1:46252675-46257675 GCF_046742065.1 Oratosquilla oratoria
TCGTTTGTGTTTCTCCAATGTAGTCTACACTACAGTCCAAGCATCCGACATGGTACACCACACTCGCCTGTCCTTGACCTTAGGTTGTGATTACAAAGGATTACAAAGGCAAAGCATGCCGACAGGAGACCCTTTTGATCCATATCTAGGTCGGATGCAAAAAAAAAAAAAAAAAAAAAAAAAAAAAAAAAAAAAAAAAAAAAAAAAAAACCGAAGAAAAAAAAAATTCATATTAATAATAAATTAAAACTATAACAATGTAAATAACAATGTAAATAACAATTAAATACATAAATAAATGCATTGGTATAGATGGAGAGTATTGCGTGGTCTATGTGTAACCTGTATCTGTATATATATATATATATATATAGATATATATATATATATATATATATATGTGTGCATATATGCATACATATATATCATATATACATATATATGTACATATATATATACATACATATATGCATACATATATATATAAATATATATATATGTATATATTCATGCATATGTTGAGACAAGCAAATAATTTGACATAATACAATAAAGACACAAATATAGACAGGAAACCCTTTGTGTGTTTTGTTCAAGCTCCATCAATAATTTTCAAAAACGTATCTATAATAATTCGTATGGCTTTTATCCCATTTGTGTCACGTCAGTATTATTTACACTCACTGTTAAAACTTTTGTCACCCCTTTTAAGTGTGATTACAACAATAAAACTTCTACTTGCTTAGATTGTATTGTATATTTGTAAGTTTTAGTTGTCCAGGAACGAATGAAGTCTTTATCAATGAGGTTCCATTGGTACAACAGTGTCTGGATGTAGTGGCAGCCCGGTTGAACCGAGAATAATGGTCTGAACTTTGTGGAGGGACTGTTCATGTAGATTCGTAAATGTTGGAAAGTCACGCCTGTCATCAACTCTGTCCCCACGTTTTTGCCCCTTCTCCTGATTACACCTGCCAACGTGCCAACGCCGTAGCCAGCAAATACGTGTGAACTCATGTCCGCCAGTTTGCGAGCTTGTCTGTCTGATGGTCAAAACAACATTTCTGTGAAGGCGTTCGATCAAGCGAATCTAATTCATTCGTATGGCGAACGCTAGTAAACAAATAATCGTAGTGCAATTACATTAAAAAATACACTAACCAGTATTTGTTTGCTAGACCACCGTGGCATGAATGTAGAAAAAACAAATTGTATTCACCTAATTGAAATGTACAGGATAAACGATGGACTTCCGTAGCTGTGCGTCTGTGATTTTATAGGTCAAACTTGGTCTTAAACGTCTGAGTGTGCATTTGGCAAACGAGATGAAAGCTTTGAGTCCCTTGTGATAATCGTATTAGGTTCAATTAACAAATTAAGTCTAAGGGTCAGAAACGTGTGTGCAGATGAGGAAATAGACTCCTTGACACGTTCTCGTGTAGGTTTTATGTCTGGGAACGACGACATAAAGAAGAAAAAATATTGTCCTCATCCATCATAAATGAAACATGAATTATCTGGTTAATCTCTCTTATGAAGATGATAACTGTTGGTCACTTTTTCAGTTACACGTGAAGTGAACTCCCCCCCCCCCCCACACACAGTCTTCACTACCAACACATGGTGGCAAAATGTCAAATTGGTGGAAACCATTATACAAGACGACATCGAAAGCCATTTTGACACCAATCGTCCAATAGACAGTAGACATACTTGCGACCTTGTGCAACTAACCATATCCAATTTCATAATACGGTTACCTCAGCTTATGAAAAAAAAAAAAAAGGACTGAGTTGATGCATCTAAAAAGTATTTTTCGTATTACTCCGCACAAAAGGCCATGTACAAATAATGGGTACTGGAGGAAACTTATTTACTAGATTTGTACGCTGTACAATCAGAATCAGCGCAGTGTTCTGAATTGCAAAGCGACAACCTCGAGATATGTGACGAGAGGAGTACCTTCAGATTCTATTTCTGTTAATAATATTTGATAACCAAAATCAGGAATTCAAGATATACCATTAAATGTGTGCTCGTTGTAGCATAACAATTGTTACAAATTCACATTTTCTTATTTATTTATTTATTTTGTACACATCCGCTCTGGATCCTTCTTGCTGTCAGCATACAGCACAAACATTTCACTATTATTGTGCAATTATATGTTTGTTATGGATGTAGCAAGGTGATTTTTTTTTTCAAACGTGAAAAGAGGTTCAACCAAACACAATTTGATATTTTACTGCTAATGACGACTTATTTATTTGAGTTGCTGCCAGGGTATTTCTATTTATTTATCTATTGATTATTTATTCATTTATTTATTTTTATTTAGCCGAGGAATTTCCATTTTCGCCACATCAACACCTTACTTTCATTAGCTTCTGCTCTTAAATTTCACTCCACCAAATTCTTTTCGGTTGACGTGGCCTCTTCCTCCCTTCATTATCTCCTTTTCTCTATTCTTCGTTATTCCTTCTTTCTGCTTCATCTCCATCTGTTTCATACATTAATGGATCGCAATGGGTTACCATGACGAAATATACCAAAAACAGACGGTTTGATCCACAATGAGAAAAAAAGAAAAGAAAAGAAAGCAGATAGAATAAGCAAAGAAAATATCAAGTTGACAGACATTACGCAATATTGTTTGTGTGTTTATTCGACCGAATATTGACACATCGATCTTGTACCACGTCCCATCGCCTTTGTGGGGAGCTTAATCACGGTTGGCGAGTTTCTTTGTTTCTTTTCTACTTCTAGATTAAATATTTCCTTATTTCTTACTTATTCTACCACTGCCTTCTTAACATTTGTCACGCTTTGCTCTCCCTCATTGCCAGCCGACGTTTCATTCTTGTCTCTCGGAGTTAATGCGCAGTTCCTTACCAACTCCTCTTCGGTTCTCTCCTTCTTTCTTCCTGACACTTTCTTCTTCTTCTCTAGCTTTTTCCTCTTTCTGCTCGTTATCGTTCTCATTTACCTTCCTTCCCTCTCCTCCAATTCGTCCCTCTTCTTCCTCATTTCTATGTATCTCTTTCTCCTCCTCTTTCTCCTCATCTTCCTCTCCCATGATGTCCTGCCCTTGTTCTTCTTCTTCCTCTTCCTCCTCCTTATCTATCATTTACCTTCTTTCCTTCTCCTCCAATTCGCTCCTCTTCTTCCTCATTTCTATGTATCTCTTTCTTCTCCTCCTTCTCATGATGTCCTGCCCATGTTCTTCTTCCTCTTCCTCCTCCTTATCTATCCCTATTCGTCTATTTCTTCTTGCTTCTCCTGTTCTCCATCTTTTTACGTTCTACTATTCTATCCCTTTCCCCTCCTTTTTCTTTTTTACATCATTCTCCTTTTCATCCCTCTTTTTCCCCTTCCTTGTCTGCTATTTCTCTTTTTCTCCTTCTCCTCCTCCCATTCTTCTCTCCTCTTCCTTTATATTCTCATCCTGTTCTTCCTTCTCGTCCTTCTTCTTGCTTACTTTTATTTCTCTTTCTCCTCCTCGTCCTCTTTTAATCTTATTTCTATCTCTTCTTCTCTTCTCTTCCTCTTCTGTCTTTACTCTCTCTTCTTTCTCTTCCTCTTCATCCTCTCCTTCCTTTTCGTCCTGTTATTTCACCTTTTCCTTTTCCTTCCCTTCCTCCTCCTATTCTTCCTCTTCCTCTCTTCCTCCTCCTATTCTTCCTCTTCCTCAACCGCACCCCAACGCCACCTATCGAAGCCAGGCTGTGGTACAGATTGACAATTGACATCGTTTCCAATCCGATTCACATGTTCCACTTTGGGATGGGACGAGGCATTTGACCCTCCCTCTTTCCCTCCCCCTCTCCCCCTCCCTCTCCCTCCCCCTATCCCTCTATCCTTCTCCTCCTCCTCCTCCTCTCTCTCTCCCTCAGTCCCTGTCACTCTTCCCCCTCCCTCTGTCTCTCTGACCCCTCCTCTTCCTTTGTCCCTTTTCCTCTTGTTCCTCTCCCTCTCCTTATCTCTCTTCCTCTTATTCTTCATTTTCTTGTGTCCCTTTTCTTCTTCTTCCTCTCCCTCTCCTTTCCCATTCCTCCTCTTCATTTCCTTGTGCCCTTTCTTTTCTTCCTCCCTTCCTTCATTATCCTTTCCTTTCGTTTCTGTCGCGCTGGTTTCAGTCGACTGTTCTTGTGTCTTTGATGTGTCTCGTTTACTGAAGGATTTCACAGCGACAGACTGAAGTCAGAATTTTGCTTCTCTCTACAGATAGTTCTCCCTATTCGTGATTTCTGAATTTTGGATATTTCCAGTATTAGAAACAAAAGGTTCAGGATTCTGATCGTCTGCTACCAGTTTCTGACAGTTGCTTTCGTTCCGAATGTTACCGTTTTCCGAATTGTAGGGTCCGAATAGAGAGAATTATCTTCATTTTCTTCAAAGGTCAGCCATTGTTCTGTAGGTTTCTGTAGGTCTTTACATGGATGTGCTATGCGTTACGTGGAATATCGAAATATGCTGAGGTTTTGTTGTGTTTTACTTTATCTATCTATAGTTATATCAGATCAGTTGAATATCATCCTCTCTTGTGTACACTGTATTCTAACCGGCCGAAGACATCTAGAACACTGAAAAAAATTGTCTGGTATCTATAATGTACTATTAGTTTTTAGTTTGTAAACTCTCTGATTGACACTTGTGGACCCCTGAAGAGGTCGTAGAACATAAAAAAAAAAAAAAAAAAAAAAAAAAAAAAAAAAAAAAAAAAAAAAAAAAAAAAAAAAAAAAAAAATAATAAAAAAATCTAACATTTTCTCTTTCTCTTCCCTTCCTTTTTTTTTATCTTTGCCTTCCACTACCCTTCCTTCTTCCTTACCTTTCCTTTGCACCTCTCCCCTTTCCACTCCCTTTAACTTCCCCTTTCCGCGCACATTACAGGTAATGGTATACAAACAAGACGCATATACACTAAGTAGTTGTAACACACAAACAAACCAAGGACCGCACCTGAAGCGCATACAATTATATACACAGGAACATACATA
>NC_134787.1:46267675-46280175 GCF_046742065.1 Oratosquilla oratoria
GTGTGCGTGTGTGTGCGTGTGTGTGCGCGCGTGTGTGCATGTATATAAATAGGGAACAGTGTAATCAGCACTTTCCCTTCCGAGGGGCAATTGCTGTTCTAATCTAGCAAAAGTCAATCGATTTTATTGAGTTACCTGACACATTTTTGGCAGTGTGAAGGAACTAGAAGTAAGTGCGCACACAGGGCTAAAGATAACCTGTTGATCACGGCAGGCTCTCCATTTTTTATTTTTTCGTCGCAGGTTTCGCCATAATTAAGAACCTGTCAAATCCAGACAAAACATAAGCTTCCCATTGGTCCGACAGTCGCCCCGATCCCTCCTCATTCCCACTTCTACAGACAGAGACATAAAGACAAACGAACAGACTTACAGACAGGGTAAAGACAAAGGGAGACAAGCAGGCAGACTGACAGAGAGACAAACAGAAAAATAGACTGTCAAAAATACAGACAGACAGAGAGACAAAAAGGCAAATAGAGAGATATACAGATAGACAAAGAGAGAGGCACAGACGGACTGGCAGACATACAGGCTGACAGACGGACAGACGACAGAGAACTGGCCGTGTGGCTGTCATGTAACGTCCTCGCTCTGAAGGGAAAAATTCCAGACATCAATCTGAGCTCCCTTTCTTCCCTGTCACTCTCTCCTGCATTGCCTATCATTCAATACTCATACTTTGCAAAATGCCGCATTTCATTTTGCTCTAGCAAGTGTTCAAAATTGAAAATGTGTTCTCACTTTTTTCACTCTCCCCTCCCTCCATCGGCGCATTTTTTCCGATGCATTTAGAATCACGGAGGGATTTGTGCTAACAATATTTACATTATGCACAGGTTTCATTTGGTCTATGGTGGTGGCTGCAAATGCCGGTTGCTGGGGGAAATCAAATAATATGGTGTTCCCCTTTGATATCTACAAATCCTAGGGCCTGTGTTTTTCCTAAAGGGGGTCACGTGATTACATATCTTCGAAATGATCGCATCTGATTGGTTGGTTTGGGGATCCTCTGCTTTGACGTCATGACGCGCTATAACGGAATTACAGCGTCGTCTTCGTCGTGTTTTATTTTATTCATATACCTTGCTCAAGATGAGACGATATTTTTAGTTTTATAAAGAATTTTAGTGTTAGATTTTACTGGGTATTTCTTCCTCTGAGATCTTTCCCTCGTCTGCTTTCGCTCTTCCTGGAGTAGATTCGAAACTCCTTAATGCGATGCGCTGCACCACAAAACTTTGTCTCTCTATGACTTTATGAAAAATCATTCCTGAATACAAAATCTTGTTTCCGCGTTATTTCGACTAACTTTTCATTCTCTAATGTAAAAGTTTAAGTAACTTTTTTTCTTTCAAAGAAATTTCATTTTGCTAAATATTACTTTACATTCAGACAATGGCCACTACTTTGTCACTGTAAATTTAATTTCTCAGAAGATGAGCATCTCAGCTCAGCATTCAAAGGATGTCCACTCATAAATAAAACATTCTTATCGTCAGCGATGAGCCACTGGGCAATTTTTTTTTTTAACAAAATGTATTTTTGATACATCGGACTACATCCTGGTTATCTACAAAAATGTTCTATGTTCTCCAGCCTGTGGGAAGTTCCTAATCTATATTCGGCATTCTGGGAAACATTATTATTTTTATCATAGATAAATCACTATTGCGGATATTCAAGTCTTACAGGATTGAGAAAAATTTGTTGTTGATTGTTCAATACATCAAGTAACTGAATATGTATATATGCATGTATGTATACATATGTATATGTATATGTATATATATACATATATATATGTATAAAAACACACACACACACACACACACACACACACACACACACACACATATATATATATATATACATATATACATACATACACACACACACACACACACACACACACACACACACACACACACACACACACACACACACACACACACACACACACACACACACACACACACACACACACACACACACACACACACATATATATATATATATATATATATATATATATATATATGTATTTATATATGTATATACATATATACATACATATGTATATACATATATACATATATATATATATATATATATATATATACACAAATATATAAATTTGTAAATAAAACTGTAGCAATGCATCACCGACGGAAAATCAAATTGGCGTAGGCATGGGTCAGGTTCGGAGGTCCGCTATGGTACGCTACATTAGCGCGCCAATACATCTTCGAGCGTGAAGAAGGTAAATTTGCTCTGGTGAGAATGTTCTGTACCTCAGCGTCGGTAATGAGTTGCGGTAACTCCACAAGTAATCCCGCATTACTATGGGCAATTGTGTGAATTATTACCATTGTCCATCCTAAGGCTAAGGCAAGTACAGGTCAGTTCACTTTAGAAAGAATACTAACGATATGATAGACCATCCAATTTAACTTAACGGGAGCATTTCCCTGGATAGGAGTCACAATTCCTTAAAAAAAAAAAAAAAAAAAAAAAAAAAAAAAAAAAAAAAAAAAAAAAAAAAAAAAAAAAAAAAAAAAAAAAAAAAAAAAAAAAAAAAAAAAAAAAACCGCTGCCGTCCATCAGTTTCACCGCAAATTTTTGGTCAGTTAATCACAATTAAACATCTAGGCAGCAACTCGCACATTTCCTCCTCTCTCAGCCTTCCTATCCTGCTTCCTCCTCTCATCCCAACGCATTCTTCCTTGCTTTGTTTTCATTCTCCATTCTTGTCTTCACCTTTTCTTGTTTCAGATCCGCAACTCCCATTTTCGTGACCTGCTTCCTTCTTCCGTCTACTCCGAGATCCAAAACTCTCCTAAAACATCTTTCCTTTTCGGCCCTCTCCTGTTAACTTTCTCTGATTCTTCCGTCTTCTTAGACACCCTTTCCCTCACCGTCATTCCCAAAGCCTGACCTTTGCATCTATAGCTTCACGCTTCTCTTCCACTCCCCCTCATCCCTCCCACTCCCTTCTCTAAGAAACACTTCGGAAGGAGAAGTACACACACGCTCCGCTTAGCCCAGTCGTTAATGGCCTCGCAATGCATCTTTTATTTTTTGATTACTCGTCTTTGTTCTTTATTGCTGAGCCAGCGTCTCGTTTTGACTCGGGCTACCTGGACTCGAGTTTAGCGAATTTATTATATATTTTTTTTATGGCAAACTACCCACTCTCGTTGCCGTGAATTTTGTTTGTTTTGTTTCAAGTTCAATGTTTTTTTTTTTTTTTTTTTCAAATTTGGTGTCCGGTGGTTCTTGGAGGGGTCCGGTGTCTACCGGTATCTGGTATCTGGTAGGACTGATATATCGCGCCCTCCTGCATGTCTTGAGACCCTGCTCCCTTCGTATACACATACCTGGTTCCATGTAACTTGTCGTGACGGGTCCCTGAGTCTCCCTCCGAGAGGAAATCTTCAGTGAGGTCAGGTTGACCTGGATAAGAGGCTGTAAGTCTACGCCAGGAGGTGCTGATTAGCTGCGGCCGAAGCCGTCACCTTTGTGGGACTTTTGAGGCAGATGATTAACAGTCACTGATGGGAATCAGAGAAGATCGCAGTATTCGAACCCACAGCTAAGCGAATGCGAGATCAGCACGCTTCCGATGACGCCACCGGCACGCATATGATGTGGGGGAAGACTTATTCAGGATAAGAAGGTTCACCGTCGTGTATGGATTCCACCCTTTGGCGTCCTCGATTCCTCGATTGGTTGTCGTCAGGCAATGGAAACCCAAGCACAGACATCAGTGGGTTAAATCTATTTCAGTGAAAAGTGAGAGTGGCCTTTATTCGCACAGAGTAGGTTGTATCGACTGTAATATCTAAGTTGTAAAAAAAGGTAATTCGTGTTAACTGTAATCTCTAAGCTATAAAGAAAAAATATAGTATACAGATATAATCCGTTGATTATAAAGACAAAGTAATTTTCGCCAACCGTAGACTCTAAATTATAAAGAAAAAAATAATAGCTCGTGGCTACTGTAGTTACTAAATTACAAAGAAATTACATAATTCACAATTTCGCTGCAGCGTGGCACGTAAATGATATTTATAGTCACGCAGCGCATTTCCTTGATTCTTCTGTACTTACGGGGGTTCCATTTCACACGAAATCGAATTCGGAATCTGAAGAATGCTCGTCGTCAAATGCGCGAAAACATCAGCCTCGCCTTTCTGAACAACCAAATTGGACGACTCGCTAGATAAACCTCTGGCTTATCAGATTAGGCTATGTATTACGTATTATGTTGATCCGAGCTAATCCTGTTTCAAGGCAAAATTACGTGACTAACGTGAAAATAACCAAATTACTTAAACCGGTGAAAATAAGCACGCGGGGCGGAAACTATTATTTTTTCGCTCGCATCCAGCCACCTGTATTATTCGACACTCATGTTGTATACGGCACACACCGCTGCAGGAACAATATTAGTTTATTGCGCTGACCTGACCCATGCATTTCGTTGAGGAGTATTCAATCTATTTCCGTGCACATTAGTTTCCTTATAATCCAAAAGGATCAAACTGTGCCTTCGAATCTTTGCTTTTGGATCCTCAGTGACGCTCAGATGTGTATGTGTGTTTTGATATGCATATGTATATATATATATATATATATCTATATATATATATATATATATATATATATATATATATATATATGTGTGTGTGTGTGTGTGTGTGTGTGTGTGTATGTGTGTGTGTGTGTCTGTGTCTGTGTGTGTCTGTGTGCGCGCGTATATATGTATATATATATATACATATATATATATATATATACATATATATATATATATATATATATATATATGTATATGTATTTATATATATATACATATATATATGTATATATATGTATATATATATATATATTTATATATGTATATTTATATATATATACACGTACATATATATACACACACATACCAAAAGGCTTCTTCCTCATGTAAGGGAGGTAACCAGGCATAACATGAATCATCCCCCGACCATTCCACTCCTATCCATCATAAATTTTTTCCATCTCGTCTTAGCTTTTTGTAGACAGTGGGCCATCCCGGGTCAGAAGGCATACAGCAAGACATGGCACAACTACAGCAAGTTTCGACAGCCTATGCTGATTTACTAAACCACTTCATCTATATGACAAATTCCCTTCATGTCCCCTCATACAAAAATAGAGAGGACGAGAAGAACTCGCTTCAGGCCGCGTCAATCTATTTTCCATTTAAAACCATTCTCTACTCACACCGATGTCTTGCCCTCTCCCCTCCCGGCTCAACAGACATTCCTCTTTTACCTAGGGACCCTTTCACCTCATCCATACATCTCATTGTCAGGCTTCCTCTTAGATTTATTCCACTCTACCTCTCCCTTCCATATTCTCTTAGGTAGCGTTTCTTCATTCTTTCTATGGGCCTAAAGCATTCCAGAATTCTTTCATTAGTTCCACCTGCAAACTGCATTTATATCCCCCACTCTCCTCCTCACCTCCTCATTTCTGACCCTATACATCCTCGTAACCGCCACCATACTCCCCAAACACTTTATCTCAAACGCACTTAAATTTCCCCTTTTTTGTCTCTCTTCAATTTTAATTCTCTGCTGTCCCATACATTATCGTAGGCACAATCACCCCTCCTTATAATTCTCTCTCTGCATCCACTACAACCTTTTTTCATAAAACTTTAAAATATACGAGTTTATGCGTATATACATATATTATATATATACATATATATATATATATATATATATATATATATATACATATATATATATATATATATATATATATATATATGTATATATATGTGTGTGTGTGTATGTGTGTGTGCGTGTATATATATATATATATGTATATATATATATATATATATATATTTAACGAGTTCAAGGGTAAACAAGAGAACACAGTAGGGTGAGGGCAATGGAAGACGGGTTTGGAACACTTTATTGTTTTATGGCATAGACCAAGTTGATCTTCTGTAGAGAACTGTCTTCATCACATACTATGGACCATACTTATCAGTGTCGAGAAGGTCCTCAGTCAAATTATGGTGCCTCGGCGGTTGTCACTTGACAGAAGTCCTGCGCTCCCCCTCTTGCTAGTGAATCTACCGCTAGAACGATACTACCTTTGAAAGGTAAATAAATCCTTCACTTTTGTTATTACTCCCGTTGACATTTATATGACCAGTGTCAATAGTTCCCTCCCACTCCTCTCTCTCTCTCTCTCTCTCTCTCTCTCTCTCTCTCTCTCTCTCTCTCTCTCTCTCTCTCTCTCTCTCTCTCTCTCTATATATATATATATATATCTATCTATCTATCTATATATATATATATATATATATATATATATTTCTCTCTGTAATATAACATAGTGATCAATCAGCAATGTGATACATGGCATTCACCTCCGTGGCAGGTAAGGACGTATACCTTTAATTGCGGCTGAGTAGGGGGGGGGGAGGGAGAGCGGGCGTACTCTCCTGACATGGCGCAATGTCCTGCACGGACAGACCCTCCTGACCCTTTACGAGAACCCCCGCCGCCCCCACATCCCCGGCAGCGGGCACCGGCGGCAACCCGAGTGGTCCTTCTCGAGTCGCCGCCGAAGAGCACAAATGAAGAGTTTCAGTGGCTGGAGAGACAGGGAGCCTCAGTCTATGCAGCACTTGGGAGTGAAGTCTCTGCCACTCTGATCTGAGAAAGTGAAAGTGAAAGTCAAAGAGAGAGAGAGAGAGAGAGAGAGAGAGAGAGAGAGAGAGAGAGAGAGAGAGAGAGAGAGAGAGAGAGAGAGAGAGAGAGAGAGAGAGAGAGAGAGAGAGAAAGAGAGAAGAGCGACGGATTCGGGGGCGCGGCGTGAGCAGGCAGTGCAGCGTGAGATTGAGGGCAGGGCCATTGTCCTCGTCCGGCGCAATTCAGAGCGGGCAGCAGCAGCAGCAGCAGCAGCAGCATTCAAACGTCACAGTTCAATTGTTCACATAACCGTGAACATGTGCACGATTATGTGACTGTGACTGTGTGTGTGTGCGTGTGAGTATATGAGTGTGTGTATACGTGTGTGTGTGTGTGTGTGTGTGTGTGTGTGTGTGTGTGTGTGCGCGTGCGCGTGTCTTGTTATAGTAGCAGCAGCTACAACAGGGGAAACAAAAACAGCAGCAACTGCGGCAGTAGCAACGACAACAACAGAAATAACAACAACGACACCACCACCACTAACAACCCAACTTCCACAGCTACCGCTACCGCTGCCGCCGCCGCCGCCACCCCCACCACCACCACCACCACCACCACCACCACCACCACCACCACCACCACCACCACCACCACCACCACAACAACAACAACAACCACCACCACCACCACAACCACCACCACCACCACCACCACCAAACCACCACCACCACCACCACCACCACCAAACCACCACCACCACCACCACCACCAAACCACCACCACCACCACCACCACCACAACCACCACCACCACCACCACCACCAAACCACCACCACCACCACCACCACCACCACCACCACCACCACCACCACCACCACCACCACCACCACAACCACCACCACCAAACCACCACCACCACCACCAAACCACCACCACCACCACCACCACCACCACCACCACCACCACCACCACCACCACCACCGACACCATCAACTATTTCTTCTCGTTATGCAAATATGGCAGTCGCCATAACTATTGTATATACTGGTACTTTTTTCCCTTTCACCTTTAGTACTATATCTTTACCAAAACTTACGTTAGTCCTTGATAGTTCACTTCTTTCTCCTTATTGCATAGATGTTATGTCGTCAATATTCAAGGGACCAGAGTCAAGTAACATTCTTTTCTAATTGGAAACTTATATTCACTGGGAAAAAGAAATGAAATCCTAACGATTTTTAAATTTTGCTCACACTTCTTTACATCGCCCTCTTTATATTCTTTTTTCTTTGACCATCTCATTGGCGCGGTATTGTCACCAAGGACAGAGGCGTTGGTTTTACAGACAAAATATTTCTCCTCCTTCTCAAACTTTCTCACTTGTTGAGGCTTCTTCTTCTCTTATCTCCTCTCCTCCCCTTCCTCTTCTTCTTCTTCTTCTTCCTTCTCCATCCCCTCCTCTTCCTCTTACTCCTTTTTTCCTTCTTTTCTTCTCTTCTTCCTCCTCTTCTTCTTCCCAGTGATATTCATTTTCGTGTCTCTCGTCCTTCCTTTCTCCCTCTGTCCTTTGCACTCGTTCATTATAAACTTTTTGGTCGGCCAATTTTCCCGTCATTTTTGCAAGTCTTTTCTCGCTTCCTCCTCCGCCTTCCCCCGCCTTCCCCTCATTCACCCCTTCTCCTTCCCTCTCCCCTCGTCTCGTCCCCTTCACCCTCGACTCCTTCCGTCTGGGCGGCTCCGTCCTTACCCAATCTCATCGGGAGCATTCGAGAAACAATCAAGCACGGATATTTAACGTGAAAATTCCATGGTCCAATAACCCCTAACCGAACCATTCCGTAGGGAAATTATCTCTTAAAAAAAAAAGGTGAAATATATGTTTGCACGTTACTAGAACAGAGTTAGCTCTTCTTTTTATCTTCTTATCATTTTACCCCTTTTGCCGAAGTAGGTGCATGTGGGCCTTTGACCTTTATTTTGACTGTCGTCAGGCTATTTCCCGCGCAGGTAGCGTCATCGGAAGCGCGCTGGCCTCGCATTTGCTTAGTTGTGGGTTCGAATCCTGTATTCCTCTCCGACTCCCAGCGGTGACTGTTGTTACCTGCCCCAAGAGTCCCCAAAGCGCATAATAGGACAAAGGTTTCAGTCGCAACTACTCAGCGCCTTCTGGCGTAGGCTCCCCAGCTTCTTCAGATTATTGCACTCTCTTCGTGGCATATTCCCTTCCCTTCCTCTCTCTCTCCCTTGGTGGGGTGGTGATGGGAGATTGACCTTGAATGATGCTTAGGTATTATCACACACATTACTGGATAGTATCCAGCGGACAGCATCCGTTTGTCTTCGCCTTTCGTCCGTTGAATCTGTTCCTTGTCCGGCGATGTCCAGTTCACCCGGAAGTGTTGTCCGTATTAAAGAAATTGAAAATGAATGAAACGGACACCGCAGGGCAAAAGTGTCCGTTGGTTGTATACTGGTTAGTATGCGTTGTCCCCCCGGAATTCGTGCCTTCCTCGTCCGTTCACGTCTGTTGGTGTCCAAAACTAAAAAAAAAAAAAAAAAAAACCGGAAAAATTCAGCGTGCATGTAAGGGACTATGAAGAACGTTATCGTCATTATCTAAATCATCACTACATTAGTTACACGCTACTTCTTCCCAAGCAAAGTGGCTAGGTAAGGGAGATGAGAGAAAGAGAGAGAGAGAGAGAGAGAGAGAGAGAGAGAGAGAGAGAGAGAGAGAGAGAGAGAGAGAGAGAGAGAGAGAGAGAGAGAGAGAGAGAGAGAGAGAGAGAGAGAGAGAGAGAGAGAGAGAGAGAGAGAGAGAGAGAGAGAGAGAGAGAGAGAGAGAGAGAGAGAGAGAGAGAGAGAGAGAGAGAGAGAGAGAGGGAGAGAGAGAGAGAGAGAACTTTCACTTTCATCTCAAACATCTCTTTGTCTCCTTCCTGCTACAACCAGGAGAAAACTTCGCCCTCTTTCCCTCAGCGACATTTCACACTTAACACAGCCCTGTCAGGGAATAGATCATCGCCTGAATGTGCACACACCTCAACAGTCCTCTCTGTCACATTCGTATATCTATACTTCTCCACAACACGTATAGCTTAATTCACTCTATCCTTCTACATTTACTGTCATTTATAACATTGTACTACTCAAACTCTCTCCGTTATTTCTTCATTTTCTTACTCGTATCTTTAACATAGTATTCCTCATCCTTCCTCTGCCCTCTTTCTTCCCTCCATCTTTCTCTATTTCTTTCCTCCCCACCTCTATCAAAACCACACGAATTCATGAATGAAATCATCAATAAATTCTCGCCATACTCTCCGTTCCCCTCCATTTACCCTTTTCCTGTGCATCTCCTCCCATTTTCTATTGTTTCATATTTTCTAAAGTTCCTCTTCATTTGGAAGTTTCTCTTCATTTTAAAGGCCCTCTATTTTTCACATCCCTCCTCTATTTGAAATCCCCTCCAATTTCAATTCTCCTTTCTAAATTTCTTCTCTTCAAGATGCTTCCTTTTGAAGTGTCTCTCTTTCAAGTTCTTTTTAAAATTTCCATCTTTTCTTGTTGAAGTCCCTTACTTACTCCCTCTCTTCCTCTCCTCCTCCTCCTACTCCTCCTCCTCTACGCTTTCCTAATGCTGTGCCTCCTGTCTTCATCTTATAATTTTTCTTCTTCCGTCTCCTTTTCCTCCGTCCCATTTGCTTCTTTTTTTTCTTTATTTTCATTCTCATTCTTTTTCACTTTT
Source organism: Oratosquilla oratoria (assembly GCF_046742065.1). NCBI lineage: Eukaryota > Metazoa > Arthropoda > Malacostraca > Stomatopoda > Squillidae > Oratosquilla > Oratosquilla oratoria. Next base: position 46,278,125 of record NC_134787.1, read on the forward strand.
CAAATTTACTTCTCTCTCTTTGTTTTGTATATCCATTTCCTTTGTCTACATTTTTGCTTTCCCATCCTCCTCCTCCTACTACTCGTCCTCCTTTTCCTCTTCCTCCTTCATCTGCTTCTTAGGCCTTCTTCCCTCTTTTTCTCTCTATTTTCATTTTCGTTTCCAACTTTTATTACCGTTTTCCTTCTTCCTATTTCTTTTCCGCCTCATTCTCTTTTCCCTCATCCCTTCTTCCCTCTCTTCCTCTCTTTTCTGCATTCCATTTTCTTTTCCCTCCTTCTTCTCCTTCTCTCCTTATTTCTCCTCCTCCTCCTCGTCGTCCTTTTCTCTTCCTCCTCTCTTTCATCTTTTTCTCTCTTTTGTTCATGCTATTCCTCCTCCTCCTCCTCCTCCTCCTCCTCTTTTTTCTCGTTTTTCTCGTTCTTTTTTTACTCTTCATTTTCTTTTTATTTTTAATCTCGCGTCTCCAATTATTTTGGTTGTTCATTCACCTCTTTCTATTCTTCTTCCAGCTCTCGCTCATCTTCCTCCTTTTCCTCCTTCTCCACCTCCTTCTTCCCCTTCTCCTGTTCCTTTTATTCCACCTCCTCCTATTCCTCCTTCTCCTACTCCTCTTCATCTACCTCCTCCTCTTTCCCCTCCTCCTCTTCATCTACCTCCTTCTTCTCCTCCTCCTATTCCTCCTTCTCCTACTCCTCTTCATCTACCTCCTCCTCTTTATCTACCTCCTCCTTCTCCTCCTCCTCCTTCTCCTCCAACTCCAACTCATCCACTACGAGAAAACAGTTCCTGCTGGGCTTAATTCAATACGAGCGCGTAAGGGCAAAATTATCCTTCCACATCCTCACTAAGGGGAGGTGGGAGCAAGCGAGGGAGAGGGAGACTAAAACGGAGGGATGGGAGAAAAAGAAGAGCGCCAATGGGAGGCGAAGGGACAGGGAGCAGAGGAGATTTCGCGTGAGGGGAGATTGGTTGGGAGTAGGGTGGACGGTAGGAGAGAGTTGGAGGGAAGTCAGTGTGGGAAGGAGTGGATAGAGAGATGGATAGTAAGGAACAGGAGAGAGTGGGAGGGGAGAGCGCGTGGGAGGGGGAGTGGATAGGAAGGAACAGTGGACATGAAGAGAGAGTGGAAGGGAGGGGTGGGAAGGTGGGGAGAGGAAGAAGAAGAACTGGGAGTGTGGGAAGGGAAACGGTTTGAAAGAGGAAAAGAGAAGTGAAATGTGGAATTGGGAGGAGGAGGAGGAGGAAGAGGAGATAGAGGAGGAAAAGGGGAGGAAGAGGAAGAAAAGGAGGAGGAGGGGAAGAGGAGGAAAAAGAGGGGTAGGAGGAAGAGGAGGAAAAGGAGGAGGAGGGGGAAGAGCAGTAGGAAGAGATGGAGGAGGAAAAGGAGGAGGAGGTGGAAGAGGGGTAGGAAGATATGGAGAAGGAAAAGGAGGAACGAAAGGAGGAAGAGAGGTAGGGAGAGATGGAGGAGGAAAAGGAGGAACAAAAGGAGGAAGAGGAGAAGGAGGAACGAAAGGAGGAAGAGGAGAAGGAGGAAGAGAAGTAGAAGGCAAAGGGAGAGAACGAGAGTGTGAAAGTATGGCTGAGATTCACACAAAATATCAGACAAGAAAACAGAAATTGTCTGAAGATATTTTCTCTTAAAGAGAGTTAAAGAGAGAGAGAGAGAGAGAGAGAGAGAGAGAGTATGGGGGACAGTGAATGGGGAGAGGAGGATGACGAGGATAAAAATTAGGAGGAGGAGGAGGAGGAGGAGGAGGAGAGAGAGAGAGAGAGAGAGAGAGAGAGAGAGAGAGAGAGAGAGAGAGAGAGAGAGAGAGAGAGAGAGAGAGAGAGAGAGAGAGAGAGAGAGAGAGAGAGAGAGAGAGGGGGGGGGGGAGGGAGTGGGGGGGGGGGGGGGGGTAGGGGGAGGGAGGGAGGGAGGGAGAGAGAGAGAGAGAGAGAGAGAGAGATAGAGAGAGAAAGAGAGAGGAGAGAGAGAGAGAGAGAGAGAGAGAGAGAGAGAGAGAGAGAGAGAGAGAGAATGAGTACAACGAGGACGAAGACAA
>NC_134787.1:46287675-46292675 GCF_046742065.1 Oratosquilla oratoria
CCCCTTCTTCCATTCTTTTTCCTTCTCCTCCTCCTCCTCCTACTACTCTTCTCTCTCTTCCTCTTCCTCCTCTTTTTATTTCCATTCGTCTTCTTATCTCTACTTCTTTTCCTCTTCCTCCCCTTCTCCTCCTCCTCCTGTCAGCGAGGGAATGAACTGTGGACAGATGGTCTGCCCATATCGAGAAAACAAAGAAAGACGAGACAGAAGAAGAAAGAATGGGAAGGCGAAGGAGGAGGAAAGTTGGGGGTATGGAGTGTTTGAGGAGGAGGAGGAGGAGGAGGAGGAGAAGGAGGAGGATGAGGAGGAAGGAGGAGGAGGAGGAGGAGGAGGAGGAAGAGGAAGGAGGAGGAGGAGGAGGAGGAAGGAGGAGGAGGAGGAAGAGGAAGAGGAAGGAGGAGGAGGAGGAGGAGGAGGAATTGGGAGAATACAATAGGAAGAAGATGAGAACAGGGTAGAGGATGAGAGAAGGGAAGAAGAGAAGGAGGAAGAGGAGGAGAGAATAGTAGAGAAAAAGCATGAAAGAGGGGAATAGGAGGGAAAAGAGAATGAATACGAATATAAAAAGGAAAGACAGAAACAGGGAGTTATAGGATGGAGAAGTAAGAGAGGGAGAGTAGAAGGGGGAAGTAGGAGGGGATAGGGAGTGAAAGGAAGTGAGGGAGAGAAAGTAGGAGAGCAGGAAGGGGAGTGTGAGGAGGAGGGGGAGGAGGAGGGGGAGGAGGAGGAGGAGGAGGAGGAGGAGGAGGAGGAGGAGGAGGAGGAGGAGGAGGAAGAGCAGTAGGAGGAGGAGAAGGACAAGGAGAAGAAAGGAGACGTGGAGAGGAATGAGAAGGAGATGGAGTGGAAAGCAAAGGATAAGTAAAGGAAGTAGAAAGAGAAGAAGAAACAGAAGGAGAAGAAAGCGGAGGAGAAGAGAAGAGAAGAGAAGGAGGAAGAAGAGAAGGAAGAGGAGAGCGTGCAAGACTCGAGTTAGATATTTATCATCGAGGACTGAGGTGTGGGGGGGGGATACGTGAATGAGAGTGAGATTCCCTCTCCTCTTTTAAGTAATCAATGGCAAAGAGGGGCAAGTTGCAGTCCTGGAGCCGTTTCACAAAGAAGAGGGCAGATGACCTGATCGTATGGAAGGAGGTTAAAGAGGGGAGGGATAAAGTGTTGCCCCAATTCAGGGGGAGGGGGGGAGGTGGGAGGGGGGAAGGGGACGGGACGTGTTGGGGGCTGGATGATTGGGGGGGGGAACTACTGCGGGGGGAGGAGTGGAAGAGGTGAGTGTATTGATATATAGATACGATGCGGAAGGGTCGGGGGTGAAAGGAGGGAGAGAAAGAGAGAGGGAGGAGGGAAAGGAGGGAGAGAAAGAGGGAAGGAGGGGGAAAGGAGGGAGAGGAAAAAGGGAGGGAGGGGGAAGGGGAGGGAAAGAGGGAGGGGAGAAAGGGGAGAAGGAGGAAGAGAGGGAGAGCAGGAGTGAGGTAGAGGAGGAAAGGAGGGGAGAGGAGTCTGTGAATCAGTCAAAGATCAGTCTGTGAATAGAGGAAGATACACGATGAGAAGGAAAGGAGAAACGGAAGAGTGAAAGAATGAAGTAAGGGAATAAGGCAAGGAGGAAGAGAAAGAGGAGGAAGAGGAGAAAGAAGAGAAGGGAGAGGAAAAGGAAGAGGAAGAGGAGGAAAATGAGGGACGAAGAAGAGGAGGAGATACAGGAGGAGGAGGAAAAGGAGAGGAAAATAGAGGGGCAGGAATAGAAAAAGGAGGAGGAAGAGGAGGAGGAAAAGGAGGAGGTGGAAGAGGAGGAAGAGGAAGAGGGAAAGAGGAAGAGGAAAATAAAGAGAAAGAGGAGGAGGAGGTGGAAGAGGAAGAAGAGGAAGAGGGGGAAGAGGGGGAAGAGGAGGAGGAAAATGAAGAGGAAGAGAAGGGGTAGGTGAAGGAGGAAGCGATGGAGGAGATGGAAAAGGAGGAAGAGGAGGAAGAAGAATGTGTGTGTGTTGGGGGGGTGGGGGATGCGTGACTGCCTCACCAGGTACGACCTCCATCCCAAAGCAAAGCCAAGCCAAGCTAAGCTAACTCTCTCAAATGACCGGCCCGCCAACAAGCGTAGTTGGACTCACGGGTGCCTCAGGTACACTGCAAAGCTTATGCATCACATGAATGATCTCAAGTAGTCTGTAACCAGAAGGTTTTTACCCAATTTAGAATAAAAAAAAAATGTCTATGTTTTCAAGACTTTATCTGTTGAATTTGTTATCCCGAGTTTCCATGATGGGAAGGGAGGAGGAGGAGGGAGCGTACTAAAGGCATTGTTCCCCATTTCCCTTCCTTTGATGTTCCTCTTGATTGTATTTATTTGATTATATATATTTATACATAATTTTTCATGACTCCTCCTTCTAAATTCGATAGTGGAACAGCTCCTAACTTCACCGACATTTGTCGCATTTCCTCTGAAAGCCGGAAACGCTTTGTTTCCCTTGGCTTTGCCGGCCTTTTATGTGCTTGCGACCTAACAGAACGCAATATTTTCTTTTCTGTGCATCGACTCATATGGGGGAACAAAACAAGAACTTACCCGAAAAAAGAAAAAATTGAATTTTATTCAAGCGAATGACTAAATTTGCTTAAAATATATATATACGCATACACACATACACACACACACACACACACACACACACACACACACACACACACACACACACACACATATATATATATATATATATATATATATATATATATATACGTTAAGGCGTGTATATATATATATATATATATATATATATATATATATATATATATACTGTATATATATATATATATATATATATATATATATATATATATATATATGAGTGTGTGTGTGTGTGTGATTCACCATGATCTTGGATCACGTATTGGACTAGTGATCGACAGCTATTTCCCTCCCAGAAGAGAGCTCATAGCTCATGTATGACCGATCTATAGGTAATGCTGTGACCTTGCACACACACACTACATTCCCCGCCCACGAGAGTTAGAGTAACGACTCGCAGCGCAGCAATACTGAAATTATTACAGCCCTGAGTGGGATTCGAACCACTGGGCCGTCGAGAGTGTGTGTGTGTGTGTATGTGTGTGTGTGTGTGTGTGTGTGTGTGTGTGTGTGTGTGTGTGTGTGTGTGTGTGTGTGTGTGTGTGTGTGTGTGTGTGTGTGTGTGTGTGTGTGTGTGTGTGTGTGTGTGTGTGTGTGTGTGTGTGTGTGTGTGTGTTTGCGGATTTGTGTACTTGCGTACGCTTCTGCTTGTGTGTATTTTTGCCCACTTTTCTTCGTGTGTATGTGTGTCTGTATATTCATTCTATTGAGCTCAGAATCGTCTATGTCTGTATACCAGAGCACTCACGAGTTCAAGTAGGTGTATTCAAATTCCCAAATCCGGTGACAAAATTGTGTTCTCTGATCGATCGCACATGATTTTCCGAATTATTTTTGCTTTGCAAATATGCCTAGGAATGATTTTATTACATTCAAATATTACGAAAAATAAGTAGATAAACAAACAATCCTTGGGGGAATCTCAGGAACCGATTGCACAGTACTTGAGATATAAGCCGAGGAGTGTACACCAGGGGGCGTTTAATGCGGCCGGAGTCACCTTTGTCCTGTTCGAATGCACAAGTAACCAAATACGAGACCGGCTTGACTTTGATTACGTCATGACATATTACCGTTACCTATTCTTCTTGCCATCCAAGAAGAACACTCTTCTTTACGGGGATCTGGATTAGGACCTTTAAATCTTAAGTTAAAAAAAAAAAAAAGTGTATGAAAATAGCACTTATGAGTGACGTCACATCATCCTGGCCGGCTGTGAAACCACAGCAAGTTTGAGGTCTACGTGACAGTGTATCGGCTCTGACGACAAATGCGGACAGAGTTTTCATACCAGACATCGAGGAACAATAGCGTGCAGGCCATTTTCAGTGGTCGGTGGCTTCTGCTAAAAAGTGGACCCTACGTAGGTTGGTTCTCTTCAACGGGCCTGTTTTTTTTTTTTTTTTTTTTTTTTTTTTTGCAGACACGCACACACACAAAAGGGGGTTCGTGCGCGTTCTTGCACAGGGAAAGCTGTATTTCAATCTCACCAGGGAAAATTTATAGCCACGGTGCACCAAAGAAGTGGTCCGTGGATGGGCTTCCATGAAAGCATATTTAATTTCGTTTATATTCAGGAAAAAGTGGCCGTCCACGGACACCAAATGGCTGGCCCGTGCGCGGGCTTCCACAGGAACATATGTTATTTCGTTTATTGTCAGGGAAAAATGGTACCCACCGATCAGCAAAAAATGGCCAACGCTCAAGATCTTTACGTGTGCGCGGCTTTGCTTCTGAACAATGGAAACCTATGGTAAACCACATTACCGTCAAACATCAACTTGGTGATGTGGCGCCACAGAGTCGCTCGTCTGTTCTCGACAAAGACACTGGCTACTCACCGTCCGGCGTCCGGTAGGTGCGTGAAGGGCGTCCCGTGGGCGCGGGAAGACACGAGCCAAGACACGACTTCGAAAAGGGCTGGGATGTAGCGAGGGGGCGTGCATCTAATGATGCCCACGCCACCCACAGATACGGGCGTGCTCACTGCACGAGTTCCACCTTCCCCACCATCCAAGCTTCCGTCGCCTCCACTGCTCAAGCCACTGGTCCAAGATACTGGAAAGAAAATTATTATGTTACTAGAGGAGAAGTTAGAGAAGGAAGAGGAGGAGGAGGTGCTGGAGGAAGAGTTGGAAGAAGAGGAGGAGAACATGGAGGGTAAGGAGGGGGAGAAGGAAGAAGACAAGGAAAAGGAGGGAGAGGAGAGGGAAAAACGACAAACAGGAAATTAATTATAATCAAGTTATTCAGGTCAATTGGTTGTGGGTTGAAATGTAATACATAATTTTTTCATATGTTGGAAATGCACTTCTTGTATTCGTAGTATCAGTCGTTCGGTGACTCTCATCAGGGCCTCCACAGTTACAGG
>NC_134787.1:46295175-46297675 GCF_046742065.1 Oratosquilla oratoria
GATCACAATCTTAGCAGGGCAAGCAATAAACACCAGGTGACTCAACTTCCGGTTTTTGTTGAACGTTTAACAAAAACCGAAGGAAGTTGAGTCACCTGCTGTTTATTGTTTGCCCTGCAAAGATTGTGATTTGGTTTACTTGGGTCAAACCGGGAGAGACTTGAACACTAGATTGGCAGAACATAAAAGGTCAATTAGGTATGGGCAAGAGAACTCGCCTTTATTTCTTCATGTCAAAAATAAGAATCATTCTTTCGACTGGGGTAAGGCCAGATTAGTGTTCAAGTCCCACTACGGTTTAAGGAGGAAAATAGTCGAATCAGCATTAATTGAAGAATGCCCTAATATTAATATTTCTAAAGGGCAGTGGACTCCTGACATCATTTCACGCGCAGCAGTTAGCAAACTGGTACGGACCTTACAACCCCCCCTCTCCTCACCCCCTCCCTCCTCCGCCACCCCAGTTTGCCCCGCGCCTGAGTGAGGTCATCTGCCCACATCCCTTCTCTTCTCTGTAGCTTATAAGTCCCCTCTGTACTTTATCTTATGTACTTTCCTGAAGAGGGCTACAGTTGATAGCCGAAATATAGGATTCTTCTTTATTCGAAGTTTATTTTCTCCGACTGTGGGTTTCCTGTGTGATATATATATATATATATATAAGGCTCCTCAGCCTGGATGTGTCCTCGTTATTTACGAATATTAATGTTGAAGATGTACTTACTTTTTTGGAATCCAAACTGCAACCGTTTCAAGACTTTTTCCCCCTCCCTGTCAACAAAATTCTTGCTTTAGTTCGCCTGTGTGTTTCTTCAAATGTTTTCTCCTTTCAAGACCAATTCTTCCGTCAAAAATTCGGTTGCAGTATGGGTTCCAATTTGTCTCCTGTTTTGGCCAATTTGTACATGGAGTATTTTGAGTGTACCCTTTTGCCCAGCATCAAACCGCCCGAAATGATTTGGCTCAGGTACGTAGACGATATCTTTTCGGCGTGGGATGACAGTTGGGGCCCATTTGAAGTGTTCCATGATAAATTGAACCAATTGACCCCGAATCTTAAATTTAAAGTTGAATGGGAAGAAGGACACCAAATCCCTTTCTTGGATATTTTGTTAAGAAGAACTGATGATAATTTATTCTTTACAGTGTACCGTAAGCCCACCCATTCAGGCAGTTATCTCCACTTTTTTAGCAATCACCCTGACAATGTTAAGAAAAGTGTTGCCTCTGGCCTTTTCTTAAGGGCTTTCAGGATTTGCATTCCTCAACTTCTGGATCATGAGATTGAGGTGATCAAATGTCAACTTGAGAAGTTGGCTTATCCACCTTGGTTTCTGGATCAAGCCCTCAGTAAGGCTAGGGCCAACCATTTTAAAACTTCCGTCCCCTCAAGTTTTCACCGCTCCTTTAAGGACATTTTAAAAATTCCATTTAATAATACCATCAGTTCTTCTACTAAATTGTTTCCTCATGAACGTCTCACTATTGCCTATCACTATCCTAACACCGTGCGTAAGCAAATTGTGAACGTTCAACAAAAACCGAAGGAAGTTGAGTCACCTGGTGTTTATTGTTTGCCCTGCAAAGATTGTGATTTGGTTTACTTGGGTCAAACCGGGAGAGACCTGAACACTAGATTGGCAGAACATAAAAGGTCATTTAGGCATGGGCAAGAAAATTCGGCTGTATTTCTTCATGTCAAAAATAAGAATCATTCTTTCGACTGGGGTAAGGCCAGATTAGTGTTCAAGTCTCACTGCGGTTTCAGGAGGAAAATAGTCGAATCAGCATTAATTGAAGGAATGCCCTTAATATTAATATTTCTAAAGGGCAGTGGACACCTGACATCATCTCACGCGCAGCAGTTAGCCAAGTTGATGCGGACACTACATCCTCCCCTCTCCTCACCCCCTCCCTCCTCCGCCACCCCAGTTTGCCCCGCGCCTGAGTGAGGTCAACTGTCCACATCTCTTCTTACTGTAGCTTATAAGTCCCTCTGTTCTCTATCTTATGTACTTTCCTGAAGAGGGCTACAGTTGATAGCCGAAATATAGGATTTTTTTTATTCGAAGTTTATTCTTTCTCCGACTGTGGGTTTCCTGTGTGTAATACATATATTTATATATATATATATATTATATTATATATATATATATATTATATATATATATATATACAGATATATGTATACACGAATATATATATATATATATATATATATATATATATATATGTGTGTGTGTATATATACATATAAATATAGATAGATATGCATACATTTATATACATATACATATACGAGTATATACTCGTACATATCACATACTGTACCCTGAGAGTTGTCGTTGGAGTATAGCCAGGTCAGGTTCCAGAGCGTTACATATAAACGGGCAGCATGGTTTCTATTGCTTAATTTTTGGTATAAAAGTTATAAATCCCACGGTTGTTCTCTGCAACCTTTGCCTCTGAAATGTGATTTGTCTCTCCGAAGGACCTGATT
>NC_134787.1:46310175-46320175 GCF_046742065.1 Oratosquilla oratoria
TTAGCCTCTTTTGAGTCTAGAACTATTCCTGCCCCCCCCTCCCCCAATGCTAGGGTCAGAGGCAATGCAGCAAGACACAGCACATCCAAAGCAAGGCACGACAGCCTAAGCTGGTTCACTTTTCACCACTTTATTACATGGTGACCCCCTATTCCTCCGCAGGGACTCAAGAAATTACTCAGCAGACAAGAAATACTCCTTCCAGTTGGCGTCAATGTCTCTTCCAGCAGCAACAACTGTCTACGCACGCTTCCAATGTCTTTCCAGCAGGATACTGGCCGACACCGTTTTTATCTACGGTATCGGGAACATCCCAAGAGCAGGGACAGATAAGTATGCCTGTACTCAAGCGTACGGGTCATTCGTCAATAATTCCAGACTAGTGTAGAATATCATATTATCAGCCACACATTGTTCTGACTCCTCTGAACCATTTTCTTTTTCTTTTTCGTCTTAATGTTATGCAACACATTCCCCCACTGCTGTTTCCCCCCTTTTTTTTATCACGGCATGAACAAGTTAATCTAATTTCAATTTTGATTGATTTCATTACATAGGTCAAAACTTTATTAATGTGGAATATTGTTATAATCTGCTTTTCTCCCGTTCTTGTCGGTCATTTTTTACGCTATTTTTTACTGTTCTGAATATTGAGATCATGTCCATTAATTACCTTTTTTCGGTGGTGGTAATAGAGGGTGTTAATTCTTGCAGATCCTGATTCCAGGAATTTCATTCTACATGGGTCGTTTCTGCGTCGTCCTTGTGTCGTCTGGCTTTGGCGTTTCCTTCCCTTTATTCAGATTTCTCGTGGTGTTGGCATTTATTGTCGCATTTGCCTCCATATCATTTGATCTTCCATTCGTGATTCTTAGTTAGGTCCTTTTTCTCTAACTCTGTCTGCCTGTCTTTCTTTCTCTCTCTCTATTGATCTCTCTCTTTTTCTCTCTCTCCCTCCCTCTCTCTTTCTCTCTCTCTTTCTCTCTCTGTCTCGCATCTGTACCAAAAACCTATTACTAATATCTACCACTCTGATATTTACTGGCTTGCTTCATTTGATCCTATTTCCACTCTTTCATCATATTTTTATTTTGGCCACGTGAGACGGATACACGGCCAACCAGTTTATGAGAAAACTATTTAAGTTTACAAAATTGTGTTGTGTACCTTTATAATAGAGAAAATCTGGAGGGATTGCAGGTAGCGCTAACATTATTTTGTAATCCCTCTATTTCTAAAAAACAAGATAAACGAAAACGTAGTTACTGTAACAAACACCTAACACTTCCACAATCGGAACGGCAATGAAATAATACCTGAATGCAAAAAGTTCTATTAAATAACATAATACTGACTTTTTTCTGTACAATAACCGGTTTTTTTTTTATATGAAAGTCATCATGCTGTAAAAAGAACCCCATCGAAGTAAATGTTGCTTCTCGATTTTCGAAAGGACGAGGCAGAGAAAGAAGTCTTCTCTGACTCTCAACGTTGGATTACTAACTTCAGTACTTCGGAGACATTTTGAAAAACGACTTGTTTCACACAAGAGTAGGCACGGCTACAAACGGCGAAACTCAGCCAGTTGTGTGCTGTAGATGAAGCCAAAGTCCTCTTATAAATGTATACATACATACATGCATATATACATACATGCAGACGCACAAACACGCACACAGACACACACACACACACACACACACACACACACACACACACACACACACACACACACACACACACACACACACACACACACACACACACACACACACACACACACACACACACACACACACACACACACACACACATACACACACACACACACATATATATATATAGATATGAAGTGAATAGCTAGTGGCAGCGAGAATGATACAAATAATTTTCGAAAGTCGCCCCGGGAATTGAGCCGAAGCCTAGCAGGAGCCCAAACCATTACCTTTCCGACTGAGCTATGGGAGCTACAAAACGTCTCCAACTTGGAGTTAACCTAACTCTCGAAGAATCTAGGTTGGCTACTAACTGCCGTCCTTACCTAATTTTCACAGAGTCTCCGAACTCGACTCTCGGAACAGTGATAAGCTGGTACAGAACCTTGATGAACTTTCGTCGTTGTAAATACCTAAAGTGAATCGCTAGTTGAGCTCGGTGGCTTTGTGAAAATTAAGTAAGGACAACAGTTAGCAGTCTACCTAGATTCTTCAGGAGTTAGGTTAACTCCAGGTTGGAGCTGTTTTGTAGCTTCTATGGCTCAGTAGGTAAGGTAATGGTTTGGGCTCTAGCTGGGCCTCGGTTCTATTCCCGGGGCGACTTTCAAAAATTATTTGTATGATTCTCGCTGTTCCTAGGTTTCTCTTGAGGTATCTACAAGGACGAAAGCTCACCAAGGTTTGGTACCAGCTTACCACTGTTGCGTGAGTTTGTTTGAGAAGTTTCTCATTCCATCCTGAGTATCAATACCCAGGAGACCATTTAGTGTCGTAATGAAGCAATGTATCTTTCTATTTTGCATTTCTATCAACGTTTCACGAGACTCCTGACAGTCTTCTCACGCTCAGACATGACGTTCAACTATCGGAAAAGTCCTCACTGCCTAAACAATATCTGGCGTATTGCTTTCCTAGGCATAAATGTTGCAATACTGAGTGGAAGTGGATCATTGAAGTTGGACGTTGTTATCTGTGTAATGAAATAATCGAAAGTCTTCACTCAGATCCAAGCGTGTGTATTCATCATACTAAACCCTCACGGTCCTTGTACAAATGTATAATAGATAATTATTGTCCATTGGACTTTGATTACTCCTATTAACCCTCCTAAATAGCAGTCCAATACAGTTACAGCCCTCTTTTGTTCCCAACTGCTAATGTCCTTAATTCTTTATATCATTCAGCACCTCTCTATCTCTCTTTTTCTCTCTCTTTAACCCCGTTTCTCTCTCTCCCTCCCCCCCTCTCTCTCTCTCTCTCTCTATCTCTCTCTCTCTCTTCCCAACCCGGCCTCCAGCTTTCTCCTTCCTCAAGTCTCCACGTATCCTTAGCTACTCTCTTAAAGTTTTTGCTTTCGAGTTTGTGGATACCAGAAGCACAAGCAAAATTGCAAGCACAACCATAGCCACCCAAGCCAACACTACAACCCCAACCCCAGCCACACCATGGCAAAACTACAACCACAACCACAAGCGAAGACAAATCATAATCATCACAATAACCAAAACCACGATAATCAAATCCACAACTACGACCATAACCATGACCACAATTACGACCGTAAACTCAGCCATAAACGCAGGTACAACCACAACCACAACCACCACCACCACCACCACCACCACCACCACCACCACCACCACCACCACCACCACCACCACCACCACCACCACCACCACCACCAACAACAACAACAACAACAACAACAACTACAACAACAACAACATACAACCACAACCACAATCACAACCATAACCACCACCACAACAACAACAACAACCATAACCACAGCCACAACCACAACCACAACCACAACCACAACAACAACCACAACCGTAACCACAACCACAACCACAACTATGACCACAGAGATATACATCCCTCCCTCCCTCCCCGGGCTTTTGTTTTCGCCGAGGCACTTTTCTAACCCTGGGCATTGTTGCCTCCCAGAGCTCTTTGCCGAAACACACCCACGTCTGCACCCCGCAATCACTTATGCTCTTTGTACTTGTAGCACGACTCATAAGCCCTCCACTTTTCTCCTCTTCATTTTCCTCCTCCCTTCCTCCTCTTATTGCTGCAATCCTCTTGGGTACCTCCTTTGCGATTTTTCACTCCTCCTCCTCCTCCTTCCTTCCTCATCCCCAACCCCGACAACCCTTCATTTCCGAACCTCCTCACATGCTCGCAATTTCTTTATTCTTCTCCCGTCAATTTTCTTTTCCACTGTATTCCTACCCTCTTTCATTATATCCTCTAAACTTCCTCAATTTCTCTCTCTCTGCTCTCTCCATTTCTCTCTCTCTGTTCCCTCCATTTCTCTCTCCTTCTATGCTCCCATAACCTCTTTTTCTTTCTCTCCCTTCTTCCTCTTTCCTTCCTTTCTTCCCTTCCCTTCCTTCATCCTCTCACTGACCTTCCTCCTTTCCCCCTCTTTCTTCCTTTCCTCCTTTCCCCCTCTTTCTTCCTTTCCTCTTTCTTTCTTTTATAACCTCCTTTTCTTCCTTTCATTTTCTCCCGCCCTCCTCTCTCCTTCCTTCCTTCTTTTCTTCTCTTCCTTTCTCCCTCTCACTGCCCATCCTCCTCTCTTCCCATCTCTTGTTCCTCTCTCCTCTAGTCCCCCCCACAACCCCGATCCTTCCCCGACGTCCGACGACGAGCGCAACAAAGAATGTCTCCCTCTGTGTTGATCTTGTGTCATCAAAGTCGTCGACCAAGTACAAAGTCTGTCTTCTGATATCAGCTTCTGAGTTGTCCCGACCGTTGCCCCAAGCAGCACAATTTCTCCTCTCCTCCTCCTCCTCTCCCCCTCCTTCTCCTCCACTTCCTTCTCTTTCTTTTCCTTCTCCTTCTAGTGCCATCAAAGACGTCAGCTTTACGTCATCAAACGAACACACCCAGAGTCATGACTGGCTCCTTAGATCGACGTGTCTTCTTGTGATGGGAACGAGGTGATTGCATATCGTTAAGGTCTCGTTTGAGTTTGGTTAAGGTCTTGCCAAGATCTAAGGTCTTGGCAAGGTTTCATCAAGTCTCTCGAAGGTCTCACTGAGGTCTCGTTAAAGTCTCCCTCCTTTTTTTCAATAGGTGCCCGCCTTAAGAAAGAAGCTTTGCATCAAGACTATGAGAGAGACCACGGAACCCGAGAGCGACGCCAACTCTCCCAGAGGCTTTTCATCTTCGATAATGACGTTGACCATAGGCGTCTGCGTAACAAAGAGGCCCTAGGCATCCTAAGATTCAAATCAACGCTCAGCGTAACGAAGGAAATATTACTGCTTCCCACAACCATCGGCACAGCTGCAAGGCGATTACTGACACAATCGCCCAGCGCCATCTCTCCTGTCGTTCCTACTCCCCGTGAACCGGAGCTGGATGTTGATGGGTTAGCGAGAACCAATCAGCAGTCCAATCGATCAGCTCTTTTTCAAATTAGACGCACACTAGGAGAGGTAACCTTTTAGGAGAGGTAACCTATAGGAGAGGTAGCTTCCGTTGTAACCCTACTTATGGGCATAAGTTTGTATGCACTTTACGTCCTACATTTTGAGAATGCTGTAAAGTAACAGCAAAACGTCAAGCCAAGTAAATGGACATTAAAGATTCACTTTCTCCATTGCCTTTGCATACAAAGAAGATCAGAGAAACAGAAGAATAATTCTACGAGCTCAACGACTTCACCAAAGCAATATTTTTTAATAAAATATGTTTGGAAGAGGGTGTCTTCCCAAAATAGTAACAAAAACAGCAACAATAATACATGAAATGCTTTGAAAATTATTCGAAGGATCTTCTTAGGGATGCCCGTTCCACGTATTGGCTCCATACACAATAAGGAAGGTATGGCAAACTCGTCTCTAAGACTCTTACTCACACACTAACAAATAAAGCCCCCTTTATTTCCAGTCTCCTGGAGTGTGCATTGTGGCCCACACTTCAGAACCACAGGCCTTACCAACTCTTCTCAAATGCTTCTTTGCTTTCCCGGTAAGTTACATATTGGCTCACCTTTACAATCAGATACCACGGCTAACGCAAATGTACTCACTGGCATGCTTACATTTGCAGGCGGACACAGACGCACACACTACGGCGGCCCGGGTTCGAATCCAGCCCAGGGCTGAAATAATTTCAGTATCGCTGCCCTGCGAGTCGTTACTCCAATTCTCGTGGGCGGGAGATTGTGTGTGTGTGTGTACGTGTAAGGTCACAGCATTACCCATAGATTGGTCATATATGAGCTCTGAGCTCTCTTCCGGGAGGGAAGTAGCTGTCGATTATGAGCCCAACACGTGATCCAAGATGATGGTGAGCCATGGTGAATCACACGTACACACACACAGACGCACACATACACACAGACGCACACTTACACACACACACACACACACACACACACACACACACACACACACACACACACACACACACACACACACACACACACACACACACACACACACACACACACACATAGTCTCATATTTGTCGTAGAGCTTGAGGGTTACAAGTACAAGTACGTCTCTCTAATGGAATTTCTAAGATATCAAATTCTTTTGTAATCTATCAAATCCTAGAAAGTCAATCTGATATCAGAGAGTTTCCTAGACGTCGAAAGCCCCCATTTTAAATGTTGTACTTTTTAAAGTTGGTGATTTCTAATAGAGAAAATTATATAATTAGTGTAAACGCAGGGCTGCAACTGGAGACAGAACCATTCCTCTCTCTCTTTCTCTCTCTCTTTCTCTCTCTCTTCTCCCTCTCTCTCTCTCTCTCTCTTTCTCTCTCTCCCTTTGTATTTTCATGCATATGTCTCCCTTTCTCTGCCATTTTTTTATGATGCTGTTTCCCACCGACATCCGTAACTTTTTCTAATTCTTTTTCTTTCCTTTTCCTAGCCTTATTCCTCCCCCACCCCCGCCCCCGGCTATTCACTTAGTCCTTCGTGTTCTTCCATTTCTTTACATTCCTTTGTCTATCATGTACCACGCATCCCAGTTAGCGTATCTGATTAATATCATCTTTTGTTATTCCTTTCTCGAAACATCTGCTAAGCCACACTCGTATGTGCAGGGGAATATCCGTACATGGGCCACGTGTACGCACATGTACGTGGGTGTATACGCACATGTGCGTAGGCTTGTTCGGCTCCACGGCATGATGTATTTGCCAATATCACTTCGACAAGTCGATCGGTGTCTGCTTCTGACAGAGAGCTGCCTCCCTGTATTTATGATGTAATGCTCAATATATTTTGTAATCTGAAACCAAGTACATTTGCAAAATGAATACCAGGCATGTTTGTAATATAAACTCCAATATTTTTGTAGTTTGATATGCCACATAATTCCGCATCCCTAGTTTTATCACGCTGGAGTCTGTGATGAAATATCATGTGTATAAGAATATATGTGGGAATTAAACTGCGTTTGATGTTAGGGCAGATGGCTCAAAGCTATACAAGAATCCGTGCCGGACCTTTGTGTTCTGCAGTGGGGATAAGAACATTGTCGTTGAGTCTCCTATATTTGGTCAAAGTTGACTATGCCAGAGGCGGAGGGTGTGAAGAAATGAGTGAGGAAGTAGAAGAAAAAAAGCATATCTTTTTGTGCTTTATTTCACGGAGATTAAAAAAAAAAAAAAAAAGATAGACTTTGACTGTGTCACTAACCTCCAACCCTCATAAATCTGGGATGAGACCTTTGAATAGGTTTGTAATTTTGAAAAGGAAAGAGAAATTTTCAAACATATTGCCGTGAGTATACATAATATTAAGCTTCAGATAACATTGAGTTTTGGTTTGATGTGAGTTAGATAATTTCTAAAGGATTGACAAAGCAACAGTATATGCTGAAATGGAAATGCGTTGTCCAAATGTTGTGAGGCCTCAGGCAAAATCTAGAAGATAGGGATGCGCGCGCACACACGCACACACACACGCGCAAACACACACACACACACACACACACACACACACACACACACACACACACACACACACACACACACACACACACATGAACACAGCCCATCCTTCGTGATCAGAAGAGCATAGACGCAAATGGCTGATGTCCTCCATTCTGTGCGTTTGAGATATTCCTTTGAGGCTGAATGAAACTTTCCAGGAACAACGAGGACAAAGTCATTCCAGTGGGCACTTGGTGACCGCCGGCTAACAAAATAACGCTAAACATGACAGAAACATGAGTTCACCTGAAAAAGACGAAACAGCGACCATCAAACATCCTCTAAGCCATACCAACTTATGCAAACGGACACATACCTACATATCTGCATACCTGAATACATGCATACTACATACATACATGCAAGCATACATACATACATACATACATACATACATACATACACACATACAACATGTATACATACATACATACATACATACATACACACATACATACATGTATACATACATACATACATACATACATACATACATACATATATACATGCGTATATACGTACATATATACATGTATACATATATACTGTGCATGCATACATATATACTGTATATATATATATTCGTTTTATACTTTGTTCTTCTAATCTTTCTCCTCATGATTTCCTTAATCCTCCTTTTCCTCTATATTTTGTTTTCATTTTTTACTCAATTACTTTTCTCTTTGTTTTCTCCTTTTTCCACGTTTACCCTTCTTCTCTTACCAGGAACTCACGCTAACTCCTAAACCTTCCTTGCCCTTTCTTCCTCATAGCCCATCCTGGTTCTTCTCTAAGATCGATTCCTTATCGCTTTTGCAATCATGGCTTGACTTCCTCGAACACCTTGAGGCCGCAAGAGTTGATCTTCGGCCTCCACAAGAGTCTGCACGGAGTAGATGGAGGGACAGAAGGAGGCGAGGGAGGGAGACATGGGTGGCGAGACGTGAAGGGAAGAGGTGGAGGTAAGCGATGGAAGGAGAGGGCTGAGGGAGAAGTAGTGAGGAGTTGGTGAGGGAAGATGTATGGAAGTGATAGAAGAGGGAGATGAAGATAGGAGATAGGTGGAAGGACAAGATAAAGGAGGTGAAGTGAAGAGATGAAGGGAGGAGACGTAGGGAGATAGAGATAAAATGTGAGATAGAGAAAGAGGAAGAAAGATAAAAACAGAGAAAGAAAAGAAAGAGAAAGAAAGCGAAAGAAACAGAAAAATGAGAGAGAGAGAGAGAGAGAGAGAGAGAGAGAGAGAGAGAGAGAGAGAGAGAGAGAGAGAGAGAGAGAGAGAGAGAGAGAGAGAGAGAGAGAGAGAGAGATGGAAATATGAAGATGGAGGGAGAGGGAGGAAAGAAATGAGATATGAAGAAAAACAGGGAGAGAGTGGGGAAGATGGAGACAGAATGAAGTAGTATGTAGGAAAGGAGAATGTTTAATCAATTATCAGGAAAAGTTGACTTACTAATATGTCTGCCTGCCTGCCTATCTGCATGCCTTTTTCTATCTTAATCTGTATGTTTCTATGTATATATATATATATATATATATATATATATATATATATATATATGTATATATATATACATACAAACACATATATATATACATATGTGTATATATATATATATGTATATGTATATATTTATATATATGTATATATATATATATATATATATATTCTATATTCCTCTCAATCAATAAGTGTCAATTTCTATTTGCTTTTTTCTCTCACTGCCTCTCTCTCTCTCTCTCTCTCTCTCTCTCTCTCTTTCTTTCTCTTTCTATCTTCGCTTAACAAGGAAATTAAGTGACTGAGATCCCTTAATGATTCTTTCCCTCTTTCCTCTATCCTTTTTGTTTTAACAAGTGCTCAGATGTCTGGCATTTCCTCTACTTTTTTCTCATTTGCTAAACGACTAGTTCTTGCCATTATCTCCTCCGTCGTCTCTCCCCCGTTTTAAATGCGGCACTTTGCTGTTGAAGATCCTTTTAATGACGTCTGAACGAAACCAAAATATTCTAAAACGATCAGAGCGCACATTCGCAGTCAAAAGCCCTGTCCCTGCGTTTGTATTCAACTACGGTGTCTTAATGCAACGTTTAGATTTTGTTTTGGTACAACCCGACTGATGGGAAAAGAATTCTTTGCGTTGTATCGGACAGCTCATTTATAGAAAGAGAGTTATAAGATATCTTCTTGGCATCCACATTCAACTTTTACGTTTATCTTGACTGTCGCCAGCTGACTTAATTTAGTTTGAGGGAAAGAAAGAGAAGAGTTGGAATTATCTCTATAAACCCTTGAACATCTATGTTAGAATTTCATA
>NC_134787.1:46337675-46340175 GCF_046742065.1 Oratosquilla oratoria
TATACTGTATGTATATATTTGTTACATATCACTGTATATCATCATTATAGTAATAATTGAAAACTATATGTAGTAGTATAATATTACTGTAACATAATATTATCATATCATTACTGGTATAATTCATTAGTCTTTGGTCTTAGGAGACCAAAACTGTTTTTAAGAATGTGGCCCTGAGTCATTCTACAAAGGACTACAAACGAGGAGCATGCCGACAGGAGAACTTTTGGTCCATAACTAGATCGGATACAAAAAATATATATAATGATAAATAAATAAATAGATAAATAAACAAATTAAAAATAAATGAAATTGTAATAATATAAATAATGATAAGTAAAATAAACAAATAAATAAATAGGTAAAGTTGAATAATAAACAAACATGTAAATAGTATATAATGATGAATTGACTGATTAACAATAATGAATTATAATCAAGGAAATAATAATTAACAGACAAATAATAACAAACAAAAAATAAATAAACAATATAAAATGAATGGTAGCCATTACAGCATCTTGCTTAGGTGTTTATCTAAACCAGTGGTTCCCAAACTATTTTTCTGTCATTTCCCCCCTGCACCCAGTTCAACCATCCAGATTTCCCCCTTCATGTGTATGAGGGAACGAGTAGTTAAAACACACTGTGACTATTTACTAATTTATTTTTCAAATGTACATATATACTGATAAACAGGCATTCTCTCTCTCTCTCTCTCTCTCTCTCTCTCTCTCTCTCTCTCTCTCTCTCTCTCAGACATGAGAAAATTCATCTGAGATTTTTTTAGTTCGTAGGTAGTATAATTATTTCCCCCCTGGTAGCTTCAAATTTCCCCCCAGGGGGAAATTTCCCCCAGTTTGGGAACCCCTGATCTAAACTATATTATATTGCCTTTGCAGGAAGTTTATTCCAATTATTAATTACACGGTTGGCAAAGTTGTTTCTACCCACTTCCAAATTAGATCTATTTCCTGACAGTTTGAGATCATCATTTATTGTCGGATTCTCATTCAGTGTAAAAATTTTGTCACTTTTGATGTTGCGTATGATTTACTTTTGATATCTGGAATCCGTTTTGTGGTTCGTCGTTGTAATTTTTCCAAATCTGTTAGTGTCTTTAATGAGATTCGGTGACCATACGGAAACAGCATATTCCAAATGTGGACGAACTAACAATTTATATAGCTTGTTAATGAGAGATGGACTTTTGAAGTAAAAAAAATTGCGTAATCAGTCCTAGAATCTTACTTACTTTCTTAGAGGCTGAAATACACTGCTTAGAAGATTTGAGGTCGTTACTGATAATTACGCCGAGATCCTTTTCACTATCCCTTTTTTTTAACGAATTTCCAAATAACTTATAATCGTACTTACTGTTGTTTTACCTATGTGCATAACCTTGCATTTACTTGTGTTAAATTGGTTTAAGTGATCATTTGGCATTCCATACAGTTTTGTATCATCAGCAAATTTGGAGACAATAGTATGAATATAAGAGGCCCAAGAACGGAACCCTGAGAAACTCCACTAGTAACATTTTTCCATCTAGAAGTTTTGCCATTTACAACAATTCTCTGTTTTTGATCGTGCAACCAATTACTAGTCCAACTTAATAGGCTACCACTTATTCCGTGTGAAGCTAATTTAGTAAGTAGTCTTTCGTGGGGGGCGGTATCAAAAGCTTCTTCAAAGTCTAGATATACTAAATCTATATTGTTTCTTTTGTCATAATTCGAGATGACTATGTTGTAGAACTCGAGTAAGTTAGTCACGCAAGAACGTTTCCGTCTGAATCCATGTTGGCTATCATCTATCAAACAGTTACTTTATAAATGATGTTCGATAGCATCTCTGATGATAGTTTCCATCTTCGTTTTCGTCAGTTGTGAAAGCCAAACTCTGCAGAAATAAAGTCTCGACCAATTAAAAACGCAATTAACCTTGAGAGCACTAAAGGTGGGGAGCCTACGCCAGGAGGCGCTGAGTAGCTGCGGCCGAAGTCGCCACCTTATTGGGGCAGGTAACCAACAGTGACTGTTGGGAATTCGAGAGGAGTGTGGAATTCGAACCCACAACTAAGGTGAACGCGAGACCAGTACGCTTCCTATGACGCCAGCGACCCACTTCCACCTCAGTGAAATTGACTGCATTTGGCCTGGATAGAATCTACATGGGGAGGGCCTTGAACGGTCAACCCTTTCCCTACTGGTGGACGCCCGTCCCAGACTCTTGCTTTGGCCACCCGGTTTTACTCATTTTCGTGGCCGAGACTCGTTGATGAAGGGGTTAAAGGCTTTTACAAGCTGGTCCCCTTTGGTCGCGCCCTCCCTTTTATGTGCAAATAAAACCCAAGTTTTCTACTCTCGAGGGCGGAGGGTGGGGAGGAGGGAGGGGAGGGGGACACGACGAGGAGCGAGGAAGGCGGGGGCGGGCGAGGGTCAATTCCATCTTATCTGTATACCTCGCAATGGGGTTCGTGATGAAGGCGATAGTGAGA
>NC_134787.1:46347675-46362675 GCF_046742065.1 Oratosquilla oratoria
CTGTCTCTGTCTCTCTCTCTGTCTGTCTCTCCCTCAGTCTGTCTGTTTTCTCTCTGTCTGTCTGTCTGTCTACCTGGCTGTCTGTCTCTTTTCCTCTTCCCTCCTCTTGCCTCTACCTCCTTCATTACCTCCTCTACTTTCCCCCCCTTGTAGTCTGAGGCGACATTCTTCAGAAGTTGGTTCTCTCTGTCCACCGAATTCCCACCGTTCGACCCAGCAGTTCAACCAACCCGCCTGTCAGTCACCAGCCATATAAAAGTGTATAAAGCAAGCCACTGTGCTAACCTCTGTCGAGACCAACTTTCTTTATTTCACGGTTCCACGGTTCCGGAAAACTTTAGTTAAGTGCCGGTTTTCGTAAACACGGACACCCTCTGATCCGCGTAGCATTTACATTTAGGTTTGCCGCCAGGCGATTTTATTTGTCTTCATGTAACTCTCCTTCAAGTAACGCCTTCCGTGCCGGGTGGCACTTCTTCCTCTATTCTAGTTGTCGCCAGGCTATTCTATTCACGGTCCAGGCTCGACGGGACTCGAGACCAGTGACCTCAATGGTGATTTTCCTCCCTCTAATGTCATGCAAATCTATACAACTTACGGAACCCTGGGAGCCTCAAATGGGTTTGCGTTGTTTCGGAAAAGAAGTAGAGATGTAGAGAAAACATTTGTACAAATAATCAAATAAATAAGTAGACAAATGAATGAGTAAATAAACAGATAAACACACACACACACACACACACACACACACACACGCACACACACACACACACACACACACACACACACACACACACACACACACACACACACACACACACACACACATGATGAGAGGGAGGGTGGGAGGGGTGTGGAGTGTATTTAGGGATGAAATGGGTGGGAGTGTTTTTATGCCTTTCCCTTTTTGGCTACCTCCCTTGGAAGGGGGAAAAAAGCCTTGGTATATGTATGTATATATATATATATATGTATATGTATATATATGTATATATATATATATATGTGTGTGTGTATATATATATATATATGCATATATACATATATATACATATATACATATATATATCTATATATATGGATATATATATATATATATATATGCATATATATAATATTCATATATATGCATATATATATATGAATATATATATATGCATATATATATATATGTGTGTGTGTGTGTGTGTGTGTGTGTGTGTGTGTGTGTGTGTGCGTGCGTGTGTGTGTGTGTGTGTGTGTGTGTGTGTGTGTGTGTAGAAAGTAGACAAATAGATAATTGACTAAATATTGAAACACATATAGAGGCAAATGAAACGAAGCGACTTTCGTGGTTACCTTTGCAATTGCTCTTTGTGACACCTTCTTCTCGGCTTCTCCCTCATTAACTTTGTTCTCATCTTTCAGTGTCTCCCTTACATGCCCCTTCTTTACATTTCTCCCGTCTGATTAGCTCAAATTCAGACCCCGTTCGAGTCTTGCAAATACGGTAGACCTCTACTCCCCCCTGGAGGTATGAGCGGAAAGGTGATTGTCTCCCTGTCAGTTTGCTTCCTGGTCGCCCATTTCTACGACGGCGACGTCAACCGCCCCACTTGAAGACAAGTTTCCTCTTAATTGCTTATTCTTAACAAACTCCTCTTCTCTTTCTCCTCCTCCTCCTCCTCCTCCTCCTCCTCCTCAATCTTTCTTTGGACTGGTTCTCAAACTACTACCCTCTCGATTACTTTCCTAACTTCCTAAGATTCGGTGACCTCCTTGAGGATCCTCCTTCCACCCCGACCCCCATTCCTCTCTTTGATCAGATGGCCTTGTCATTTGCCATGGCGTGACCTTTCAAGTCCACCTATGACCTCCACCTCCCTCCCTTCCACTCTCCCTCCCTTCATTCCTCCTTCCCTCATCTCTCCATTCTTCTCCACCTCAGTCTTTGTCGTCCCTTTCTCTTTTCCTCCTGAGACGCTAAGTCTTAACAATATACAAACGTGGATCCATACATGAGACCCCCGTCTCTCCTCACTCCCTCCTCCCTTTCTCCTTCTTCCCTCCTTCTTCCTTCCATCTCTCCTTCCCCTCTCCCTCCCCATCTCCCTCCCTCCTCCTCTTATTCGTCGCTCACTTTCTCACTCTCTCTCTCCCTCCCTCTCATTCATCCTTCACTCTCTCCCTCTCTCTCTCTCCCTTCCTAACTCTCTCTCTCTCCTTCTTACCTATCCCTCTCCCTCTCTCTTTCCTTCCTTCCTCCCTCCCTCTCTCTCTCCCTCTCCCTTCCTCCCTCTCTCTCTCCTTCCTACCTCTCCCTCTCCCTCTCTCTTTCCTTCCTCCCTCTCCCTCTCCCTCTCTCTTTCCTCCCACCCTCTCTCCCTCTCTCCTTCCTCCCTCCTCCTCTCCTTCTCTTCTTCCTCCCTCCCTACCTCCCTCTCTCCCTCTCTCCATCCCCCCTCTCTCCTTCATCCCTCCCTCCGCTTTTGCTCTTCGCTGATTCCTGCAGTGTTTCTTTTACATACTCTCTCTTGTGTTAATCCTGCCACATCCTTAATAGGCAGCTGCTGCCTGGTATTCCTCCCACTCTTCTCGATTTTCTTTGTAACTACTCTCCCTTTCATTCTCTTTATTCCATCCTTCTCCTCCTCATAACCATAAATCATGATGATGATCATAGTCCTCCTCTTGTTCCTCCTCCTCATCCTAATCTAAGTCCCCGTCTTCTTCCTCCTCCTCCTCCTCCTCATAATCTTAGTCCCCGTCTATTCTTCCTCCTCCTCCTCCTCATAGCCATAGTCCTCTTCTTCTTCTTCTTCCTCCTTCATTATGGGTTAATGGCATCCCAGGTCTTTAGCAGTTAGTGGTTTAAGGGATTTAACGCTTTCCCCTACTAACTATAATAACGCAGCGTTCTTTTATGCCCAGAGTTCAATCTCCACACAACTTAACTTCTAATATCCTTCCTTCCTGCTGCCCTCCTCAAATCTCCTCCTCCTAACCACTTTGATGACCTCACCCAACTCCTTGGCGCAATATTGTCCCCAAGAATGGAAACGAACTCACTCGTTGTCAGGAGCGAAATACAACGCAGAACGCTTCCTTGTCCTCCTCCCCATCCCTCTCCTCCTCCTCCTCCTCCTCCTCCTCCTCCTCCTCCTCCTCCTCTTCTTCTTCTTTTGCTTCCTTTTCCTCTATCCTCTTCCTTATTTTCCTCCAACGTCTTTTTATCCTACTTTCTTTTTTCTTTCTTCCTTCCTTCCTTCCTTCCTTTCTTCCTTCCATCCTTTCTTCCTTTTTTCCTTCCTTCCTCCTCGCCTCTTTCCCTGTCTCCCTTCCTTCCTTCCTTCTTTCCCTCCTTCCTTCCTTCCTTCCTTTTTTCCTTCCTTCCTTCCTTCCTTCCTTCCTTCCTACTCGCCTCCTTCCCTGTCTCCCTTCCTTCCTTCCTTCCTCCCCGCCTCCTTCCCTCTCTCCCTTCCTCGTTCCTGTCTGGACATAACTGTAAGTAAACCTTCCATCCGTCCGGCCAAGGATATTTTGGTCTCTCGATCTTCCTTCGCGGCTTTCTGCCGGCCCAATCTTCGTCCTCTATTTTTTACCCTTCTGCTTGCAGCTCGGATCCTTATCCTCCTCCTCCTTCCCCTCCTCCTCCTCCATTTCTTCCTACACCTCCTTATCCTCCTCCTCCTTCTCCTCTTTCCTCACCTCCACCTCCATCTCCTTATCCTGATCTTCCTCCTCCTCCGTTTCTTCCTACACCTCCTTTTCTCTTCCTACTCCTCATTCCTCACCTCCACCTCCATCTCCTTATCCTGATCCTCCTCCTCCTTCTCTTCCTCCTCCTCCTCCTCCTCCACTTTCTCCTACATTTCCTTTTCTCTTCCTCCTCTTCCTTCCTCACCTCCACCTCCTTATCTAGATCCTCCTCCCTCTCCTCCTCCTCCTCCTCCTCCTGATCTTTCTACTACTCCTCCACTTTCTCCTGCATTTCCTTTTCTCTTCCTCCTCTCTCTTCCTTCCTCACCTCCACCTCCATCTCCTTATCCTGATCTTCCTCCTCCCTCTCCTCCTCCTCCTGATCTTTCTACTCCTCCTCCTCCTCCTCCTCCACTTTCTTCTATATCTCCTTTTCTCTTCCTCCTCTTCCTTCCTCACCTCCACGTACACTTCCTTATCCTGATCTTCCTCCTCCCTCTCCTCCTCATCCTGATCCTTCTACTCCTCCTCCTCCTCCTCCTCCTCCTTCAGTTCTTCCTACATCTCCTTTTCTCTTCCTCCTCATCCTATCTCACCTCCACCTTTACTCCTTTTCCTCCTCCTCCTCTTTCCTCATCTTTACTTCTTTCTCCTCCTCCTTTTCTTCTGTTCTTCCTCCCACTTCTTCCTCTTCCTTATCTTTTTCCTTCTCCTCTTCCTCCACCTCCTCCTCGTTCTTCTCTACCTCATGGTATTAACCATCATCTCCCTCCTTCGCATCATCATCGTCATCCCAGTTACCCTCACGGATTTTCTTAAACTAAAACAATTATTACATGTACCGCTACAACATTGTTATATCTTTTCATTATTACTAATTTGTAGTATATGTGTTTTATGTTTATCACCAAACGTCGTTACTTGCGGCGAAGGTCGAGTGGATGGCGGTTCGAATCCTGCCACCGGCGAAGTTGAACCAAGGGTATGGTTCATTAAATTCCACGCTATAAAGCCCTCTGTGAGCGGCATCGTCCTAGCCTTCCGATAAAAGGGAGTTTAAGACGTTAAACCCCATCATCATCATCATCATCATCATCATCATCATCATCATCATCATCATCATCATCATCATCATCATCATCATCATCATCATCATCATCATCATCATCATCATCATCATCAATCATCATCATCATCATCATCATCATCATCATCATCATCATCATCATCATCATCATCATCATCATCATCATCATCATCATCATCATCATCATCATCATCATCATCATCATCATCATCATCATCATCATCAATCATCATCATCATCATCATCATCATCATCATCATCATCATCATCATCAATTTTTTTTTCAGTTACCAGCTATTCGTGTCTAAGACCCTGTTCACACTGGCGGTTTGAACTACCTAGAAACCGCGGCGATGCCGTATAGGTAAAGAAAAACTGCGCGGTTGTGTGTGAATATCTCCATTAACTTACATTGCAATTGAACCGCGACGGTTCAGACCGCTAGTCTGAACAGGGCTTTTTAACGGCATATGCTATACTACGACAATCATCTCCAGTCTCTATTTAATAATTCTTTCCCATTTCTGTACTCCCGTTGGTTCTTTTTCTCTTCCTTATTTCTTCTTCTTTTGTTTCCATATATTCTATTCTTTGTCTGTCTGTCTGTCTGTCTTTCTCCCACTCTCACTCTCTTCCTCCTTCTCTCTCTCTCTCTCTCTCTCTCTCTCTCTCTCTTTCTCTCTTTCTCTTAAACTCACTCAGACTCCTCCTCTCATCCTCGCCATTTCCGTTGTCCGGTTCCTACTTACCTTTTTTCTCTTAATCCTCTCTCTCTTTCTCTCTCTCTCTCTCTCTTTCTCTCTCTCTCTCTCTCCTTCAGAGTCTTTGGGGGTGGTGTGGGGTGAGGGGACAATGTCTTTGCTTTTTTCCTGATCCCTCATCATGTTTTTTTTTTAATTTCTTTTCCTTCTTCATCTCCACTTTCTTTTTCCCCTTCCAACCTCACCTCCGACTCACCAAAGGTCTTTTCGTACATTTTTCAATCGGGCTCCGATTCGCCAATTCTCTCTCTTTGTTTCTCTTTTTATCTTTACCTCCTTTCCTCCCTCTCTCATTCGTCTCTTTATTCCTCTCCCCTAATCTTTTCTTCTTCCTGCTGATTCCACTTCCTCCTATTTTTTCCTATTTTCCCTCTCTATAACGTAATGTTTTACTTTTTTTTTTTTTTTTTTTTGGTTCTCACCTGTTTCCTTATTCGTATTCTCACAAGTTTCATCTCCATATACTCTTTCTCTATATTTTTTTCTTTCTTCCTTCCTTCTCCTCCTCAGGGTTTTACTTCTACTCTTCCTCTTCTCTTCCCCCTCCGTGTCTTCTCTTTTCTTCTTCCTCAATCCCTTTCTCCTATTTTCTCTTTCTCACACAACCTCCTATTTTCTCTTTCTCACACTTCCTCCTCCTCCTCCTCCTCCTTCTCCTCCTCCTCCTTCTCCCCCTCCGTGTCTTCTCTTTTCTTCTTCCTCAATCCCTTTCTCCTATTTTCTCTTTCTCACACTTCCTCCTTCTTCTTATTCTTCTTCTTCTCCTTCTCCTCCTCCTCCTCCTCCTCTTCCTCCTCCTCCTCCTCTTCCTACTCCTCGGCTACTTGCAGTTCCTCATCTTCTCTGGTCCAATGGAGGCGACCCACCTCGCTTACACACCTGCAGCAACGTATTCCCTCTCTTTAACCTCGTTTCCCCCTCCCCCCCACTCTTTTATCCGTCGTTTTATCCGCACCTGACACTCTCACTTCCCCCTCCCCTTCCTCTCTCCTTCCATCCTTTCGTCTCCCTCTCCCCCCCCCTCCTCTCTCTCTCTCTCTTTATCTTTGTTTCTTTATCTATCTTTTGTTTTTCTCTCACCTTCCATTTATCGCTTCCTCTCTCTTTCTCTATCTTCTCTTTCTCTTTTTCTATTTTTCTTCTTTCTCTCTTCTCTTTCACTTTCTCTTCTTTCTTCTTCTATTTATTCTCTCTCTCCCTTTCTTTCTAACTTACTCTTCCCCCCCTCTCTCTCTCTCTCTCTCTCTCTCTCTCTCTCTCTCTCTCTCTCTCTCTCTCTCCCCTCTCTCTCTTCTTTCCCTTTATCCCTTTCTCTCTCTCTCACACTCTCACTCTCACTCTCTCTCTCCCTAACTTACTCTTTCGTCTCTTTTTCCTTCTATCCCTCTCTCTTTCTCTCTCTCTCCCTCTCTCTTCTCTGTCCCTTTTCGTCAATTCCTCTCTTCGCTCTATTTGTGAATTCTTGCTTATCACTTTTCTCTTCTTTTCATTCCTTTATATTTGTCTTCGTTTTCTTCTTTTGTTTTTGTCTTATTCACATCTTTAATAATTTTTATTTTGTCCCTCTTTGTTTGCTCCTTACTCCACAGCCACTGCGATTACTTGTGTTTTTTCAAATCTGTTATTTCTTTTTACTATTCTATCTTTTATTTTCTTATTTTTTCGTCTCCTTTTCTTCTTTCTTCTTCTTCTTTTCTTTCTACCTTTGCCATCCCTCCTTTTGCTCCACTTGTTCTGTTTATTTTCTTTGTATCTGTCCTCTTCTTCTTCTTCCTTCTTCTTCTTCTTCTTCTTCTTCTTCTTCTTCTTCTTCTTCTTCTTCTTCTTCTTCTTCTTCTTCTTCTTCTTCTTCTTCTTCTCCTTCATCTTCTTCATTCTCTTTTTTCTCCTCCACCTCCTCATTTATTTCTCAGCCTTCTACTGCTGTTGTCATTCCCTGTTTCGTTTTTTCTTGTCCTTTTTTGTTTTTAACTCTGTTAATTATTTACTTTTTGCTGATGCTTCACTTTTTGCTGATGCTCCTCCTCCTCCTCCTCCTCCTCCTCATCTGCCTTCTCTTGTTTTTGTCCATAAACTTTTTATTTCATTTTTTTCTCATAATTTGTACCACTTCATTCTTCTATATCCTTTTCCTTTCTTTCATATCTTTTCCTCTTCCTCTCTTTCTTCTCTTTTTTCTCTTCTTCCCCTCTTCCTACCCCTCATCATCTTCCGCTCTTTCTTCGTCCCATTCTTTGAACCCATCCTCTTTCTTCCTCTTCTTCAAAGAACCTGTTTTATCCCAAGCCTTCAGCTCCTTGACAGACAGATAGATAGACAGACGACAGACAACAAAAAGACAGACGATAGACAGATGACAGACGGCATAGACAGACAGAGACAGACTGAGACAAAGACAGGCAGACGACAGATGACAGACGGCATAGACAGACACACAGACGGCATAGACAGACATACAGACAGACATACAGACAGACAGACATACAGACTTCCGTGTCTCCGTCGTACTCTCACGTCCCGTAGTCGTCGGGTCGCGGGTCGAAAGAACCCAGACCGACCGACCAACTGACCGACGTCGCCGCATGTAGAAATTCTTTTCTGGATTTCTATTTTCTCTCTTTTTTTCCGTACAAAGTCATCCGGGTTTCCATTTGCGAACGACGAGGTGTGTCGGTTCTGGGCGCCACGCATGTTAACGTGTTGGTGGTAACGAGATATCGAAGTACGTAGGAAACGGAGGTGGGGTGGGGGGGGGAGGGAGAGGGAGGAGGAAAGGGGAAAGGGAGGAAGAGGAAAAGAGGAAAGGAAAAGGAGCTGAGGGAAGAGGGGGGAGGAAGAGGGAAAGGAAAGGGAAAGGGAGAAGGGGAGGGAAAGGAAAAAAGAGGGGAAAGAATTTGAAAAAAGAAAAGGGGAAGAGGAAGGGTAAGATGAAGGGGAAGAGGAAGGGAAAGAGGAAGGGAAAGAGGAAGGGGAAGAGGAAGGGGAAGAGGAAGGGGAAGAGGAAGGGGAAGAGGAAGGGGAAGAGGAAGGGAAAGAGGAAGGGAAAGAGGAAGGGGAAGAGGAATGGAGGGAGGAAAAGAAAGGGAGAGGGGGAAGGAAAGGAAAAAGGAGGGGGAAGAATTGGATAAAAGAAAAGGGGAAGAGGAAGGGGAAGAGGAAGGGGAAGAGGAAGGGGAAGAGGAAGGGGAAGAGGAAGGGGAAGAGGAAGGGGAAGAGGAAGGGGAAGAGGAAGGGGAAGAGGAAGGGGAAGAGGAAGGGGAAGAGGAATGGACGGAGGAAAAGAAAGGGAGAAGGGGAAGGGGGAATGGGAAGGAGGTAAAGGAGAAAATATTTGAAAGGAAAAGTTAAGGAGAATATAGTGTAGGGGAAATTGCAGGTGAAAGTGGAAGGAAGAGGGAAAGGGTAAGTATAAAGGGAAGAGGAAGGGGAAGAGGGAGAACGGGTGTAGGGAAAAGAAAAGGGGGAAAAGGGAAGGTGGAAGGCTGAAGAGGTGGAAAGAAAGAGGAAGGGGACAGAAGAAGTGAAAGTGGCAGGGGAAAGGAGAGGGGAAGGGGAAGGGGAAGAAGTGGGGAAGGGGAAGGGAAAGGGGAAGAGGAAGAGGAAAGGGGAAGGGGAAGAGAAAGAGGAAGGGGAGGGGGGAAAGGAAGAGGAAGGGAAAGGGGAGGGCGAAGGGGAAGGGGAAGGGGAAGGGGAAGGGGAAAAGGGGAAGGGGAAGAGAGAAGGGTTAGGGAAAGAGGAAGGGGAAGGGGAAAGGGGAAGGGGGAATGGAAAGAGGAAGGGGAAGGGGAAAGGGAAGAGGAGGAAGGGGAAGAGGAAGGGGAAGAGGAAGGGGAAGAGGAAAGGGAAGAGGAAAGGGAAGACAAAAGGGAAGGGGAAGGGTAAAAGGAAGGGAAAGGCAAAGGTGAAGAAGGAGAAAGGGAAGGGGAAAGGAGAAGGGGAAGGGGAAGGCGAAAGGGAAGGGGAAGAGGAATGGGAATAGGAAGGGGAAGGTGAAGAAGGAGAAGGGAAGGGGAAAGGGAAAGAGGGAAGTGGGAAAGGGACTTTTATATTTGTCTTAGTTTCACACAGGGGATTCTATTCGGCCGAGAGAAATTCTCAAGATGTTATGAGAAAAAAAGGAAAAAAAGAGAGATAGAGAAAAAGAGAGGCAAAAGAGTGGGAGAGAGAGCAAGAGACGAAAGTGTGAGAAAGAGTGAGAGAGAGAGAGAGAGAGAGAGAGAGAGAGAGAGAGAGAGAGAGAGAGAGAGAGAGAGAGAGAGAGAGAGAGAGAGAGAGAGAGAGAGAGAGAGAGAGAGAGAGAGAGAGAGAGAGAGAGAGAGAGAAAGAGAGAGAGAGAGAGTTTTCTCATCAACCAATACGTCAATTAACCTCAAATCTACTCCCGAGCTTAATAAAATCGCCTGACGACAAATAAATATGCAAATTTACATCATCGCCTTATCTTGGTTTGTGTTCCAGTGATCATTCGTCCAATCGCCCGTGAGAATTCCACAAATACGATTACGTGAACGTTGCCATACATCTGGAAGCAAGAAGACCCCGAGATTTCTTATTCCATTTCTTGTTTTGCTTTCCTGTGCTGCGATTTTCGTGAGAAACCGTTAAATCGATTTCAATTCCCTTTCCTTTTTCATCAAGTTCGTTCGCCTTAGCCTCTTGTGCTGGTGGCGTCATCGGTAGTGTGTTGGTTTCGCACTCGCTTAGTTGTGGGTTCGAATCCCGCACTCTTCTCCAATTCCCAACAGTGACTGTGCGTTACCTGCCCCAGCTTTGGCCGCAGCTACTCAGCGCTTCCTGGCGTAGGCACCTCATCTTTACTGAGCCAATTAAAATCACTTAGCATTAACCAAAAGGAAATAACCAGGGTGGAGTAATTATTCGAGATCACCTCCTCTTTCTCCTCCTTCTCTTCGTCCTCTTCTTCCTCTTTATCTCCTCCCTCTCCTCCTTCACTTTATCCTCTTCTTCCTCTTCATCTTCTTCTTCCTCCTCCTCTTTCTTACCCTACAACTGCTATCAATTCTCCATTTCCACTTTCGGCTCCTCTTCTATTCACCCCTCCCCCTCTCCCTCTCCCTCCCTCCTTCTCCTCCCCACTCTCTTCTTCTTCTTCTTCTTCCCTCACCCCCATTCCCCTCTCTCCTTCTTCTCTCCTCTCTCCTCTTCCTCTACTTCCTTCTCCCTCTGCCCTCTCCGTCCGACTGTCGCTTCCTGTCTGTCTCTGTGTCAGCCTAACGAGGGTGTGTCTTGCTCCTTGCTGACCTGCCGACCTGCCGACCTGCCGACCTGCCGACCTGCCAGCCTACCAACCTGCCTTGGCTGCTCTCCTGCTTGTTGCACTGCCTCTACGGAAAGCCTGCTTGACTGTATGCCTGTAAGTCTCCTGTGTATGTTGGTCTGTCAAATTATATCCTTTCCTGTGTGAATATCTACCTACCTACCTACCTGCCTACCTGCCTGCCTGCCTGCCTTCCTGCCTGCATATCTGTCTGCCTGTCTGACTGTCTGGGTGTCAAGTGTCTACCTGCTTACCTACTTCCCCATCTGCCTGCCTACCTAACTACCTATCCGTTTTTCTGCCTGTCTCTGTCTACCTGCCCCCGTGCCTGCCTACCTGCCTGTCTCCCTGTCTGCCTGTTTGACAGAAACCCCTTTTTTTTTTTTTTCTTTTTTTTTCTTTTTTTTTTTTTAGCGGTACTTCTTTAGGGATTTGGACCGGACTTCCGACACGCAATTTCATTCTTCCTAGGAGGGGGGACCTTTACACCTCCTCTTTTCCCCAACCTCCACAGATAGAGGAGGAGAAGGAAGGGGATAAAAACAGAAGGAAGAGGAGAAAAACGAGGAGGAGGAAGAAGAGGAAGACGAGGAGATAGAGGAAGAAGAGGAGGAGGAAGAGGAGGAAGAGGAGGAGGAAGAGGAGAAGGAAGCGGAAGAGGAGGAAGCTAGCAGAAGGAGGAGGAAGGAGAAGGGGAAGGAAGAGGAGAAAGAGGAGGAAGAAGAAAGATGCGGATGAGGAAGAGGATGATAATTAGGATGAGGATGAGGATGAGATAGTTCTTTGGGTTTTACCTTTATCCTCAATTTCCTCTTTCTCTTAAGCTTCGTGTTCTTCTTCCTTCTTATCTCATTCCTCCTCTCTTTTAGCGTTTCTCTTTTTTCTCTTCCTCAGTTCACCTTATATACTCCTATTCCTTCCTCTGTTCCTATTCCACTTTTCGATTGTCCCTTTACATCATCGTCTTTATTCTCCCCCTCCTCCTCCTCCTCCTCCTCTTTTTCCTCCTCCTCCTCCTCCTCCTTCTCCTTTCGTCTTCTCGACATATGCAGCTACCAATCAGCAAGCTCAAAGAGGCGAGTTTCAAGGCTAACAGAAGCAAATAAGATTGGCATTATAAACAGCCGCAAACAGATGTATGCAAAAGCAATAAGACAAGGCCATCACGCAACAAAAAAGAGGACAAACAAGCAATCAATTAAACTAACAAGTTCCCCAGTTTTGTGCCCAATTTCTCTCCTCTTTATTTGGTCACACTCTCCTCCTCCACTTACTTTCTGCACTCTTTTCCTTCCTCTTCTTATCTCATCTCATCTTTCTTCCTTCCTCCTCTTTCTTCCTCTTCCTCGCTCTCTTTCTCCTTCCCTGCCTTCTCTTTCTCCTGCTCCTCTTCTCTTTCCCCCCCATCTTATTCCTTTTTTCTCATCTTCACCTCCTCCTCCTCCTCCTCCTCCTCTTCCACCTCACAGTTCTTCCTTCTTTTATTCCTCCACCTCCTCCTTCTCCTCCTCTTCCACCTCACACCACGCACCTTCCTCTTCCTCTCCGCCTTATACCCTTTGTCCTCCTCCTTGTACCTCTTCCTCCTCCTCTTCCTCACCATCGATACCACTCGTGTTTTTCTATCATCATTTCCGCTATACTTCACGGTCTTATTTCGTTTCACTTTTGTCCTCTCTCTTGTCTTCTTTTTCTTCTCATTCTCTTTTTCTTTTCTACTCCAACACTTGATCTTGTTCTTCTCTCTCCTCCATCATTTTTACATTTTCTCGTTATTTTTCTTTTCTCTTCCCAGTTTGCCTAGCTCTTTTCTCCTCCTCTCTTTTGTCTACAACTACCTTCCTCTCTTCCCTCTGTTCCACTTTTCCTTTTTTATTTCAAATTTCCCTTTCTTTGGCATCATTTCCTATCTTAATGTCACAATTTTCTTCTTAACACCTCTTGCCTCTTTTAATCTCTTTCTTTCTTTCCTTTCCTCTTTCTATTGTTTCGTCTCGTTTCGTTACTTTTCTCATTTCCTTTTCTCTCACATTTTAATTATGAGAAATCTAACAAGAGATACTAGGATGGCCCTTGCTAGATTACAAGCCAGAAGCATTCACTGTGCTTAAGAAGATCCTCTAGGGATGAAAGAGCTAAAATTAGTCTTTAGTTTTTCGAATAATTGTTAGAGTCTTCTGAACGTTTAAAAATGTGTTTCTTGAAAAAGGTTGAGGGGCTCGAGGGCTGCTTGGGGAGGGAATTACTACAATACATACCTTTAATTAAAAATCAAATGATGATATCCAGGAGAATAATTTTCACGCTGTTATATAGCCTAGCTATCAACAATTATCCTCCCATGCGAGTGGGTGGCGTAACTGTAAGCGTGCTTGTCTCGCATTTCCTTAGATATGGGTTCGAACCCTGCACTTCTCTTCGATTCCCAGCAGTGACTACTAGTTACCTACCCCCAACAGTCTTTAAGGCGTATAGAAGGGCAAAGAGAACGACTTTGGTCGCAGCTACTAAACACCTCCTGGCGTAAGCTACACTTATTCCAACCCTTTTATTGATATCTAAATTTTATGTATTTCTTCTGTGCGTCGCTGGGCGATTTTATTCAGTTGCAGGAAACACTCTGCGTATCGAAAAGGTTTGAATATTTGGCCTAAGCTTAATCGAGACACAGGTGGAATGATTGTAGTAAGATATAATGTAAACGTCAATAGGGAACCTCACGCAGAAATGTAAGTACATGCATTTCTGCGTATAAATGTCGGTGACTGCGTCGCCATAAGGAAGCTCTCCCCATAGGGGATTCCATTCTCGGACAAGGGACTTCTGACAACTACCGGAATTCTTACAGAGAGGACTCCTGTCTCCCGGTCTGTACCTGTTATTATCGCTCTACAAAAATAGAACCAGGAAAACGGCCACTACAGGCTTTAATTTTCCAACACCAAACAACGTGTAGCCACGAAGTGAAGAAACCAAATTCCAACGGCTGCAATATAGACACTACATACAAAAAAAAAAAAAAAATCAGTCTCTTGCGAAAACAATATGAGTTTTCAAAGATCAACTATATACCATAACTGGTGCGACTTATCTGCAGAATGTCTAAAATATCTATGACTATATTTGCAGTACTTAGTTAGGTCCATACGCTTTCTTTTTATTCATTTACTTATCTATTCATTAAACTATTTATATACTTTCTAGTAAATTAATATTACTTATAAAGTGTGTCTACCTTGCAAGCAAAGACGCTCCATTTGTCAAGTTCAGGTCAGTTGGTGTTTTTTTTTTTCATTTTTGGTCAAGTAGATTTCGCTGGACATTGAATTAATTTCCTCTAATACCTGCCTCCTGCCTATCTGTTATTGAAATCATATTATGAAATTAATTAATCCACTCCGACTCTGGGAGTTCGCGGGAGATTAGTCTGGGAGTCCCAAAGGATCTAAAACGTTTGACGAGCGTTGCCTCCTCCTCCATTTCCTCCACATAAATTTTGCCCGGGCACATGGGGTACCTCCCAAAGGCTGACTGAAATTATCAGACAACAGACAGAAAGAGAGAGAGAGAGAGAGAGAGAGAGAGAGAGAGAGAGAGAGAGAGAGAGAGAGAGAGAGAGAGAGAGAGAGAGAGAGAGAGAGAGAGAGAGAGAGAGAGAGAGAGAGAGAGAGAGAGAGATATGAGAATCCGCGTTTCAGGAGTCCTTTCGGTAGGAGAACAAACTACGACACCAGACTTTATGGATAACAACAGACAATCCATTCCAGGTAAGGTGTGCGTGTGGAGGTTGGGGGGTTGGGGGGTTGGGGGGTTGGGGGGTTGGGGGGTTGGGGGTGGGACCTCCTGGTCTTTTCCTCGTTTTCTTTTACTTTGTGAGGGTCCTTCCTCTCATTCTCGTTTCCCTTTATTCTCTCTTCTTTTATGGTCTTCATTCATTTCTCCTCTTACCTTGTTACCTTGACGCCTTCCTCTTGCTCATCTCTGTGGAAAACCATCTCGATAGACAAGGGGGTTGAGTGACTACCTGTGTACCTTTCTTTCTAGCCTCGAACAAAGGCCTTCAACCCACGCTTAGTCTACTCTACCTTACCCACGACCCTCCACTTTTTATTTCTACTCTCCCTTCTCTACCATTCCTAGATTCTTTCTGTCCATGTTACTTCCCTCTCAGTCTTCCTACACAAATCTTCCTTTCT
>NC_134787.1:46377675-46382675 GCF_046742065.1 Oratosquilla oratoria
AGAGAGAGGGAGAGGGAGAGAGAGAGAGAGAGAGAGAGAGAGAGAGAGAGAGAGAGAGAGAGAGAGAGAGAGA
Source organism: Oratosquilla oratoria (assembly GCF_046742065.1). Classification (NCBI taxonomy): domain Eukaryota; kingdom Metazoa; phylum Arthropoda; class Malacostraca; order Stomatopoda; family Squillidae; genus Oratosquilla; species Oratosquilla oratoria. The sequence goes on from NC_134787.1 coordinate 46,377,749, forward strand.
GAGAGAGAGAGAGAGAGGGGGGGAGCGAGAGAGAGAGTGAGAGGGGAGGGGGATGAATAGAGACACATACATATGGAAAATGTAGGCAGCCAAAGGGCTCTCAATTTTTCCTTAAAATTGATCTTCATCCATTCCGATCGTCACGGTGACAATAGTAGGCCAGCGGCACATTGCACGGATAGAGCTCGGCCGAGCCGCTTCCTGGGTATTCAGGATCCGACAAGAACAAGAGAATCGTAACACGATATATATCAAAGAGCTCGTAAGGATGCAAGAATGGTGGAGGAAACGGCTGAAGGAGAAGCAGGAGGCGAGAGAGGAAGAGGAAGAAGAGGACAAAGAGGAAGAAGAGGAGGCGAAGGGGGTGGAGGAGGAGGAAGAGGAAGAGGAAACGGCTGAAGGAGAAGCAGGAGGCGAGAGAAGAAGAGGAAGAAGAGGACAAAGAGTAAGAAGAGGAGGCGAAGGGGGTGGAGGAGGAGGAAGAGGAAGAGGAAACGGCTGAAGGAGAAGCAGGAGGCGAGAGAAGAAGAGGAAGAAGAGGACAAAGAGGAAGAAGAGGAGGCGAAGGGGGTGGAGGAGGAGGAAGAGGAAGAGGGAAAGGAGGAGGAAGAGGAAGAGAAGGGAGAAGTAAAGGAGGAGGAGGAGGAGAAGGAGGAAGATTTTACTTTGTCTGAAATAAGCAACCCTTTTATTATTGAGGACAATATTTTGCTGAAGAGATGCGGTCACACAAATTATAAAGAAGATATTTACGGAGTGTAGTAGAACAGAGAGATGGGAGAAGTGAGGAGTGACCAGCCTTCTTTTTTGAGTGGAGATCAATCTTCATTCATGAAATGATGTTACGTGATTCTGGTCCTTACGGGCGTATCTAAAGCCCTTAAAATGATGACAGTATAAGACTTATGCTGTGAATAAATTAGGAAAATGAAGAGTAAAGGGAAGCGGAACAGGACGAAGAAGAGGAAGAAGGAAAGAAAGAGGTGGGAGAAGAAAAAGAGAAAGAGAAAAAAGAACAAGGAGTTGGTAAAAGAAGAGGAAGAGGAGAAGGATGTGGTGAAAAGAGAAGGAAAAATGAAGAGAAAGAAGAACAGGAGGAAGAGGAAGAGGAATAGGAGGAGGAGGAGGAGGAGTCGAGGGAATAGTAACAGGAGAAGGAAGAGGAGAAGGATATGGTAAAATAGAAGGAAAAAATGAAGAGAAAGAAGAACAGGAGGAAGAGGAAGAGGAATAGGAGGAGGAGGAGGAGTCGAGGGAATAGTAACAGGAGAAGGAAGAGGAGAAGGATATGGTAAAATAGAAGGAAAAGATGAAGAGAAAGAAGAACAGGAGGAAGAGGAGGAGGAATAGGAGGAGGAGGAGTCGAGGGAATAGTAACAGGAGAAGGAAGAGGAGGAAGAGAAGAAGGGGGAGGAAAAGGAGGAGTAAAAGGAGGAGGAAAAGGAGGAGGAAAAGGAGGAGGAAAAGGAGGAGGTAAAGGAGAAGGAAGAGGAGGAAGAGAAGAAGGGGGATGAAAAGGAGGAGTAAAAGGAGGAGGAAAAGGAGGAGGAAAAGGAGGAGGTAAAGGAGAAGGAAGAGGAGGAACAGAAGAAGGGAGAAGAAAAGGAGTAAAAGGAGGAGTAAAAGGAGGAGGAAAAGGAGGAGGAAAAGGAGGAGGTAAAGGAGGAGGTAAAGACCGGCGAGAACCTGAAGGAAAGGGAAAGAAGTTGGCGGGCTCTTGTACATTGGACCTCATCATCGTCTTCGTCTCAGTCTCAGTCAAAATCTCAACGCACTCAGTCTGTTTGCTTGCATCCGCGCGTCTTCTCAGTTCGTCTCCTTTTCTCTCAGACTCCTCTCTCTCTCCCCCCCCTCTCTCTCTCTCTCTCTCTCTCTCTCTTTCTTTTTCTTTCACTCAAGTAAATTCACACACACACACACACACACACACACACACACACACACACACACACACACACACACACACACACACACACACGAAAACACGCGAAATGTAGTCAGCGACTGTTAAGAGAAACGCACGCAGCAGTTTTGGATTACAGACGGCGTGATGAATAGAAAAAGAAAAACGTTATTTTAGTGAGGTAGAGGGGCTTAGGCTCCACACAAAGCGATGTCGACGACCACGAGAGTAGGGAGGTGCGAGGCTCAAAGGAAGAGCGTAAACATGATCCGGCAGGGAGGCGGAGCGCTCAAAGAAAGAGCGTCAACAAAGTCGTTCTCATATAAATACTGGGTAAACATTATTGTTCCCACATGAATTCAAAATTGAAATTTAGGCTCAGGAATGCAAAGCGGCAACAGAGGTTAATGAAAGAGAGGTTGAGGAAATTCGTTAAAAACAAAATAAAATCGGATAAAAACAACAAGAAAACGTGAGTGATATATATCTGTGGAGTTCTGTGTCCTAGAACTCAAGATACTTGCATTCTGTCACCGACAACCAGAGCTTCTGTCCTTGGGACCAATAGAGTATTGCCTTAGTAATATTCACACTTTCTATCTTCCCTTCGATAATGATCTTTCCGGTTTTTTTTTTTACCTTTTATTGTCTATCAATTTTTTTTTTCTTTTTATTGCCAATCTGAGTGAATAACAACCTCTGTATCTCACCTCCTTCCGTACCGCCTGACACTCTTTCTCCTTTTCCGTCTGCCTTCAGGTGATTTAATTACCTCCTTGGGGGTCCTTCGCCACAGTCTATCTCATATAATCCATCTGGCACTAGGTGTCACTTTCCCTTCGGTCTGAATATGTTAAGCTGTTCTTGCATATGACACCAAGAACTTACCCTCCCTTCCCGGCCTGCGGTCCCTGCTTGTTTAGAAAGCTACGGAAATATGTCTTTCTCTGCCTTCTTTGTTTGCTTTCTCTACACCACCAACGTAACTTTAATGTTTTCCTGCGGCAATTCTTGGCTTCTATTTCTTTGCCAAACACTTCAGGTCAGAAACTCTAGTGCCTGGCAAATAATACCTGGCTAGAGAATGTATGTAAATGGAAGCCAGAGTCCTAACAAGGAAGATAGTATTTGGACGTGGTACACTTTTGAAACCACCACGTCAATCCCCAAAATAGTTTCAAAATGAGAAAGAAAAAAAAAAGATTCGTGTTTAGAAGAAATTATGATATATAACCCTGCATTACTGTGTATGTAAAAACCACAGCACCGCTTATCTACCGCTAAAACTTAAAGATAATGATAATAATTTCAGTAATGATAATAAAGATTATTGATAGTTATCATAACTATAATAACACATATTACAATAATAATAATAATAGAATAATATAGTAATAAAACAATAATAATAATAATAATAATAATAATAATGATGATGATGATGATGATGATGATGATGATGATGATGATGATGATGATGATGATGATGATGATGATGATGATGATGATGATGATGATGATGATGATGATGATGATGATGATAATAATGATAATAATAATGATAACAATAATAAAAATTATGATGATAATGATAATATAATAAGATTGATCATAAAAATGAAACGATATATACATACATATATATATATATATATATATATATATATATATGTATATACACACACATATGTCTGTATATACAGTAATATATATATATATATATATATATATATCTGTATATACAGTATATATATATATATATATATGTACATATATATATATATACATATATATATATATATATATATATATATATATATATATATATCTACTATAATAAACTAGTAGCCTCTGTCTCTCTGTTTGTTCACGAACTCCTCCCAGGGTTTTGGAGATAGACCCCTATAACTATATATATTCTGATACCCTGTCACTTCAGGTACTTGGATAACTATATTTCATTTAAAAAAATATATATTTTGGTTAGGGTTAAGGGTTAAAGTTAGGTGGGGGTATGGTGTGGTAACACGCCACTACTGTAGTGTTCCCTTAACCTGCATAGCTTTTTTGTGACAAAAATTACTATGATTAAACAAACCATTGTATGTGTCCATAAATATTATTCATATTTGTGAAATTAATGTTGCCACAAAATATGATAGCCTTTGTAAGGAGAAATCGTGTAAATGATTATTTTTATTTGATATTATGGCGGTTGGGCCAGTCAGACGTTAAAAGTTTGCTTCAATTCTTCTCTTACGGCCGAGTACCGTTCACCATGTAGTGTTTAAATAAAATAATAATAATAATAATAATATTAGATACAGAAAATGCGTGGGGAGTGAAAGGGTACAAGGATAAGTCTATTGGCTTGAATTTCAGAAGGCTCGAAATACTGCGGACTGGAAGGACTGACACTCCGTGAGGTGCTTCTGGTGGTTTGATTCTTGTCTTCTTCCATTCTCTACACACCTATATACCTACACACACATACACACACACACACACACACACACACACACACACACACACACACACACACACACACACACACACACACACACACATATGTAGGTATTGTATATATATATATATATATATAAATATATATATATATATATATATATATATATATATATATATATATTTATATATATATATATATATATATATATAATATATATATATGCAGAAAAAACACTGGGAAATAAGAGGCTTAGCCCGAACGTTTTCGTCTATTTAAGACATTATCAAGGAATACACAGTTAAAACGTTTTTGTCTATTTAAGACATTATCAAGGAATACACATATGCAGAAAAAAACCCACTGGGAAATAAGAAGCTTAGTCCGAACGTTTTCGTCTATTTAAGACATTATCAAGGAATAGACAGTTAAAACGTTTTCGTCTAAGACATTATCAAGGAATACACAGTTAAAACCGTGTATTCCTTGATAATATCTTAAATAGACGAAAACGTTCGGACTAAGCTTCGTATTTCCCAGTGTTTTTTCTCCATATTTAT
>NC_134787.1:46390175-46395175 GCF_046742065.1 Oratosquilla oratoria
AGAAAAGAAAATGTGAAGGAAGAAATTTAGGAGGAGGAGGAGGAGGAGGAGGAGGAGGAGGAGGAGGAGGAGGAGGAATGGGCAAAGAATAATGTGAAGTAAGAGGAAGAAATGTCTGAAAAATATGGTGGGGATTGCTAGGATGGATAGAGTGAAAAACGAGGAGGTGAAGAGGAGAGCGGGAGTGGAAATTGAGATGGCAGATAAAGTTCATGAAATATTATTGGGATATTTTGTATACATGGAAAGAATGAGGGATGAAATATTAACAGAAAAGGTGTGGAAGGCAGGGGTGGATGGAGTGAATATGGAATGGATGGATGGATGGATGGGGTGAAGGGAGCGTTGAGCAAAAGGGGATTGACTGTTGAGCAATGAAGGGAGAAGGCAGGAGAAAGAGGCGAGTGGAGAAAGTGTGTGTGTGTATGTGTGACACTGTTATGGAAGGAAAGAAGGGTCGGGTGTGGAGGGGTAGAGGGTACTTATGTGTAATTTTTTTTTTTTTTTTTTTTTTAAATTGTATTTTGACGCAGCCCAAAGGGATTTCTCCCCGTCTTCTCTTGTTATGCATGAGGGGATGGAGAGGGAGAGAAAGAGAGAGGGAGAGAGAGAGAGAGAGAGAGAGAGAGAGAGAGAGAGAGAGAGAGAGAGAGAGAGAGAGAGAGAGAGAGAGAGAGAGAGAGAGAGAGATATGGGGGCGCCGATTATGTGAAACAGCCATCTTGTGGATGTGTTGTGCCTTGCTACATTGCCTCTGATCCAGGGCAGTGGTCGGGATACAGGGATGACCCGTCATCCATGAGGAGCTAAGATGAGAGGAGAGAAAGGGTGGTGGATGGGAGTGGAATAGGTGGGAGTAGGTACGTGCCTTTGATTTGGCTACCTTCCTTATAAGGGGGAAGAAAGTCTTGATACATAAATAGATAGAGGAAGAGGATGGGGACGCGGAAGAGAAGGATCAGAAATAGGAGTAGGAGTAAAAGTAGGAAGTGGGGAAGGACACAAAGAAGGAGGAGGAAGAGGGGAGGGAAAGCAAGAGGAGGAGGAGGAAGAGGAGGAAGAGAAGGAGAGGAAATTATAGAAGTTAATTTCAGCATCTTGAAAAAATAATTAGAAGAGGGAAAAGAATCAACCCGAAGGTTTGTTATTCCCAAGGTCGTAATGGATCTCCAAGTGTTTTTTTGTTTTGTTTTTAACATATTACCGACTTTATTTAGTGCGTTTTCAGGCTTTGTCACAACTTTACCCGTCAATTCAAAAGCGTGACCCTCCCTCCCAATAGTTTCAGTTAAAGGCAAAGTGGCCAAAACAGTCCTTTCGCAGTATCTCATTCCGGACCAAACTCGGAATTCCAATTGGCGGGCGGCCGCGGCTACCGCTAGTGGCCGCGAGTGGAAAGTTCCGCGAAAATTGTTTGTCCGGGTTTGGAATTTTGTTCCACACTCGCACGCATGCATACATGCATGCGTACATGTAGTCTCATCATTAAGAGTATATTTGGTAGAATCACGTGGAAGTGTTCGTGCTATAACATCCACAATATCAAACATATGTATTCACCAAACATTTGCGGTGGTCACAATAAGTTGAGTTATTCTTATCTAAATTTTCAGTGTTTATTTTACTATTATAATATATTTTTCACCACTAAAGATAGGGGCATTATCTAACCCCAGGAAGTGGTCAAAGTTGGAGATGGACTTTAATCTGCAAGGAGCGAAGTTAAAAGAAAAGAAGAAAGAAGAAGAAGAAGAAAAAAGAGGGTTTTTGGTATGTAGATAGGTAACTGATAAGTAGATCCCAATCCTATGGTAGATGAACGAGTGCCGACTAATTGAGAAATCATGGTAATTCTGTAATTTTTCAATAAGAATAATCATCGCGTTTGTTGGACTCGAAGTAGCTTATTTCATATGAATAAATATGTGTGAGGAACTCAATCTAAAAGGTAAATGCAAAAAATAGTTTCTATCAGTCCGACAAAGAGTTATTCTGCCTACAAGCAGCAATATATGTATACATATATATATATATATATATATATATACATATATATACATACATACACACACACACACACACACACACACACACACACACACACACACACACACACACACACACATATATATATATATATATATATATATATATATATATGTATACATATATAATATATATATATGTATATATATATATATATATATGTATATATCTATTAATTTCTCACGTGCCATTGGTGATCATTATAACCCGGTTTGGCGTTTCAGTACCCTAGAATTTACTAGCAAACTAGTGTTGTATGATCTAAAGTAGGTTCTTTGGAATAATTTCCTCACAACTTCTGAAGAAAAAGTGGTGACAGGCAACATTAAATCTGAAGCAGTTGAAAATAATCTAAAAGACTGACATATTAGGGATCAAATCTTCTGAAAAGTCCCGGGAAGCCAAAAAAAAAAAAAAAAAAAACACGTTCCCTGTGCAATCAGTAATACATCATAGTAATCCATAATGTACAGTTTAATGATAGAATAAGGATAGTGCTGAAGGCCCACGTAGTGGAGCAATAGTATTGAATCAATATATCGTGTTTTATGAAACCAGAGACTATTCCATGAAACTCAGTCTCGGCTAGTTTCCAGCATAATTCGTGTGACGTCATGTGGCACGTTTCCTTGATGTTGATTCCACTCCCACGGTTGTCTCCCCAAGAGACAGCCCTCAATGGAGGAGGACACGAAGGGGACGACACCCACAGATCTCATGTCTGAGACGAGTTGATCAAAACTGTTGAGAGTTGTTTGGAGTGGGAAGGGAGGAGCGACTCCACGGCAGAAGCTTGCTATGAGAGACCGTTGAGACTGGCGTCGGTGTGGGAGTAAGGCTGATGTCACACGGGCGGTCTACCCGCCTGACCGCGGCGGGTGAGACGCATTTCCCCACTTGAAACCGCCGCGGCCAGCCCGCCTGGCTATGTCAGACGAGAGGTTTATACATAGGAATCAATATAGAAGCAGCGGTTCCGCGGCGGCTGACCCGCTTTGCACCCGCGGCGGCCAACCCGCTCGTCTGGCTAGGGCTTAAGGCGACGCTCTCTCCGGCATATGATCTTAACTGATGAGTATATTTTTTCAATAATATGTGTTGTGTAGGGTCCGCTTATAGAAAAATTAGAGGAAAAAGTTATTTCCCTCCCTTATTAGCCCTAGTGGAAGGGCACGTGAACATTTAAACAAATAGAGGGATCTAGGGTAATGATGTATTATGCGAAAGAAAAGAAAAACAGAATAATTAGGAGGGAATTTTATGTGATTATGGGCTATGAAGCAAAGGAATCACTGGCAATGGTGAACAAAGGGTATTCAGGAACCCAGGCAGATGATCATGTGCAAGTGATTAGCTCTCCACAAAGGCATATTTACGCATAAACATAGGCAGAAAAAACATCCACTAATATACAAACCAGCATAAAAATCAAACAATGTAGCTATGAATATATGTGCACTAATAGGGAATTAAGAAAATACGGTTACGAGTAAAAGTTGACTTTAAAGACAGGTATTATGCTTAATCACCTATTGACTCTCCTACATGTCTGGCCCACTTACTTGCTTTCTTGTCTACTTCCCTCTATCGCCATCTATCTGTCTGTCTGTCTGTCTGTCTGTCTGTCTGTCTGTCTGCCTGTCTGTCTGTCTATCTGTATATCTTTCTGTTGTCTGGCTTTCTGTCTATCTGAACTCTTAAATGATCCTGACATTTCCCAGAGGGATCCAAGGACCAAAAAGTAGTGATATTTAGTGGATTCCGAACTATTCATTTCAGTGTTAAAGCGCTCATTAGGAAGTTAGAAAAAGTTTTACAAGTAAAAACATGTGTGGGTGACACAAAGTCGGAGATGGCTATACAGATTAAGGTGACCACATGTTTTATGAGAGGAGAGCACTGAGGATGAGCTAGCAGTAATGCTGGTAAAGTGTGTGATTTAAGAAGGAAGGTGAGAAAGAGTTGAGAATGTTCCTCCTCTATGCTTAGCTCCAGCTCCATGTGTAAAACTGTTGTTTTGGATAAAAAAAAAAAAAAACCAGTTTGGTAGCTAGTTTCCACACCGACCATCGTTTGGTTGCTGGCCTGCTCGTTTCCTTACCTCGTCTGCCCCAAAATATTGGGGCAGCCTGCTCTGGAACGCCTAATCCACGAATCGTGCTGTCATAGCCGGGTCTGTATACATATGCCTATGCATGCATATCCATATGCAAACAAAGACATAGTCTCGATTCAAGCTGCGACGTAAGGGTGCACGCCCACGCTCGCACGCAAGCTCACACAGGTACACGCACAGGCACTGGTGGACGCATGCGCACGCGCACGCGCGCACACACACGCACACACACGCACACACACACACACACACACACACACACACACACACACACACACACACACACACACACACACACACACACACACACACACATATGAGTTACTGGTATACTAAATAATGAGTCGGCCTGCCATCTTAGTAGAACCGATATCGAGCCTAGGGCCTGGAAAGTATCACAATATTGCAAGCCGGTACCATTTCCCATGGGCAAGTAGATATGTGTGTGTGTGTGTGTGTGTGTGTGTGTGTGTGTGTGTGTGTGTGTGTGTGTGTGTGTGTGTGTGTGTGTGTGTGTGTGTGTGTGTGTGTGTGTATTCACCATGGTCTTTGGATCACGTGTTGGAATCGTGATCGACAGCTATTTCCCTCCCGGAAGAGAGCTCAGAGCTCGTATATGACCGATCTATGGGTAACGCTGTGACCTTACACGCACACCCAACTCCCCGCCCACGAGAGTTGGTGTAACGACTCGAAGCGCAGCGATACTGAAATTATTTCAGCCCTGGGTAGGATTCAAACCCGGACCGCCGTAGTGACAGTCAGAGACTCTAACAACCGCGCCACCGAGTCGTGTGTGTGTGTGTGTGTGTGTGTGTGTGTGTGTGTATGTGTGTGT
>NC_134787.1:46397675-46405175 GCF_046742065.1 Oratosquilla oratoria
AAACTGACACACAGACCTCTCATAGTTATTCCTTTGGCAGCGGCGATAGGGTTGATTATTTTATTTTATTCTATTCTATTATTCATTTTTCTATTCATTCATCTTATCTTATTTTATTTATTTATTTATTCATCTTTTTTGTCTCTTGCTCTTAACACAGGCATATGCAAAGCCTACATCGATTAAGACCCGCTCCGTTCCAAAGCCTCAGCCGAGTAAAATCGTTGGGCATGAAGGAGAAAACTATGATAGTCACGTCATCATAATATAGAATAAAATGTTGCTGTTTTTACAACCTATCTCACCCACCAGACGACTTAATTTAGCTAAGCGTAACACTTCTGAAGATAAACTTTGTGCTCATATGAATCAATCGACCCTTACGTTGCTCTTGATAACACATTCTAGTCATCCCTGGGTGTTCTGTTCGGCTCAGGGAAACACCATCAAAAGAGCTCAATTTATGCCTCCAAGTTCTCTAAACCACTCTATACGATAAAGGCTGATCCTTGTTCTACAAATACCTACATCCATTACCATTTCTTCTACTGGATTAGAGTTGTTGATCTTAGCCACTTCTCCCTTATCCATCGCCAACTTTCGGCCCAATTCATGGATATCCAGTCACGAAGTTTGTCACGCGTTCAACCGTTCTTCTCCACGGTTGTTATTCTTCATTTTCCATCCAGCTCTCATTATCATTTCTGCCCGTGTCAGATACTCTTCCAATTTTCGGTCACTGAAACTTGAGGCAATAATTATCATTAGCTTATTATACGCTTTACTCTCGACATAACGAGTATCGATTAACATTCTTTCATCTATTTCTCGCTGCCGCATTCCATTCCTCATCCAATTCCCTGACGTCCCACTTCCCAGGAAGGGCACTGCTAACTCGCTTAACTCCCTCCGGATAACTAACCCGCCCTCCCACCCCCTCCCACCCTCCCACCCCCTCCCAGCCTCCATCTCTCCCGACTTTTCCTTTGAATAGCCGTCTTACCATCACTGAAGACTGATGGCTTCGAGTCCTGCAACGAAAACAAGAAACTTTATTTCAACTTTATTTCATCCGTCTTCGGTGACGTATGTAGGATCGGCGTTTCCAATTGTCCTTTCTATCCTATTGGTGGCCTTCTAGTAGCATAACTGTAATCTTTAACAGATTTTTAGCAGTTTTCCTATATCCTTCTAGTAGACTTTTTTTTTTAGCATTTTAGTATCCATCTAGCAATCTTTTAGTAACATTTCTTAACCTTCTTGAAGCTTTACTCTAACCTTCTATAGACTTCTAGAAGCGTTGCTATAACCTTATATGTACTTCTAGTAGCTTTTCTATACCATTCTAGTAGCTTTTCTAAATCTTTCTAGTAGCTACCTATTAGCCTTACTTAATCCTATGACCCTTCAAGGGGCGTCCTCAAGTACCCTCATTATCCCTGGAGACTTTTTGAGTTTCTTCGTCTTTCCAGACATGAGCCTTCACGCTCTCGGATTCTTCCTGTTCTTCGTCTTTTCTTCCAGCATTGTCCTCATGGATAGAGCAGCAGGTTCACTGGCTAGCTAGCTCATTCGCCTCTTTCTCAAGAGTCATCGTTGCCCTGGGCATCTTTCCCGCTACTTGACAAATCGTTTCAAACAGCCATTATGGTTTCCCGGATCATAACGAGGGCCGGCGCCATCATCATCATCTCTGACCACAGAAGTCGTCAAATCTTTGACCTCCACTCAGTTCCTCATTTCTGTCGGATTTCTTATGAAAAATTAGACAAGATTATCAAAACTAGAATAAAGTTATAATATATTGCAGGCGAAAAGTAAACACGAGACTCAATGAGGAAAGTGTATTGGCGTTTTGGCCTTAGTCCTTAGACCGTCTTCAAGAGTGTCATGATGCACAGAAATTACAATTTATACATACATACATACATACATACATACATACATACATATATATTATATATATATATATATATACATATATATATATTATATATATTATATATATATATATACATATATATATATATATATGTGTATATATATATATATATATATATATATATATATATATATCACAGGAAACCCACAGTCGGAGAAAATAAACTTCGAATAAAGAAGAGTCCTATATTTCGGCTATCAACTGTACAGGTACTTTCCTGAAGAGGGCTACAGTTGATAGCCGAAATATAGGATTCTTCTTTATTCGAAGTTTATTTTCTCCGACTGTGGGTTTACTGTGCGTTATTTACAAATGTGCTACTACATTTCTGTTTAGAAATATATATATATATATATATATATATATATTATATATATATATATATATATATATATATATATATATATATATATATACCAAGAGTTTTTTCCGCCTTATATGGGAGGTAGCTAAGTCAAGGCGCGTACCTCCTCCCACCCATTCCACATCCCTCCTCCCATTCATTCCACTTTCCTCTACTACCCATTCTTCACTCTCATCTTACCTCCTCATGGATAATGGGTCATTCCTGTATTTCGCCCACCGCCCTGGGTCAGAAGCAATGTAGCACGACATTGTACATTCACAGGAAGGCTGCTTCACTTAATCGGCAATCCCCCCTCCTCAGTCCCCTCATGCAGAAAAAGAGACGGGGAGAAATCCCTTTGAGCTGCGTCAAAGTATCATTCACATATGAGCACTCCCTGCCCCCCCCCCTCCATCGTCCGCCCCTCCCTGCCTTGCATAATAACGTCGTCTATATAAAGCCACTCATCCCTATCTTCCGCACTCTCCTTTCTCTGCTCAACAGACATTCCCCTCCTGCTCAAGCCCCCCCCCCCAATCTATCCACATCATCCTTGGTCAACCCCTCAAATTCACTTCCTCTACCTCTGCCTTCCATACCTCTTTTAGCAATCTTTCTTCACTCATTTTTTCCATGTGTCCAAATCATCCCATTACTCTTTCATCAGCTCTATCATCTCATTTTCCACTCCCGCTCTCCTCATCACCTCCTCGTTTCTCACTCTATCCAACCTTGTAACCCCTACCATACTTCCCAGACATTTCATCTCAGACACATTCAAACTTTTCCTCTCTGCCTCTCTTAAATTCCAAGTCTCTGCCCCATACACATATACACATACATATATGCACAGCATGCATGTATGTACAACAGAATTACATTTCCCATTTTCATATTGGGTGGCACTTTCCCCGCCACCACGGTGTTTTGTTGGCCATTGCTGTACCAATTGCCCTCAATAATGGGCATCTCGACTAACACTTTCCATTCCTCGTAGCTCCTTTTCCTTGTTCTGGTAGCCACAAGGCTTGTTTATTCATCACCGCTGTAGCCCTTCGCTCGCGAAGAATTAATCAATCACCGGAAACGGACTTACCCGTTTTCTTCTTTCCTCAATTTCAGAAACGGTGAACTTTTAGTCAACCAACCACCAACAAGCTTAGAATTATAAAGCACTTCTTCGTTCATCTAGCATTCTAAGCGTCCGCCACCAGACGCCTCCTTTCCGTTTTCCACTTGTTTTTCTTCATCCTGGGTGCTCTCGCCTGTGGTTGAGAGGCCGGACACGAAGTCAATTACCTCCTGTGGTTAAAGTGTTGGAAATACTGTCAACTCATTTGTCAGCCACAGATTAGTTCCGCCAAGTTAAAAGAAAAAAGAATAGCACATTAATTACTTTTCCTTGATAAACTACTTCATTCTATATTTGGCTGGAAAGTTGGATGCCCCATCACTCTCAGAGTAACTACTGTTAAGAATAATGCATATAGTTACGTTCATCCTGAAGACGATTAAGTGACGAAATAGTACGCTGAAAGAGTTTCCTGACTAAAACTCGTCAGTCTGAAGCAAACATTCATTAAAATGATCCTAAATTATCATGAACAAATATTAATCTTATGCTAAGAAGCCTAAGAAATCCAGTGAATAAAATACTTATCATTTCATCAGTTTCTCTCTTCTTGGGTAGCCGCCAACTATCAGATTGGTATTCTTCATACTGCCAGGTCACTGGACCCACGCCCTTCAGGCTCTCCAGAATTTCTTTTAGTCTGTATTTTTCTTTCACAGTCAAACTAATTTCCAAGGCAAGGTGCTACCAGCGCTCTCAAATAACTCCTCCAGCCCCCATCTCCCCCCCCACCCCCCACCATCCCCACCAAGTTCCTCCCATCCGCAATCCAGGCTAGAAATGTTGGACACGCAGTGAACTAATCTTCCAGCCATCCCCCAACTAATCTCCCCGCTGCAAACTAATCTCCCAACCGTCAGGTCCATCCTTCCTTCGTCCTTCACGGTGGCAGCTCTCGATCTGGTGCTGTTTGGGAAGCTTTTACTTCTATTGCTTTTGCTCACCGCTGTTTTTGCGGATATGTGGGCTTTCTTTGACTGGGGCTGTGTGTATCCCTTTAATTTGCCCTCTTTTTTTTCGGAGCAGTGTTGTGTTGTGTTGTGTTGTGTTACACACACACACCACACACACACACACACACACACACACACACACACACACACACACACACACACACACACACACACACACACACACACACACACACACACACATATATATATATATATATATATAAATATATATATATATATATATATATATATATATATTGGCCTAATTGGGGGGAGGGGAAACGGAGTTCCTCAAACTGAATAAAATTACCTGGCGTCAGCAAAAAAAGAAAAAAAAAATTGAAGAGGACAACTTGTCTGATTATGAATCCATTTATCTGTGCAATGCTACATCTTATCTTGCTATAACACCAGCTCAACACTGAATGAAAAAAATCGTTTGGCATCCTCTAAATGGTCCTGGCTTCCCTCTGCCCTCCTTTACAAACCTTTCTGAAACCCAATGGTCCTCTAGCATCCGGCCTCAAGAATCATTGCTTTAAGGGGGTAACTGGGATAGTTAACGCACTATTTAATCAATCCAATATGGCATCACAGCCATGTCACAGACACGTCTGAATAATTCATTGTTTATCGAGATATCTAAGGTCAAATCCCTCCCCAGTGTGTCTGCCGATGTCATTGTGCATCACGTAAGGCCCACATGGTTTTGGCATCTCGACAAAAGCAAGACTTCAACTGTCAATCCATTTGGGCTCGTCGATCGTTTCCGACGTTTTCTTGTGTCTACGTCCTCTAACTGTTCCTCCCCATCCCTGGTTCGTCGTTCCATCTACTCTTCCGCCTCTCTTCTTTGCCCCGAGACCGATCACTGGGACGAGTTTGTCACAATTTTGATCTACTTATTCTTTGGTGATTTGATACAGTTTGGAGGATGTCCTCGTGGTTAATGGCTTGAAACTCTTTCCCTGAGACTCAAAGGGATCACAGGGCCACTTGTCCCCCTTTTGAAAATGATCTGTCTAACGCCAGAAGATTTGGATTAGCTAAGAGGAAGCTCTTGCATTTCAACGGGTAACAATTGTTCATCCCGCCTTCTTTATCTTTCAAAAAGACCCTGACACCTTCTTCCTTTCTTAATTTTGTTTTCGTTTACTTGTTCTCGTTCTGGTTAATATACAAATACCTTTTATCGACGTTTTACTTTTCATTTCTCTTCGTTCGTACTGTGCAAGACAGAGAACAAAAACATTATGGTATGTGTGTTTCACAAGCAGAATCAAACAGTCAGAAACAGACCCGCACCAACATTCAGCCGCACACATACACAGGCTTATGCCTATACAAACACATTTACACTATTAAAAACTAGCTCACACACACACACACACACACACACACACACACACACACACACACACACACACACACACACACACACACACACACACACACACACACACACACTTATTGATTGGGAGAGAAGTATCCTGTCCAATGGCACGTGAGAGTATACGCATCTCAGCCCCGAATGGTTTGCTCGTGGCTTTGTCTGGTTCGATGGTCCGGGGACTTGAAGCCTGGGTGCCTAGGACCTGCGGGACTCGTGGGTCTGGAGTCTCTGGGTCTTGGGGTCTCGAGCTCTAGGGGTCTTGGGTCTGAGGTCCTGGGGTCCGGGGTCTGGGAATCTGGGGTTTCGGGGGTTCTGGGGTCTTGGGTCCTAGGGGTCTGGTGTCCTGAGGTCTGGGGGTCTGGTAATGGTTTGGGGCTTCTGGGGTCTTGGGGCCTGGGGGTCTGGTGTCCTGAGGTCTGGGGATCTGGGAATATGGGGGTCTGGTGGCCTGGGGTCCTGGGACCTACGGGTCTGGTAATCATAGGGACTAGGATCTGAGGTCTGTGGGTCTGGGGTCCTGGGGTCCTGGGGTCCTGGGGTCCTGTGGTCCTGGGGCCTAGGGTTCAGGATTCCTGGGGTCTACTCGGAGTCTGGGAGTCTAGGGCCCTGGGGGGATTTGGGGTCCGGGGTCTGGAAATTTTAGGGACTAGGACCTAGTTGTCTCGGGGTCTGGGGTTCTGGAGGTCTGGGGGGGGGTAGGATTTAGCGAGGGAGGGAGGGAAGGAGAAGAGAACAAATGAAAGAGAAGAGGAAAGGAGGGGCAAGGAAGGAAAGTAAAGGTAGGGAGTGAGGGAAAAGGAAAATGGGAGTATAGGGAAAGAGAAGTGTGAGGAGGAGAGAGGGGAAAGAGAAATAATGGGAAGGTAAGCGAGAGATTGGGAGGGGGGAAAGAGCTGTGGGGGGGGGGAGGAGCTGTGGGAGGGGGGAAAGAGCTGTGGGGGGGGGGAGGAGCTGTGTAGGTTTGAGCAGAGTGGGCCGAATAGTCGATCCTTGACTTTAGGAGTGTGGTTGGCGGAAGGATCAGGGGACATAAGTACTTCAGGATCGAGTGAGATTGGGAGTCGATGAAGATTGGGGACTACGTCGTCCCACAGGGGTGATGAGGTGGGTATGTTATTGATGTGTAAGACCAACCAACCCTTTGATAACAAAGGTAGGCTTTGTTGAAGCTTGTGAACTCAAAACTGTATGTATTTGCTGACGTCACATGCTGATCTTGGCGGTTTCAAACCTCTGGCTTTTCGAGAGCCTTTTTAGGATGTTGGCTACTACACACCCAAAGCCGTATCACTGGGTATCAAAGAATGAAAATAAGTTCAAGGTTTACCGATACGATGGGAGCGAGGTGGCTTAATGCTCTACGTCACTTGAGAACAGTCGGATGATTTTATTCGATTTTAGGGAATTCTCTCGGTACGTAACGGAAGAGAAAATTCATGATTTTATTATGATTAACATTAGGCAATCCGATTCAGCTTTTTTATTTTTGATATCTTGACCTCCGAAGAGTTTAAGGAATATGTCTATGGCAGAAGGCGCCTAGCTGCAGCCGAAGCCGTCACCTCTATTCTATCATACCCTTTGGGGACTTTTGGGGCAGGTAAAAGTTACTGCTGGGAATCAGAGACAAGTGCAGGATTCGAACTCATTACTAAGTAAATACGAGACCAGCAACAACATATACCTGAGGGAGAATAGCAGAGCTTGAGCTTGCACAACGAACGGAAGAAACTG
>NC_134787.1:46412675-46427675 GCF_046742065.1 Oratosquilla oratoria
GGAATTGATTCAAATCTGGAATAGAAGGAAACTTGACAACCGTGAAAAAAGTAATCACCTCGTCACCTCCACATTTCTAGTTTCTCTTTCTCAGTAAGCTTCTAGCATCATTCTATTTCCGTGAGCCTAGATTCTCCTATCATTTCACTATCAAGTCTGCCATTAAATACATTTTGGGGGGGATATATTTGTACGATATTGCACACTATAATTCCATCATGTAACATGCTATCTGTTATTATATTCCCCGATACTAAACTTCCTAACCTATTATAACACATTTTTTTCAAGCCAATCCAAATACTGGAATTTACTCCGAGGTCCTGCCTACCATATTCGGTATTACCAAATTATCTACACCGAATTCAACATCCAAGTATGTTACTACTGTAATTTCTGCCTCAATCTGTTACCAAATTCACTATTTCACTCACTGACTAAATACTCTATTCCACTCCATTTCCAGAATTTTTGACCTACCAGAGCACCAGATCTGGCCTCCTGTTCCTCTCAAAACTCTTTTTGCTTTTCCCATCCTATTTCTTCTCTTTTTTCCACCTCTTTTCCTCTCTGTTTTCTCTTTCAATCTCTGGCCAACAGACCACATTGTCCGCACATTCCTACATGTTTTCTGAGCTCAGAGATACGTTCCGCTCCTTCACCACTGCTCACGTCAAGAAATTTGTTTTGGCTAAAGAAGAAGACGGGTAAAGAACCTACGCCGGAAGGTACTGAGTAGCTGCGGCCGAAGCCGTCAGCTTTGGCCTATTATGCACTTTGGGGACAGTTGGGGCAGGTAACAGTCACTGTTGGGCATTGGAGAGGAGTGCGGGATTCGAACCCACAACTAAGCAAATGCGAGACCAGCACGCTTTCGATGACGCTGCTTGGCTAAAGCCGGACGATTTCATTCGGATAAGACCTTCATACTAAAGGCACCACTCCCCGACTCCAAACGTGGCAACGATCCGAAAATTTATCACTTCACGATGCAATAGCACATACCAATCTCACTCACTCCCCCCTCCCCCCCAAAAAAGAAAAGAAGAAAGAAAATGAATAAATAAATAAAGACTAAATGCTGCCCACACGACCACTCTTAATTCCACTCCGAGCCTCAACCATTCTCCTTCTCCCCATTACCTTTCAAAGCTTTCGCTCTACATCTATCTCACTCCCTCACTCCCTAACTCCCTCGACTTCCTGACTTCACAAAACGCGAACATTCTCACACTCTCTACGGCTACACTCTCCCTTCCCTTCCGAATCCCCATCTCTCTCACTCCCTCACTCCTGACTCATCCCACTCCCTCGCTTTCCTCGCTCCGCAAGGCATTAAGACTCCAGTACTCTTCACGGATTCTCTCTCTTTTCTTCTAACTTCCGAATCTCCATCCCTCTCACTCCCTTCTGCCCTAACTCGACTCCCTAGTTCCACAAGTCATGTACACGCCAGTACTCCCAACGACCCTCCTTCACTCTCCTTTTCGAATCTCCATCTTTCACTCCCTCATTCCTCAAGACACAAACCTTATTTCCCTTCCGAAACTCCATATCTCTCCCTCCCTTCCCTTGCTCCAGAGGACTCCATCACTCCTTACACATCCTTTCCCTTCCTTCATTCCTACTCCCTTGCCTCCTACATCGACTCCCAAACTCCCCCAACCCAATCGAGTCGCAGAGTTCGCGGCTTTCGATATCTCAATGATTTTCCGCTTCAGTGGACCACTGTCCTTGCCGATCCTCCACTTCTCAGCGACAGCAGTCCGGGAGGAAATAGACTGCAACAATTCCAGTGAACAGTTGCCCGTTTCGCCAGAATATGGTGGAGGAAGAGTCCACCATTCCCGTCTGCCCCCCCACCAAATTGCGGTGGGTATAAGTCCCCCATTCCCTTTTGCTCTACCAAGATGGAATGAAAATCCACTACTCCCAACTCGTTCCACCAAAATCTGGAGGAGGAAAAGTCACTCTCGCATTGCAAACTGTGGTGGCAGAAAACTCCACTCCCGCTCCACCAAATTGTGGGCGAAAGTTAACGCCACCACTCCCATACGCTCCACCAAATTTTGGTGGAAGAAAAGTTCATCCCTCTCTCGTTGCTCGTTCTACAACTCCTTCGTACTCAAAACTCGTGAGACTTCTTGGGTAGACCTACGCCCTCCACAGTGTGGGGAAAAAATGTACAGTTTCCTTCACATCCATGAATCCATTTCCACAGTCCCCTCGTCCACTTTCAATACTCCATGAAATAATTGGAGAGGGAGAGAAAAAGAAAGAGAGAGAGAGAGAGAGAGAGAGAGAGAGAGAGAGAGAGAGAGAGAGAGAGAGAGAAACAGAGAGATCGCGAGCGAGAGAGTGAGAGAGTGAAAGAGGGGAGAGAAACAGAGAGCGAGAGTGAGAAAGAGGGGGAGAGACAGAACGAGGAAGACAGAAAGAGAGCGAGTGAGAGAGGAGTGAGAGAGGAGAGAGAGAGAGAGAGAGAGAGAGAGAGAGAGAGAGAGAGAGAGAGAGAGAGAGAGAGAGAGAGAGAGAGGTAGCGAGTAAGGGTGGATATAGGGAAGACAAAACGGGGAGGGGGTGGATAAAAAATCACAAGAAATGTGGAGGAAGGAAGGAATGGGGTTGAGAAAAAGAAAGGAAAACAAGACAAGGAATAAGGAAGAAGAGAAAAGAGAAAGGGTTAATAAAAAGAGAAAAAGAGAGGGGAAAACTGGGGAGGAAAGGTGAGGGGATAATGAGAGTCAGAACTGGGGAGTAGAAAGAGAGTAAAAGGAAAAGAGGGGAAACGAAGAGAGCAGTAGAGAGGTACGTGAAGAGAAAACGTAGAAGGGGAATAGAGAGGACAAAACTGAAGAGAGGAGGGGGAATAGGAGTGGATCGAGAGGAAAAGAGTAGATGGAGCAAGAGGAGTGATGTATGCAATTTAAACCAAGACGGAGAAGGAGGAGAGGAGGGGGCAGGAGGAGGTGGAGGAGGAGGAGGAGGAGGAGGAGGAGGAGGAGGAGGAGGAGGAGGAGGAGGAGGAGGAGGAGATGGAGGAGGAGGAGGAGGAGGAGGAGGAGGAGGAGAAGGAGGAGGTGAGGGAGTAGGACAAAGAGCAGGAACAGGAAGAGTGAGAGCAATAGGAAGAAAAAGATAAGAAGGACGAGGAGGAAGAAAAAGGGAGGGGGGAAGATGAAGAAGAAAGGAGGAGGAGGAGGAAGAAGAGGAGGAAGAGGAGGAAGAAGAGGGAGGGAGAAGGAGTAGATGGATAGTGCTATAGAAGAAAAATGAAAGAATGTTAGGTTGCTAGATAATGGCAGAAACGGACCGTGATCCAGAGAATGAATAATCAGGAATAAAAGGAGGAGAGGAGAGGAAGTGAGAGAGTGGGAGGAGGAGTGAACGGAGAGAGAGGAAAGAGAGAGAGAGGAAGGAAGGAAGGAATATAAGGAACTGAAGAAAGGAGCAAAAGAGGTGAGATGACTCGAGAATGAGAATAAAAAATAAAAACAAAAACGTGAACAGAAAGGAAACAAGAGAACAGAAATTGAATAGACAGAAATGATAACGGAGAAAAAATAGAAAATAGATGAAAGAGAGATGGAAATATAAAGGAAAAGAGAGAAATGGTAAATACAAAAACAAGGGAAAAGAGCTGGGTCGGAAGAGGAGAAAGAGGGGAGAGGAAGTGGGGTAATAGAAAGGGGGAAAAAAGAGGAAAAGAGAGGAAATAGAGCAGACTTCCTGCAGGCTGGGAAAGGACTCCGGTAGAGGGGAAAGAGAGGGAAGAGAGGAGAAAGAGGGGAAATGGAAATAAAGATAGGAAAGGGTGAAATGAACTGTGGTATGGGCAGGAGACGGAAAAGGGAGATGCAAAGGGGATGAGAGGAGAAAATGAAGGAGAGGAGGAAAGGAAGAGGAGGAGAAGGAGGAGAGGAGAAGAGAGGGGAGAGGAGAGGAGAGAGGTTGGGGTTACGGGGGTGGGGGAAGGGGAAAGAGACTGAGAGAAGGGGAATTGGATGGAGAGAGTAGGAGGAGAGGGAGAGAGTAGGAGGAGAGGGAGAGAGGGGGAGGAGAGGGAGAGAGGGGGAGGAGAGGGAGAGAGGGGGAGGAGAGGGAGAGGGGGAGGGGAGGGAGAGGGGAGGAAAAAAGGTTAAATAGAGGAAGGGCAAGGGAAGGGAGATGCAGGAAGAGGGGAAAAAGGATGAGGGAAGAACTGACTAAACACACACACACACACACACACACACACACACACACACACACACACACACACACACACACACACACACACACACTGTCACACTCAGTGTACGGGTTGATTTGTCAGGCTAAGTAATACATTAAAATACGAATGGGCTGGTTTAGCCACTAACCAGGTTTCGATCTTTCTCTCCGTTGTAGCTATGAGTATAATCTTCAAAATCCGGGGAACGGAGAGTTCTCTCCCGTGAAAATCCATAAAAGTCGAATATCTCCACCATTCGGAAAGAAAATGCCTTTCAAAGAAGAAAAGTAAGAATAAAGTTCTTTATCAATCAGGGATTTTCTAGATATCGGGATTACTAATTTCGAGTGTGAGAAGTTGTCTTATTTCAGAGAAAGTTCTGTATTAGCACAAACCTACAAAATCCATTTTGACTCTCCACCTTTGTCCTCCCCGTCCGAAGAAACAAGCAAACAACTTGAGACGCATGAAGACACCAATATCTATCCTACCCGTTCTCTTCCTTATGGGCACTGGACAAGCAAAGGAGACATGGGGGGGTAGGGGGGGGAGGTCCCTCCCTCGTCAGTGGCACCCCCTCCACTTCCTCCATATATCCTCTTCCTCCTCTTCCTCTTCCTTCTGCTTCATCTCCTCTTTATGCTCCTCCTCTTACTCCTCTTCTTTCTGCCTCTTTTCTCCTCTCTGTAATTCCTCTTCCCCCTCTTCCTCCTGTACAGTAGATCTTATTATTCCTCATTTTCATGTTCCAACTCTTCCTTTTGCTCATATGTCTCCTTTTCATCTTCATATTTTCCCTATTTCTCCTATTCTTAATGCGTTTTCCTTTTCTTTCTCACATTTCTGTCTTCTCCTCTTTTCCTCTTCTCCTCTTCCTTCTTTTCCTCTCCCTGATGATTTTTTCCTTCTCCTCCTGTTCCTACTCTTCTTTAACATCCTGTTCCTCCTCCTCCTCCTCCTCCTCCTCCTCCTCCTCCTCCTCCTCTTCGTCCTCTGCGACCTCCTTTTCCATATCCTTCTTCTCTTTAACTTCATATTGAACCTATTTATCATTCTCCTCTTTTTCCTATTACTCTTTCTTTTCTCTTCTGTCTCTGCTCTTTTTCTCTCCTCCTTGTTCTTCTACTCTCTTTCTCTCCTATTCCTTCTCTTTGTCCATTGGTCCTTATCCTCTTTCTCCTCTTCCCTTTGTACTGCAGTGGTGGACATGACAAACGCACAGAATGCTTGATGCCTTGACACTTACACTGAAGCACAAATATTCGTGTGGTTCAAATCCTATTTCGATTACGCATTCAAGAACAATTAATAACATTTTCTAGAGGATAGTTTCTTGAAAAAAGTGGGTAATTCAGACGCAAAACAATAAATACAACATTTGAGAGAGATTACGTTGCTTAAACAGAAACAGTGACCTGTGAACTTCTGGGTACGACTGTAGGCTACTCTGTCGAAGTTGTAGACAGCGCACGGCGAAAGGCACGACTGATTTATTTAACATTTTCGGGGGAGGCAAAAGCGAATGCGAAAACGGAAAACGGGAAATGGAAAAAGAAAGCGAAATAATACACCTACACGCGCATGCACACACACACAAATACACAAACACACGCGCGCACACACACACACACACACACACACACACACAGACACACACACACACACACACACACACACACACACACACACACACACACACACACACACACACACACACACACACATGACACACACAAACACACACACACATATGCAAACACACACACACACACACTCGTAACACATGTAAACACACACACACTCACACACACACACACACACACACACACACACACACACACACACACACACACACACACACACACACACACACACACACACACACACACACACACACACACTTACAATCTTTATTTCAGCTTGGAGGAAATGTCCAATACCTAAAATTCATATCATATGCGCCCCCTCCCCCCCCAAAAAAAGTCGAAAAGCAGACAGAACAACATAAAAAAAAAAAAAAAAATTGTGAATGACTAAAACCTAAAATAATCGTCTATCCCGTCGTCCGGCAGCAATGGCTCGGTGGGTTCCCACCAAGTTAGATGAAACAAACGGCGCGCAATATACATCGATATCAGATAAGATTCTGGTGCCTCGATACTGTACCGTTTAAGGTCGCTTCGATGTTTCTGTAACGGCCAGCCAGTGACCAACCACCACGAAGCTATTTCCTGCTGCAGCTCCTCGGCCTCTTTCGAACAATGACGGTGGGCAGCGGCGCGGGGGTGGGGGTGGGGGGTAGCCCGTGGCGACAATAACAACAACAACGCAAAAATAGAAACATGGACACCAGGACCAGGTGCAGGAGTTGGCCTCAATAAAATGAATTGCAACAAGGCAACAACAACAACAACAACAAAACTACTACTACTATTACTACTACTACTACTACTACTACTACTACTACTACTATGTCTACTACTATTTCTACTACTACTTCTTCTACTACTACTACTACTACTACTACCACTTCTACTACTACTACTACTACTACTACTACTACTACTACTACTACTACTACTACTACTACTACTACTACTACTACTACTACTACTTCTTTTGCTGTTGCTACTACTTCTGCTACTACTATTCCAAATAATTACAATAAGAAGAAGAAAAAATATTTGAAGGTTCGAGTGTTCTAGTCATCAGACAACGGGGGACAGTTATAAACGTTTCGAATACCATCAAAGCTGCTTTGGGATGAAAGGTGATCTCAGGCCTCCCTCGCCCCCAAGAACAAGAACAACAATTCCCTGCTGGCTGGCGGTGATTCACGGCGTCTTTCTTAGTCCGGCCACAAACGTGCAGTTTCAACTGACAGTTATAACTGAACAGTTGTAACTGTCAGTTTAAACTGCACGTGTGTGGCCGGCCCTATGCTGAACCTATCTCGCGCAAATGGCCTTCTTTCATAGCTTCCTTCACTCTTTTTGCCTCTTCCTCTCCCCCCTCTCCTCCCCTCCCACTACCCCTCCAACTCAACACCAGCTTACTCTATGATCTCCCATTCTATTTCTATTCCCTCCACTTCTACTCCCCCCCATTCATTTCTTTATTCATTATTTTCCTCTTTTTTTTCTCTTTTCTCCCTTCAGAAACTCTTTTTCCTCTCTCCCTCCACCCCCAAATCCTCTTTTCCTATCCTTCCTTAATCCCAACAACTTTGTCCCCCACCTTTCCCAAGACCCTATCTTATACCTCCCTCTCCGTACCCATCCCTATTTTTCCACTTATTTGTGTCTTTTTTTTTCTACTTCCTACCTCACAAACCCTCTGCCCAGTGCTCTGAACCTCATTCCAAAATTCCCCTTTCTCCCAACCTACGTCCTCCTTAGGTCACCCTCATTTCCGTAACAATTTGTTCATCCTCAGACCTCATTTCATACCTCACTAGCTCCCTCCTTCCCGTCCACCACCATAGAAATACTTTGCCTTTTCCCAAAAACTCCCCCAAAACCTCATTTCCTTCATCTCTGGCTCTCTCTTTTAACCCCAATTCTTTGCCCCCTTCCAACCCCATCCCCGAAACACTTTGCCCAAAACCTCATTTCCTACACTCTCCCTCCCTCGCCCCCCCCCACAACCCTCCATTCCATTTGCCTTCAAAGGAGTAAAAATAACACGGTGCCTGTTTGCCCAACTGCTGCCTGATGCATTCAAAACACACGCGCGACTGAACACTCGGGCGAGGTCCTTTCTGCGCATGCGCGGATCTTCGGGGCTCCCGAGAGAGAATGGGAGGAGTACCAATAGATAAAGTCAAGGCGACTGCGGTCTTAGGTCACGTGTCGGATTCGTGATCGACAGCTAATCCTACCGGACGAGAGTTCAGAGCTCATATATTGCCCGATGTATGGGTAATGCTGTGGCCTCACACACACGCGCACACTCACGCACACACACACACCTCCTTGCCTACCAGAGTTGGAGTGCCGACTCGCAGCATAGTAATTCTGAAACTTTTTCAATTTAGGGCGGGACTCGAACTCGGCTCACTGTTGAATAATGATGACAGTAATAATAAGGAAAATAATCATAATAATAATGATGATAATAATGATAATAATAATAATAATAATAATAGTAGTAGTAGTAGTAGTAGTAGTAGTAGTAGTAGTAGTAGTAGTAGTAGTAGTAGTAGTAGTAGTAGTAGTAGTAGTAGTAATAATAATAATAATAATAATAATAATAATAATCAATAATGATAATAATGATAATAATGATAATGATAATAATAATAATAATAATGATACAATAACAACAATAATAACAACAATAATAATAATAATAATAATAAAATAATAACAACAATAATAATAATAATAATAATAAAATAATAATAGTAATGATGATGATAACAATAATGATAATAATAATGATGATAACAGTAATAACAATAATGATAATAATAATAATAATAATAATAATAATAATAATATGATAATAATAATAATAATAATAATAATAATATGATAATAATAATAATAATAATAATAATAATAATAATAATATAATAATAATTAATAATAATAATAATAATAATAGTAATAATAATAATGATAATAACAATAATATTGATTATAATAGTAATAACAATAATGATAATAATAGTAATAATAATAATGATAGCAGTGATAATCATAATAATATTTTGTGTTCATCCTCATTCACTTATTTCATACGACACTTCAGTGCCCCTGGTATTCACTTTCTTCCCTTACTCCGTGATTTAGCTCTTCCCACATTCCCCCATTCCCTGCCGCATGTGACCTTAAATGCCTAAATCTCTCCAATTCCATCAGCCTCTTTCCATTTAAAACCATCTTCAACTCATTGCCACCCTCTCCTCTTGTATATCTCATCACCTTCCTTTTGTCCTCTTTTACTTTTTGCCCTCTCCATTCATATTCCCTCTTCAACTCCGGCAACAAGAGCTTCACTTTCTCTTCTGATGCAGCAAAAAAGCGCAGTGTCATCCTCAAACAACAACTGACTCATCTTTCAAGCTCATTAGCTCCAACTGTCCCCGGCCCAGCACCCTCACGTTTACTTCTCGCGACAATCCATCCGTGGACACTTTGAACAACCATAGTGACATTTCACAACCCAAGTGCAACCTGACCTTCACCTAAGGCCATTCACTCTCTCTGTTCTTTAATGTCACACAAATTCTACTACTCACGTTAAAATTTTTGAGCGTCTATCCCATACATCTGCAACACATCCTATAACGTCTTTCTGTCTTGAATTACACCAAGAGACGCTTAGCCGCGACCGAGGTCGTCACCTTAACTTTTTAGAACTAAAACCGAATGAATAAACAGGGAACAAAAAGTATGAGAGGGAAGAGAGTAAAGATTGCACAAAGATGAAAAAGCAAAGATGGAGGAAGAGTTTTTGTATGAACTAAAATTTATAAGCGAAAGGATGCAAATATACGAAGAAGTAATCTTGACTTCTCTATCTCTCTCTCTCTCTCTCTTTCTCTGATACGCACGCACAAGGATAAAAACATGGTTATACACACGTACGATAGTTACGACAAATTGGTCACCACTGAAAGTAATATTTCTGGTATCCTGATTGAAAATAGTATATGTGGAAGTTGAATTACAAATCAACCTTGAAAAACAAGAATGTTTAATTTGACGAAATTAACTAAATGATTTGTGGATTAAATAAAATAGGTAAGGAAAGAATTTGCACACAGAGAGGATTAAATTCGGAACAAAAATTGATGATGAAGGCCTTAAGAAAATAATTGAATAAAGTAAATATACTGAATACAAATCAGAATAAAGTAAATAAACAATTAAAGTGATAAAAGAATATCAAGTCACGAATAATCTATCTCTGTAAGCTATATACGAGAATGATAATATAACAGAGTGAATGAACAGGAATATTCAGGAAATTATAGAACGTTTCCAGGATGATAGCTACATATATATAAGAGA
This sequence comes from Oratosquilla oratoria, assembly GCF_046742065.1. Taxonomy (NCBI): domain Eukaryota; kingdom Metazoa; phylum Arthropoda; class Malacostraca; order Stomatopoda; family Squillidae; genus Oratosquilla; species Oratosquilla oratoria. The sequence continues at coordinate 46,422,909 of NC_134787.1, forward strand.
ATTGTCAAAGGCTGATGAATAGCATACATGAAAGACTACCGATTAAGATACAGAAAACAAAATTCATTGCTTACAAATTTCTTTAGTATTTACAATAGAGCGATATGTGTGTTATAGAAGATTGGTGGGTAGACTGTGCCCCTCTACATCTTTAGAAAGTTTTTGATACGGTATCTCACAAAAGATTAACATGGAAAGTTGAATGTATACGAGGGCTCAAGGAGGTTGCACAAGGGTAGATGTAACTGTGGGGAACAGATTAATGAGGACGAGCATAAAGGATAAGGTGTCATAGAGGAGGGAAGTCATCACAAGGGCTTAGAGATATAATGCTAACGATACACGTTAACGAGAAGGCGGATGGAATAAAAGGAAACATTTGATGCTGGTGATGTCGAGATCATGAAGAAAACGATAAGAATGCCAAGTTGTTCCAGGATTGGAGCCAGAAGTGGAAAATGGAGAGAGAGAGAGAGAGAGAGAGAGAGAGAGAGAGAGAGAGAGAGAGAGAGAGTGAGAGAGAGAGAGAGAGAGAGAGAGAGAGAGAGAGAGAGAAATATATATATAATATTTATATATACATATATATATACATATATATATATATATATATATATATATATATATATATATATATATATATATATATATATGAATAAGTAAATTAAGGAAAGGCCTTTTTGTGAAATGGAAAATTAAGCAATTACAAAAAATATAGATAAAGATGGAGAAAGTGATGGTAATAGAAAAAGTCTCACCCGAAAAAAAAAGAGGATTATTACAGGAGAGAAGATATTTTATGATTGTTTCTGCTGTAATCATTTCTATGTTTTTATGTTACAGTTAAAGAAAATGAACTAACAGACGATAAGATAAATAAACAAATAAATGAATGAAAGAATAAATAAAAAGAAATAAGCAAACAGATAAATAGATAAATGAATAGATAATCAAGTATGTAAATAATTAGATAGATAAATGAATAAATGATTAAACAAACAGTTAGATAGATGGAAAAATAAATAAATAGAAATAGTGATCTGACTTACAATAGAGTGCGCTGCGTTGGTGTGGTTCACAAAAAAAAAAAAAAAAAAAAAAAAAAAAAAAAAAAAAAAAAAAAAAAAAAAAAAAAAAAAAAAAAAAAAAAAAAAAAAAAGACATAAAATAAGAATACAAATAGCAGACCAAAATGGTTCCGAGCCTAGCTGACAGAAGATACGAAGGAAGACTAGGTAAGACGGAACTGCCAATATTGGAAAACAGAAGATACAGAGGTAACGCGTCTTTTGTGTCATGAAAAGTAGTGGCCATAAAAAAAAAAAAAGAAAAAAAAAAAAAAAAAAAAAAAAAAAAAAAAAAAAAAAAAAAAAAAAAAAAAAAAAAAAAAAAAAAAAAAAAAAAATCTGGGCGTCTGGCAGAAGATCCAGAGGGAATGGGAAGGTGTCTAGAATACTCCAAGGAATAGTTTCTTGCTTTATGTGGCGCACTGAGGTTTCTAGAATACTCCAAGGAATAGTTTCTTGTTTTACGTGGCGCGCTGAAATGTCTATAATACTCCAAGGAATAGTTTCTTGTTTCATGTGGCGCGCTGAGGTGTCTAGAATACTCCAAGGAATAGTTTCTTGTTTTACGTGGCGTGCTTAGGTGTCTAGAACACTCCAAGGAATAGTTTCTTGTTTTATGTGGCGCTCTGAAATGTCTAGAATACTCCAAGGAATAGTTTCTTGTTTTATGTGGCGCGCTGAGGTGTCTAGAATACTCCAAGGAATAGTTTCTTGTTTTATGTGGCGCACTGAGGTTTCTAGAATACTCCAAGGAATAGTTTCTTGTTTTATGTGGCGCGCTGAGGTGTCTAGAATACTCCAAGGAATAGTTTCTTGTTTTATGTGGCGCGCTGAGGTGTCTAGAATACTCCAAGGAATAGTTTCTTGTTTTATGTGGCGCGCTGAGGTGTCTAGAATACTCCAAGGAATAGTTTCTTGTTTTACGTGGCGCGCTGAAATGTCTATAATACTCCAAGGAATAGTTTCTTGTTTTATGTGGCGCACTGAGGTTACTAGAATACTCCAAGGAATAGTTTCTTGTTTTATGTGGCGCGCTGAGGTGTCTAGAATACTCCAAGGAATAGTTTCTTGTTTCATGTAGCGCGCTGAGGTGTCTAGAATACTCCAAGGAATAGTTTCTTGTTTTATGTGGCGCGCTGAGATGTCTACAATACTCCAAGGAATAGTTTCTTGTTTTACGTGGCGCCCTTAGGTGTCTAGAATACTCCAAAGAATAGTTTCTTGTTCTATGTAGCGCGCTGAGGTGTCTAGAATACTCCAAGGAATAGTTTCTTGTTTTATGTGGCGCGTTGAGGTGTCTAGAATACTCCAAGGAATAGTTTCTTGTTTTATGTGGCGCACTGAGGTTACTAGAATATTCCAAGGAATAGTTTCTTGTTTTATGTGGCGCGCTGAGGTGTCTAGAATACTCCAAGGAATAGTTTCTTGTTTTATGTAGCGCGCTGAGGTGTCTATAATACTCCAAGGAATAGTTTCTTGTTTTACGTGGCGCGCTGAAATGTCTATAATACTCCAAGGAATAGTTTCTTGTTTTATGTGGCGCACTGAGGTGTCTAGAATACTCCAAGGAATAGTTTCTTGTTTTATGTGGCGCGCTGAGGTGTCTAGAATACTCCAAGGAATAGTTTCTTGTTTTATGTGGCGCGCTGAGGTGTCTAGAATACTCCAAGGAATAGTTTCTTGTTTTATGTGGCGCTCTGAAGTGTCTAGAATACTCCAAGGAATAGTTTCTTGTTTTATGTGGCGCGCTGAGGTGTCTAGAATACTCCAAGGAATAGTTTCTTGTTTTATGTGGCGCGCTGAGGTGTCTAGAATACTCCAAGGAATAGTTTCTTGTTTTATGTGGCGCGCTGAGGTGTCTATAATACTCCAAGGAATAGTTTCTTGTTTTACGTGGCGCGCTGAAATGTCTATAATACTCCAAGGAATAGTTTCTTGTTTTATGTGGCGCACTGAGGTTACTAGAATACTCCAAGGAATAGTTTCTTGTTTTATGTGGCGCGCTGAGGTGTCTAAAATGCTCCAAGGAATAGTTTCTTGTTTTACGTGGCGTGCTTAGGTGTCTAGAATACTCCAAAGAATAGTTTCTTGTTCTATGTAGCGCGCTGAGGTGTCTAGAATACTCCAAGGAATACTTTCTTCTTTTATGTGGCGCACTGAGGTTTCTAGAATACTCCAAGGAATACTTTCTTCTTTTATGTGGCGCACTGAGGTTTCTAGAATACTCCAAGGAATAGTTTCTTGTTTTATGTGGCGCGCTGAGCTGTCTATAATACTCTAAGGAATAGTTTTTTATTTCATGTGGCGCGCTGAGGTGTCTAGAATACTCCAAGGAATAGTTTCTTGCTTTATGTGGCGCGCTGAGGTGTCTAGAATACTCCAAGGAATAGTTTCTTGTTTCATGTAGCGCGCTGAGGTGTCTAGAATACTCCAAGGAATAGTTTCTTGTTTTATGTGGCACGCTGGTGGTGTAAACGGGAGTGTATTGGTTTCGTATTCGCTTGGTTGTGGGTTCGAATCCCGCACTATTCTCTGATTATCAGAAGTGACTGTAACTTGCCCCAACACCCCAAGCGCAAAGGAGGAAAGGAACACCGCTTCGGCTGCAACTACTCAGCGCCCTCTGGCGTAGACTACCACCACCTTCCTTGATCTTTAGAACAAGTCTGAAGAAAAAATAGCATAGTTGGACTACATAAACAAATTCAAAGCCAAGTTTTAACGATGGAAGAGGGGGAAGGAGAGGGGGACGAGAGGGAAAGGGGAAGAGGGAGGAAGAGGAGGAGAGAATTGGAGAGAGAAATGGCAACACATTTTCTCAAATGTCGTAAAAAAACAACAAAAAAAAACAACAACTCATGCGCTTATAAATTTTTAGCCTTACAGCTCCACTCCCATCATATACCTCACAACGTCTTCAGGTACTCACTCCCATCTACCTCTCACTCCTGTACACCTCTCCTCTCACTCCCTGCTCTCTCTCTCCCTCCCATTCTCTTCAGCACGCATCAGTCCGGCAAGTAAGGCCGGACTATTGAAAACCGCTGTCTGTCCGGCTCGCTCATCAAATGCCACTCTGCAACCTGTACGTATTAGCTGCGCTCTCACGCATCCAGGGATGCCCCAAACACACACACACACACATCCCCCCCGCGTAAAGCTGAGTGTACACATGTGTGCACTGATGGCGTGTGCACGGAATGATAGTTCAATTGTGTGTGTGTGTGTGTGTGTGTGTGTGTGTGTGTGTGTGTGTGTGTGTGTGTGTGTGTGTGTGTGTGTGTGTGTGTGTGTGTGTGTGTGTGTTCCGTCTCTCTTTCTCTCCGTCTCTCTCTCTCTCTCTCTCTCTCTCTCTCTCTCTCTCTCTCTTTGTGTGTGTGTGTGTGTGTGTGTGTGTGTGTGTGTGTGTGTGTGTGTGTGTGTGTGTGTGTGTGTGTGTGTGTGTGTGTGTGTGTATGCGTGTGTGTGTGTGTGTATGTGTGCGTGTGTTTGTGTGTGTATGTGTGCGTGTGTGTGTGTGTACGTGTGTGTATGTGTATGTCCGTCTCTCTGTCTCTCCGTCTCTCTCTCTCTCTCTCTGTATGTGTGTGTGTGTGTGTGTGTGTGTGTGTGTGTGTGTACGTGCGCGTGTGTATTTGTGTGTGTGTACAGCCACACAAAGGAATATCCCCTCACTCGCCGCCTCTGCAGCCCGTCGTGT
>NC_134787.1:46455175-46457675 GCF_046742065.1 Oratosquilla oratoria
AAGGAGGAGGAGGGGAGGAAGAGAAATGAGGCCGGGAATGGTGGGAACAGACCATGAAAGCATTGAGGAAAATTGATAAGAGAAAGATGAAGCAAACTAAAGAGTTAGTGATGAAACCATTGCGAAATAAGTACGTGGCGAAAGTGAGGACAAAGAACGCGCTGTCGGGGCAAATCCAAACACGTCAGAGGCATCAGTGATATGATCCCAGTGGCAGGTTTTGTGCCAACAGAGAAAATGGGTGATAGACTTAGAAAATGAACTAATGATTCCCCATTGCACTTTCCTTTTGATATTACCCCAATTTTATCAAATCATTCTTAGCAATGAACACATTGGCCCAGGATGTTTAGATGCTGTTTAGAAGCTACCATTCTGTCATTGTAACTATTAATCTTATATTTCCTGCACTGCTGTATAGAACAGTTATGACACAGATAGAGTCATTGCAGTTACAAACTCTGTTGGAAATAAATCAAAGACGAATTTCAGGAGTGTGATGAGTGTCCATATCCCAACTGAATACGAAATGACCCCCCTCAACCCAGAAGGAGGAGGGTAATCAATTACCACTGATGGAAATTGACGAACCAAACTAATCAGGACTGTTGCTACATAAAAACGACCAACGCCATTGATATACGAGGACTTTGCAATACAACAAAGGCTTGGTACAACCATGACGGTTCACTCTCAAACAAAAACGAGAAAAATAAATCCCTTGATGGGAAAACAAATGCATTTGTACCCACATGCATTTGAGCGTAAACGATGTGTACGTAACTAAAATACTTCATTAAATAAGAACTCGCATGAATATTCAGACTCACATATCCTTTATATTTATATATACAATTCAAATAATCCCATCACTGTCCGTGTACAATACGCTTCGCGAATGAAAAAATCACAATTTAAAATTTGCCTTATTTCGAATGACGACGTAGAGTAAATCTAAACGGAAAATTATGGCAAAAATTAGGGAGTACTTAACTTTTACTCTTGCTAGCCTGCACAGTTAAAAAAATTCACTAAGGATGCTTTTACATTTTATAGGAATGTCCCCTTTAGGGCTACAGGTAACAGGATTCTTAGTCCTATCCCCGTCCCGTTTTTTGTCGCCTCATACAACTCAAGTGGGAAGACTTGGTGGCAGCATTCTTTTCCCCCATAACAGGGTTAGGCGAAAAAAGGAAATGAATATTCAGAGAAATGGTACAGGATAGTAACAAAGGGAGGGTGGATAGCATAACAGAGGCACAGTCGCTTGTGGCAGGATTGGAGGAAGGATTGAGGAAATTAGTGACAGAGCTTGGGAAGGTGTGCGAAAGAAGGAAGTTGAAGATAAATGTGGGTAAAAGTAAGGTGATGAGATGTATAAGGGGAGAGAGTGGCAGCAGACTGGAAATGAGTATTAAGGGAGAGATACTGGAGGAAGTGGATAGTTTTAGATACTTGGGTGCGAATGTGGCAGGAAAGGGAGGAGTGGGAGTGGAGGTAGAATGTAGATTGAGAGAAGCGAGTAAATGCCTTGGGTGATTAAAAAGTGTAATGAGAAATAGACATTTGAGAACGGATGCTAAGAGGAGATTGTATGAAGGAGTGATTGTGTAGACAGCATTGTACGGGGCAGGGACATGGAACATAAGGAAGAGAGTAGTTGTTTGAATGTGTTTGAGATAAGGTGCCTGAGAAGTATGATAGGGGTTACTAGGCTGGATAAAGTGAGCAATGAGGAGGTGAGGAGAACAAGGGTGGGAAGGGAGTTGGGAGATAGGGTTGATAAAAGAGTATTGGGATGGTTTGGTCTTACGGAAAGAATGAGTGAAAAAAGACTAGTAAAAGAGGTTTGGAAGGCAGAGGTGGAAGGAGTGAACATGAGGGGTCGACCAAGGATGAGATGGATGGATAGGGTAAAAGGGGTATTGGGAAAGAGGGGAATGTCTGTTGAGGAAGGACGGGGGAGGACAGAAGATAGGGGTGAATGGAGAGTGGTTGTGTATGGATGATGCTATGATATATGAATGGGAGTGGGTGGGGTGATGGGGGGTGAGGGAGTATGTATGAGAAATAAATTGACGCAACTCGAAGAGATTTCTCCCCGTCTTCTCCTTTTATGCATGAGAGGACGGAGGAGGGGTCGCCGATTTAAAGAAGCGGCCTTAATGTGGATGTGCTGTGTCTTGCAGCACTGCTTCTGACCCAGGGCAGTGGACAAGATGCGGGGGTGACCCGTCATCCAGGAGGTGCCAAGATAAGAGGGAGGGGAGAGGGTAGAGGTGAGTGGAGTTTATAGGGGTTGGAATGGGTGGGAGTGGTTTCTATGCATTTGTTTTTTTTTCAGCTACCTCCATTGTAAGGGTGAAAAAGCCTTTGGTATATGTATATATATATATATATATATATATATATATATATATATATACACATATATATACATATATATATGTATATATATATATATATATATACATGTACATATATATACATATATTTATAT
>NC_134787.1:46470175-46472675 GCF_046742065.1 Oratosquilla oratoria
ATATATGTTGGTTAGGGTTAAGGGTTAAAGTTAGGTGGGGTATGGTTAGGTTAGAGATTATTCACGAACTCTTCCTAGGTTTTTGCAGATAGACCCCTATAAGAATGTATATTCTGAAACCTTATAACCCAAGGTACTTGGATTACTATCTTTCATTTGTCTGTTAATTTGTTTGTTTGTTTGTATGTTCACGAACTACTCCTAGGGTTTTGCAGATAGACCCCCATAATCATATATATTCTGATACCCTATCACTCCAGGTACTTGGATAACTATGTTTCATTTAAAAAATATATTTTGGTTAGGGTTAAGGGTTAAAGTTAGGTGGGGTATGGTTAGGTTAGGGATGATTCACGAACTCGCAGCAACGCGCGGGTAATTTGGCTAGTATATATATATATATATATATATATATATATATATATATATATATATATGTATATATATATATATATAGATATATATATATATATATATATATATAGAGAGAGAGAGAGAGAGAGAGAGACATAGAAGAAAATCAGAGGAATAGAAAAAGGGAGAACGACAGAAAAAATAGAGAAAAAGAAAAGAGAAATGGAGGAAAAAGAAAATAGAAAAACATAAAAGAGAAGAAGAGAAAGAAAAGAAAAAGGCTGGAAAAGAATATATACAACGAAGGAAAGAGCTAAAGAAAGAAAAAGACAAAAAGAGTGAAAAGAAGGAAGAGAGAAAGAGAGAGAGATAGGAAGAGAGAAAGAAAGAACATTAACGCAGCAAAAAAAAAATCGTGACTATCTGTCTCAGTGATCTAGATGGCACCATGTTTATTTGAATATGTAGGGAAAAAAAAAGTATCTCACCTTTTCTGAACAGATCGAAGTGTGAGATACAGATGTACTATGTACAGTATATATATTATTCGCAAAACACGTACACACACACACACACACACACACACACACACACACACACACACACACACACACACACACACACACACACACACACACACACACACACACACATCAACACACACACACACACACACACACACACACACACACACACACACACACACACACACACACACACACACACACACACACACACACACACATCAACACACACACACACACACACACACACACACACACACACACACACACACACACACACACACACACCCCACACACACATACATACACACACAAACAAAATAAACGTACATATTCATATGAATTTTCCGTATGTGTGCAGACGTATATGGCGAAAAAAAGCAGACAAAAGGAGAGTAGGAGACAGAAAAAAAGACGTCGAGGAAAAGAAGGCGGGAAAGAAGCTGGAAATGAAATGTCAGGGGCATCCGCACGCACCATTTCCAGAAGGAACAGGAGGCGAAAGAGGAAGGGGAAGGGAAGGAGGAAGGAGGAGGAAGGTGGAGGAAGAAAGAAAGAGGAAGGAGGAAGGAGGAAGGAGGAAGGAGGAAGGAGGAAGGAGGAAGGAGAAAGAAGGAAAGAGGAAGGAGGAAGGAGGAAGGAGGAAGGAGGAAGGAGGAAGGAGGAAGAAGGAAAGAGGAAGAAGGAAAGAGGAAGGAGGAAGGAGGAAAGGGATGAGTTAGACGGAGATGAGGAAGAAGCTAATAAAAAAGAGAGGGAAGAGGGAAAGAAGGAGGAGGAAGAGGAGGAGGAGGAGAAGGGGATGGAGTAAGAAAAGGTTGAAGGAAAGAAGAGGAGGAGGAAGAGGAAGAAGAAAAGGAGAACGAAGTAGAGGAGAAGAAGAAAAGAAAAAAGAGTAGCAGGAAGAAGAGAAAGAGGAGAGAGGAGTGGTAGGAGGAGGCAGTTAGGAGGATGACGGGTATGAGAAATATGAGAAAGTGGAGTGGAGGGAAAGAGGGAGAGGTGAAATGTGAGGAGACATGGAGCCGGGGAGGAGAGGCGAGGAGGGAGAGGAGGAACAGGTGGTTACAGATGGAGAGTGGAGGGAGGAGTGAGGAGTGAGGAGGGAGGAGTGAGGAGGGAGGAGGAAGGAGGGAGGAGGGAGGAGGGAGGAGGGAGGAGGGAGGAGGGAGGAGGTAGGAGGGTGGGAGGGGAAAGGAAGAAGAAAGTGAGAAGAGAAAGTATGAAAAAGGCTCAGGAGGAGAGAAGGAGGAGTGAGTGAGTGGGACGCAACGCAAATCGTTTTAGACATTCACAAGAATGTGGGGAGGGGGGAGGGGGGAGGGGGAGGAGGGGGAGGAGGAGGAGGAGGAGGAAGAGGAAGAGGGGGAGGAAAGGCCGGCCGTAAATGAGTGGAGAGAAGGCGTGAGGAATGGAAACGGAGACGATAATAACAGAAGAGGAAGGAGGAGGAGGAGAAGATGGGGAGGAGGAGGAGGAGTAGGAGGAGTAGGAATAGTAGACGAGAAAGAGTAGAAGGAGAAGGCGAGGAGGAGGAGGTGGAGGAAGATGAGAGAAGGAGGGAGGGTAGGAGGAGAAGGTGAGGAGGAGGAGGAGGTGGAGGAAGAGGAGAGAAAGAGGAG
>NC_134787.1:46477675-46480175 GCF_046742065.1 Oratosquilla oratoria
AGGAGGAGGAGGAGGAGGAGGAGGAGGAGGAGGAGGAGGAGGAGGAGGAGGAGGAGGAGGAAGAGGAAGAGGAGAAACAGGGGATTTGGCTGGAGCAGGAACTGAGGGGGGCAGAGGATAAGAGGGAAACTGGAATAAATTACTGAGGAAGGAAGAAACACCGAAGGAGACCGGAGGGAAGGAGGGGGAGGGGGAGGGGGACAGGAGAGGAGAGATGGGGCGAGGAGGGGAAGGAAGGGAAAGAGGGCAAGCAATGGCGAAGAGAGATGGAGGCAAAGATAAAGGGAGGACGAGAAGGCGAGAGGAAAGGGAAGAAGAAGAAGGGCTGGGAATAAAGGAAGAGGGAATGGGAGAGGAAGATAAAGGAAGAGGTAGAGATGGTGAGGCGGAAGGATCAGGAAGGGGTGAGAGCAGGAGGGAGAGGGAAGGGGAAACATAGGGGGAAAGGAATAGGAGGGAGAGATAAAGGGAGAGGAGGGGAAGGAAGCATGAGCAAAGAAGACAGAATAAAAGGTGATAAAGTAAATGAAAATACGAGTAGAAAGTGGAGTGAGTGTCTGAGGAAAGAAAAGGAAGAAGAGAAAGATAATGAGACAGGCGGAGACGGGGAGAAGATAAAGAATGTGGGAGAGAAGAGGTGAGAGGAGGAAAGAACGGAAGATGGGAGGAAGGGAAGGGATGAAAGAAAAAAGAACAGATGGAAAGAGATGAAAATGAAGAAGATGGAAGACGAATGGAAGGAATGACAGAAAAGACAATATACAAGACAGAAGGATTAATGGAGTTCGACCAGATGAGAAGAAAGGGGATACAAGGAGAGACGAAAGAGAAGTGGGAGAAGGTGAAGGAGGAGGAGGAGGAGGAGGAGGAGGAAGAAGAAGAGGAAGAAGAGGAGAAGGATTTAGTGCACGAAAAGGAAAATAAAACTGAATTTGTGAATAGAAACGCTGAAGGGAGTGGTGAGGGATGAGAACGAAGAGAAAGGAGCAGATGGTGAAGACGAGGAGGAGAAAGAGGAGGAGGAGGAAGAGGAGGAGTAGGAGGAGGAGGAGGAGGAGGAGGAGGAAAAGGAGGACATGGCTAAATGGAATAAACAAATGAAAAACAAAATTGAAAATAAAAAAGATTGACGAAACGATGAATGATGAGTGATTCCGAAAGAAAGGGAGAGAAAGAAGAGAGAAGGAGGAGGAAGAAGAGCAAAGAAAGGACTATCGGAGATGAGAGGGACAAGGAGGAGGAAGAAGAAGGAACGAAGAGAGAGAATGACAAGGGAGAAAGAGGGCGATGTTGATGGGAAGAACTGAGTTACGGAAACGAACAGGAAAGAGGAAGAGAGGAAAGAGGAAGAGAGGAAAGAGGAAGAGAGGAAAGAGGAAGAGAGGAAAGAGGAAGAGAGGAAAGGGGAGAGAGAAAGTGAGGTCAAGATAAGGCAGAAAAAGGTGAACCTTCGGGCTCTCACAGAGGACAGAGACAGGAAACAGTGTGGGGGGTGGGGGTGGGGGGGTGAGGGAAGGAAGAAGTAAGAAGGGGGGAGGGGAGGGAAGGAGAGACAGAAGGAGGAAGGGGGAAAGGGAACAGGAGGTGAAAGAAGACAAAGAGAGGGAGGAAGAGAAGGAGTGAGGGAGGAAGAGAAGGAGTGAGGGATAGAGTGAGAGGAGAAGGGAGGCAGGACGGAATAGAGGAAGAGGAGGAGGGTGGGGAGGATGGGAGGAAGATAAAGAAGGAAAAAGGGAAGAGGGAGAAGAAGGGAGAGAGGCAAGAAAGGAGAGAGGAAGAGAAAGAGAGAGAAGGATGAAGAGAGAGGGGAAGAAGGAGTAGAGGGAGGGAAAAAGGGGGGGAGGAAAGAGGGGAGAGAAATGAGGAGGGAGGAAAAGGAGGGGAGAAAAATGAGGAGGCAAGTGAATACTTCAGAAGGGTACCTACTGCCTCCTCCTCCTCCTCCACCTCCGCCTTCTCCTCCTCCTTCTCCTCCTTCTGGTCCTCCTCTATTCTTCTCTTCTGTGTTCATTCGCCATTTTTTTTAATTCCTCGTCATTTCCTTTCTCCCCTCTTCTTTGCGTCTTCTCTCCTTATTCCCCTCGATGGAGTGGAGCGCGGGTGGCGTAATTGGAAGCGTGCTGGTCTCGTATTCGCTTAGTTGTGGGGTCGAGTCCCACACTCCTCTCCGATTCCCAGCAGTAAAAAAAAAAAAAAAAAAAAAAAAAATCCTGCACAAGTAGTCCTCCAAAGGGATAATGTGGGTAAATGTTATAGATTCGGCCGCAACTACTCAGCGCCTCCTGGCGTAGGCTCCTCGCCACCCTTCACCTCGCTGTTGCTCCTCGGTCCCCTTTTCCTCTCAAGGTCGTAAAATGTTGAGTTCAGGACGGGACGGTGATGTGACTTCCGCGTCACTCTGCAACCTCGTTCCACTGATGGATGCCGCATTGGCGCTCACGCGCACACACACTGCTGCTTGCTTGCATGTATGTACGCACGCACACACACACACACACAC
>NC_134787.1:46487675-46490175 GCF_046742065.1 Oratosquilla oratoria
GGTATACAGTATAAACAAAAGAAATCTTTATAAAGGACATACACGCCACTCGGGGGTAGGTATTCCGAGTTATCTATTACTTTCTAGAAAATTCATTCGTCACCAGGTTGGACACCAATTCACACAAATACTTATATCCAAGTAAGAACAAAATATCAGAAAAACAAAAAGATTAAAAACAAATGTGACACGCCAGTCCGGTCAGACCGTTCCTTTTACAATCCGTCTCCTATAATAAAATAGAACAAAGATAAAATATATATAAATAATAAATAGATTAATGAATAATTAAGATAACATGGAGCATCCTAAGTTGACCTTTACCCTCGTTATCGGTCAGGTTTCGAAACGTGGGAATAAACTTATATTACAGCTTTTTCAAGTACAAATAATAAACTTCTAACGACAAGTCCAGTGTTTGCTTTCTTCCAGTATATATTTACGTGTGATTACGAAGCACGACTACAATTATTTGGAAATTCCCTAACATAAAGTGGATAGTGAAAAGGATCGTGACGTAATTATCAGCAATGATCACGAATCATGTAAGCAGTGTATTTCTACCTCAAAGAAAGCAAATAAGATTCTAGGCCTGATTGCGCGATCATTTGATTTTAAAAGTCCATCTGTCATTTACAAGCTCTATAAATCGTTAATTCGCCCACTATCGGTACATGCTGTATCCGTATGTTCACCGAATCTCATTAAAGACATGGACAGACTGGAAAAGGTATAATGGCGTGCCACACGACTGATACCGAACATCAGAATAAATCATACAAAAATCGACTAAAACATATAAACCTATTTCCACAAGAAAGCATCGAGTCGGGGATGGCTTGATACTGGTCTTTAAGATTCTAAAAAGAATTGACAAGATCAAAGATCAAAAGTGACGAATTTTTCACCCTGAATCCGAATCAGACAAACAATAATGGTCTCAAAGTGTCAAGAAGTAGATTTACTTTGGAAGTGGATAGAAATAACTTTGTCAGCCATGTAGTAAATCAATGAAATAAAATTCCTGCAGAGGCAGTGCAATGTGATATAGTTCGAAGTTTTAAGATTCATTTTGATAAACACCTAAGAAAAATGCTGTAATGCTTACCATTTATGATAATTTTATCTTTTTACTTGTTTTTACTATCTATCATTATCTATCTGTTAAACTTTATTACTTATTTAATTATTATAAGTAATCATTATTTGTTTGTTTACTTATTATCTATCTGTTTGTTTATCATTATCTATTGTTATCTTATTCATTCATTTATCTATTCATTTATTTTTCACTTATTCTTGTCCGTACCTGACCTATTTATGGACAAAAAGGGTCATTGTCGGCATGCTGTTCCTTTGTTATCCTGTGTAGCATATATGTATATACATATACATATATATATATATATGTAATTGGAGTAGGAAACACAAGAGTCTTACAGTTTATTCCTGACTAAGACTCCTGTGATTCTTACTCCACTTCCGTTAACCTTTAAGAATGTTTCAATATGTACACACACACACACACACACACACACACACACACACACACACACACACACACACACACACACACACACACACACACACACACATATATATATAATATATATATATATATATACATATATATATATATATTATATATATACAGTATATATATACATGCATACATATATATACATGCTTAGTTATTGGAGAAAAATTTAGTAGCGGAATTGTAATCACACAGAAAACCTACTGTCGGAATGAAAGAAAAACTTGTGAGAAACCTGAAGCAAGCGAAGTGGTTGGAGAAATATATACTCCTCTGTCAACAGGGTAGCATAAAAAGGAACTCGGACAGCCTACATGACAGCTCAGCTGACCTGAATCAGGGGTCATGTGTAGGGTCAGGACACTCACCATAAGAAATGAGATAATATCCGGGAATTATTGGCCTTTGGAGATGTTAGAGTCAGGATATTCTTAAATGAGAGTAAATTAAATAATCTTTCTCCTGAAACCACAACTACACTAGAACACTATATATTTATATATATATATATATATATATATATATATATATATATATATATATGTATATATACACACACATATATATATATATATATGTATATACATATGTATATATGTATACGTATATGTATATATGTATACATATATGTATATATGTATTTATATATATGTATATACTATATACATATATATATATATGTATATATATATACAGTATATACATATGTATATGTATATATATGTATATATGTATGTATATATATATTATATATATATATTTATATAAATATATATATATATATATATATATATATATATATACATGTGTGTGTGTGTGTGTGTGTGTGTGTGTGTGTGTGTGTGTGTGTGTGTGTCGTGTAAATGTATATATATATATATATATATATATATATGTGTATATATATATACTGTATGTATATATGTATATATATATGCACTCACACACACACACACACACACA
>NC_134787.1:46502675-46517675 GCF_046742065.1 Oratosquilla oratoria
TATACTTATAACTATACCTATGCATATACGTATACCTATGCATATACAAAAAGTTAAACCACAAAACCATAAGAATGCAATAACGACTTCAACGTGTCAGAAGAAAATTTTTCACTTTGTATACGTCTGTCCTTTGGGCAAGACGGGGATGTTTTATGAGCACCGCAAACATTTGTGCATGCAATCTTAGAAAAGACCAAACTCCATGCAATAGCCATTCTATGCAATAACACGATTGGGCAATAAAATTCGCCTTCCCCTTCTGCAGTTGAACCAAAGACGGAGGTATTGCTCGAGTTCGGCTCTGCTTCATACAAAAGCCAAAACCGGATTTTTGGTTTCTTGTACAAATATCTTACATTTCTTTTAAAAAAAAGAATATATACGTATTTTTATACCAAAGTAGAGATATTTGAATTCTGTGCCCTATGTGTGTATTCATGTTTGTACTTGTTCCTATATATTCCGACAGGGTACGCTGTTATTTATATACTTTAGCCGTAAGCAGTTTAATTAAAGACATACAGAGACTAGCAAACACACGCACACACACACACACACACACACACACACACACACACACACACACACACACACACACACACACACACATACACATACACACACACATGGACACACGGGCATACTCATATATGTATGAATGCATATATACATATATATATATATATATATATATATACATATATATATATATATATATATATATATATATATATATATATATATATATATATATATATATATATATATATATATATGATGAAGGTGGAAAAAGAAGTCACGGGTCTAGTTCCGAGTCTCTGAGTTTATTCCCGACTGGCACACGTATATTATATATATATATATATATATATATATATATATATATATATATATATATATATATATATATATATATATATATATATATACATACACCGGTATTTATACATATGATAGATTACAAAAGGTGAAGTAAAAAATATATATACATAAAGATGGGTTACAGAACAGTCGGGGCAGGGGAAGAGAATCACGTAACGTACTCTTGGTGGGTTGTACGTTGGCTAATCAATCCAGTGACATTTGAAAAGAACTTGTCGACTGGTAATGATATCATGCAGTCAGGTGTCTATTGATCTTTTGAGATGTTGTTACTTGGGAGTGATTTTATGAAGGAGGATTCTATTATTTTCCTCTTAAAATGATAAATTTGATTTATGAATGATATTATCGTTTTCCCAATATATAAGGTGACGTTTATTGTAGGAGTGAGAGAACACTGCAGATTTTTGTTTTGTGTATATGACAGAGTTCTTGTGTTCCTTGATTCTGGTCGTGAGGTTTCGACTAGTTTATTTCCAGTACATTTGTTTGCAACCTTTGCTTGGCAATTTCTAAACACCTGTGATGTTATTCTCGTGAATTATTCTGTGGACATTCACTACTTTTAGAAAATAGTCTATTGGGACAATAGGTAAATTTGATTTGATTAGAGGTAAGCAATTTAGAGACATTGTCAATAAAGTCATTATAAGGTAATCTAATGCATCTATTGTCTCAAATATATTTGTTATTAGAGTTTGAGTTGTCTTTATAAATAAATATTTGTTTTCATTGCTAACGCTTTTTAACAAAAACCAGTCTGGATATCCTATTTTCCTAAATTGTGACCGTTCTATCCCTAATTCCTTATCCAGATCTTATGGACTGCATAAGCTAAGGGCTCTTATGTAAAGACTAAAAAAGTGTAAACAGTGTGGGTGGGTTTTCTGTAAACTGAGAAGGATAGTTGGTCACGACTTCTGATCACCAGTACACACACACACACACACACACACACACACACACACACACACACACACACACACACACACACACACACACACACACACACACACACACACACACACACACACACACACACACACACACACACACCGACTCGGTGGTACAGTTGGTAGAGCGCTGAAATGGGAAGCAGAAGTGTTCCTAGTACCCAGTTCGAATCCTGCCCAGGGCCGAAATTATTTCGGTATCGACGTACCTCGGGTCGTACTCTGACTCTCGACTCTCGTGGGCGGGGAGTTGGGGGTGTGTGTGTGTGCAAGGTCATAGCATTACCCATAGATCGGACCTACGAGCTCTGAGCTCTCTTCCAGGAGGGAAATAGCTGTCGATCACGAGTCCAACACGTGATCCAAAGACCAAGTGAATACACACACATACACACACACACTATATATATACATTATATATATATAGATAGATAGATATAGATATATATATATATATATGTATATATATATACATATATATAATATATATATATATATATATATATATATATATATATATATATTATATATATATATATATATATATATATATTTACAAATAATTCTGGCGACCAAGGAGGACAGCATCAACAGATGCAATGACTTAAACCCAAGCAACATGGGAACGAGGAATACGACCTCGTAAAATTGAACACCGGGGAATGAAATCCGAATACCATATTATATATATATATATATATATATATATATATATATATATATACACATATATATGCATATATATCTTTATATAAATACATGTATGTGTGTACGTGTGTATATATGTGTATGTATATTATATATATATATATGTATATACATAAATATATATACATATATATATGAATATACTGTTCATGTATTTATATCTGTATTAACTTCAATTATCTTCATACGCCCATGGAATGGAAGGAACACGGCAGTTCCTCTCCTAGATGTAGACGTAAGTTTAATTGATAAACAATGCGATTAATGAATTGGTACATACATATATATCCTTCTAAAGGCATTCATGCTTATATGTGTATACGTACACGCATGTAGATATATGTGCATGTGCTTGTATGTGCGTATATACATATTTGTATATACTCATATGCACATATCAAGTATAAAGTCCAGGGACCAGATTTTATAATAAAACCTGTCCACTTTTCCCGATATAGACTTCAGTTCATGTCAGGAATTTTTAACACAAGTCTCACTCTTTCTTTTCTGCTTAAGCAATGCGGCCTGTATTTGTTTGTATGTTCCCCGTAGCGTTCACAGCTTTCAACAGATTCTGTAGGGGGTGCGGGTGTGGGGTTCGAGTAGTCGAAGAGGGGGTGGGTAGTGTGGCATTGTTGGAAAAGAATTTCATTGACGTAACAGAACTTCTCCATCCCCAGCTTCGAGCTGTTCGAGTATCCTCTGACCCCGGTTCGTAACTACCCTCCCCGGGTCGGTCTACTTTCCCGGAAATTGGACGGGGATTGGTCCTCAACGTCGCTCCCGGAACGAAATCCTGATTTATGTCCTTTCTCGTGACATCGACACAGAAATGATCTCTGCCGGATGGCTTCTGCTTGTCTTGGGAGGTGACAACCCTCATCCCGTCCCACGAAACCCCCTCCCCCCTCCACCTCTTTCCATCGTTCTCCTCTGAGTGTGATATGTTAACTTCAAACCTCTCTGCTCCGCCTCCCGCGTCCATGGGTTTTTGCAAATTCTATTCCCTTTGTGGAGGGATGATGGTCCCATTGGAAGAATAAACTTGCCCGACGGCGGACGTAAAAAGTACACAAATAATCAATTACAGTGGAAGATTAATCAGGACACTTTTAACTCTTTCAGTGTATAAGGGAGACTCCATCTGCCGAATAAAATCACCTAGAGGCAGCCAGAACAAATGTACCAGTCGTCATCCATAGCTGAGAAGAGCCTTTTTGTGTCGTCGTGTGGGAAAGGGTCTCAATAGCATAACATAAGTCGTGCAGTTTTATTCAACAGATGTCCAGATCCAGAATTGAAAGAGGCTCTACCCACACAGGTCCCCACACGAGCTGAAGTTTCGTGCTGAATAAACTTCCTATGCTCTGATTCAATGGGTATAAGTAGAGTTGGATTCACTCAATGCCAGCAGCAACTCAGGCTGATTGCCTGGAGCTATTACTATACGGTTAGTCTGTATCAGTCGTTATGAGAAAAGTTAGACTCACGTTCTGACAACACAGCCTGATTGGCTGTTTGGCTGTTACCATAGAGTGATTAATTTTTCTCAGATCCGATGAAAAAGAATAGAATCTGCTACACCATAATAGCTCCCCCTTTTTTTTTTTTTTTTTTTTTTTTTTTTTTGAGACAAAGAGGATGGGGTGATAGAAGACCTAATAAGAGCAGATGAAGCAAAGAAAGATAAAGAAGGAAAACAAGATGAATTATAAAGATGATGATGATGATGATGATGATGATGATGATGATGATGATGATGATGATGATGATGATGATGATGATGATGATGATGATGATGATGATGATGATGATGATGATGATGATGATGATGATGATGATGATAATAATAAAAAAAAATAATAATAATAATAATAAAATTGATAATAACAACAATAACAATGGCAATAATAATAAGGCAAAAAAGAAGACGAAGAAGAAAAAGAAGGCAAAGAAGACGAAGAAGAAAAAAGAAAAAGAGCAAGAATAAGAAGAGTAGATGAAGAAGATAAAGAAGAAAAATAACTAGAAAAGAAGACGGAAAGAAGACGAAAAGAAGAAGAAGGCAAAAGAGAAGAAGAGTAGATGAAGAAGATAAGAAAAATAATTAGAAAAGAAGACGGAAAGAAGACGAAAAGAAGACGAAAAGAAGAAGAAGAAGAAGAAGAAGAAGAAGAAGAAGAAGAAGAAGAAGAAGAAGAAGAAGAAGAAGAAGAAGAAGAAGAAGAAGAAGAAGAAGAAGAAGAAGAAGAAGAAGAAGAAGAAGAAGAAGAAGAAGAAGAAGAAGAAGAAGAAGAAGAAGAGAAGAAGAAGAAGAAGAAGAAGAAGAACAACAACAACAACAACAACAACAACAAACAACAACAACAACAACAACAACAACAACAACAACAACAACAACAACAACAACAACAACAACAACAACAACAACAACAACAACAACAACAACAACTCGAAGTCTTCGTCTTCGTCGCCGCCGCGACCTGGTGTTGGAGTCGGTGAGGGCGCTCTAAGTTGGTTCGCTCAGATGTTAAGCGTCCATAATGATCAAATAATGTCGAGGAATTTATGTAACTTTCGTCCTTTTGTTGTGCACCACGGTAATGCACGTCAACATAAACAAGCACACGGAACAGAACCTAGACCATTACCATGCAAATGAAATTATCTCCATTCTATTTCCTTGACTGTCCGTTTCGCTCCTGCTTATTTAGCTTGACTCGACTCCCCCCGTCGGGGTGACACTCTTCATAGATTTTGTTCTGGCTGACGCTAAACGATGATGAAGACGAGGCCCAACGCTGACAGGGATAGGACTATCGCGATTAGTCGTCCACCTCTCCCCTCCCCCACGCTTTGTTTTTTTTTCTGTCTGCCGCTAGGTGATTTTTATCAGTTAACTGGAACCCCCAGTAGCGACGGGTAACATTCTCTTCCTTCTCTCGTTTTTTTTCCCTTCCATTCCTCCATCTTTGCTGTTTTCATCTAATTCTGTTCTCCAGGTTCTTATTCCAAAACTCATTATGGTTTCTTTCTTTCCTTAATCGTTCTTTCCTTCCATTCCCTTTTTCCTTCCCTTCCATTCATCGATTTTTGCTATTTTCATCTGATTCTGCTCTCCAGGTTCTTATTCCAAAACTCATTATGGTTTCTTTCTTTCTTTCTTTAATCCTTCTTTCCTTCCATTCCCTTTTTCCTTTCCTTCATTCTTGTCTCTATTCCTACCTCCCGTTTCCTCTTTCTTTCCTTTGTCTCCTCCGCCTATCTGTCTACTACTCGTGTTATCTTTCCCCCTCTTTCCACTAATCATCCATTTCTATTTCCTCTTACATCGATTTTTCCAACTATATATTTGTGGTTGTTCTTCTTCCAGTTCCTCGTCCATCTTCTCCTTTTCTATTCTCTCATAATTTTTGCCTTTCAAAAGGTCCATTCTCTCCTTGTTTTACTATTTCTTCTTCCTTCCTCTCCTCTTCCCTTTCCCCTTTCTTTCCTTGTTGCTCTTCATCTTTGGCCTTCCTCTTTTTCTTATGCTTTCCCTTCATGTTTCATCTTAGCAACCGCCTCTCTTAGCTACGCATTTTGTCTCCTCCTATTCTTGTATGTCTACTTTCCATCTCCTACCACCGGCCTCACTCAGGTCTCTACTATTCCATTTCTTCTTTTGGACTCTGAGGCATCGTTCCCTTTCATTCTCTTATTCTTTCTATTGCTCATCTCGTCTTTGTTTTCTTTCGGCCTTTTACTCTCTCTCTCTCTCTCTCTCTCTCTCTCTCTCTCTCTCTCTCTCTCTCTCTCTCTCTCTCTCTCCTTTCGCTTCTCTTTTAAAATCGTATTCAAATACATCTCTGATTCACTTCACCTTCCTGCCGCAACTCCAATTGACCCAGCAACCCTAACTGGTTAGCACAATCTCTTGACTCTTTCTGTTCCTTCTTCCCATCATCCTCTCCTCCACTTCCCCTTCCATTCCTCTTCTTTTTCCCCTTCCTTCTCGATCTTACTTTTGTTCAAGCATCGTTTCCCTTTCCGGGTTTAGAAGTTTCTTATGAGATTTCCTCCCTCCCTCCCTCCCTACTTCTACTCCTTTTCTCCTTCCACTCCTTCCTTCTGGTGGCGTCATCGGAAGCAAGTGGGTCTCGAACCTTCCAAGTCGCGGGTTCGAATCCCGCACTCCTCTCCGATTCCCAGCAATAACTGGTACCTACCCCTAACATTCCCCAAGGGTATAAAAGGGCATAGATGACGGCTTTGGCTTTACTGTATCGATTCGATTTAACTAAATTTCTACTGAGTCACCAGACCGACATCCCCCTCCCATTAAGATCTCACTCTACACCTGCTCCTCCTGTTCAGCAATTTTTATTTTCAATAAACTTTCAATTTATACAACTTTCTATTTACACTTCCTTCTTTTTCCCGTATGTCGCCAACGTTGCCATAGCAACCATATGGATACAAGAAGAATTGTCACCTACAAAAAGATAAATACTTCTTATCCTCTCACGCTCTGTTTCGTCCTTTTGTTTTTTTTTTCTTCTGTTAAACTCACATTTCCCTTTGAGAATATCTTTTTCACTCCACACCCTTAGTCTCACCCTAAACCCAATCCTCCAACAACCTTCTTCTATCCCCCAACAATCCATACTCTTACTCCCTCAAGTATGCTCCTCGTCATTCCTGCATTCATTCTTGTTAGCAGCTCTTAGGCAAATTCTGCTTCTCCTTCTTGTAGCCTCGCGTTCCTCTTGGCAGCGTCCTACCGTCCATTCTCCTGGCATCGTGCTCCAGCACTCGAGCATCTACAGACCTACTCGCAACCATCAGGATTGTTTATGATGACCAAACCTGTTATTTCTGATAAGGGATATGGTGTACACAAACACACGCACGCACACACACACACACACACACACACACACACACACACACACACACACACACACACACACACACACACACACACACACACACACACACACAGACACAACACACACACACACACCACACACACACACACACACACACAAACACACACACACAAACACACACAAATAAATATATATATATATATATTACATATATATATATATACACACGTATATATATATATATACATATATATATTTATATATATATACATATATACATATATATATACATATATATATATACATATATATACATACATATACTGTATATACATATACATATATACATATACATATATATACATATAATATATATACATATATATATATATACATATATTATATATACATTATATATATATATACATATATATATATATAAATACATATATATAGATAGATATATATATATATATATTTGGGGTAAAGACCATTCAGAATACATGTTCTATTGGAGTCGACAGCAGCTACAGCATTATTCAATTTGCAGTTTGCCTTTTCAATTTTTCTGACGATGTTCCGGTCTACATTGGCGAGGGTACTAAGTAAATTACTAAAATCCAATTTAACTCCAGACGTGTTTCCACCATCACTCGGCCATCTTCAGGAATGTCGACTTACGATGAGACTATTAACTTTATCTGCAATAGACTATATCGCTCAGAAGAAACCTAGTTCGCAGTTCCCGAAGGCATACTGCCTGTACTAAAGAAGTAACGTTCTATGGACCCAACAAGAACATGTACGTGCAGAGTGAGTCGCCATGGGTTCCCCGTTATGCCGCGTCCTCACGGTCGAGCTGTGCCTGGCAGACTTTGCCCTTACCGGGCAAAGTCCGCAGACTCTGCCCGCGAACTGTCCACACGGTTGACGATGGTGGTTGGAGGTTAGTTGGCCGCAAGCAGAGGTTGGGAGTGAGTGGTTCAGTGCGGTACGATAACCATGGTTCCCGCCATACTTGGAAAGAAGGTAGCACTTTACAGCATTATAATTGCTGCCTGCATTAAAAAGAAAAACAAGAAATCACAGAGACATGTCTGGTGCTGGGAGTGGTTACAAAGACGTGATTTAATGGGAAGCTCAGTGACAATCCTACGTGAATTGCAGGATGAAAATGAACAATAGTTTTGCAATTACATGAGAATGAACATAAGCAGCTTTTCTGTTCTCCTTTCGAAAGTGGAGCCATATATACAAAGGAGAGAGACAAATATGAGGAAAAGCAAAGCACCAATACCACGTCTTGTCGAGGCCAATACACACTAGTACTAGGTGCGGAAATGGTGGTAAGGTAACTTCGGTCTGTACTGAGCGGGTTTGCTAACTTTGCTCGCACCTCACCTCGTGCGTTTGGCAGCGATGTCAGCCCTCCATCCACTGCCCGCAAATGGCGCCGGGAACGTACAGTTTGATGGTTTGCCCGATGAAATTGCCCGTTGTCGAGCAAAGCCCTCGTGCCCGGCGGACAGTGCTTGACCGTGTGGCATTAGGTGTCCTTTTTGCCAATTCTTATATGGGTTCAATTGAAGAGATGATATTTACACAACACCCTGAACTTAAGCCCTCCATTTACAATATATGTTGATGATATCTTTATCAGCACTGATACAGGAAAGAGTGTTTCTCAGATTATTGAGATGTTCATTCAGTTTCACGTATGAACTTGAGATTGACCACTAACTCCGCTTCCTTGTCACCGTTGTACACAGAGGCACATTTTTTTCCATGGAAGTGTACGTCAAATCGAGTAATCTATGATTTTGTTTAAATGGCGCCAGCGAATGTCCTGAGAGATACCG
Source organism: Oratosquilla oratoria (assembly GCF_046742065.1). Taxonomy (NCBI): domain Eukaryota; kingdom Metazoa; phylum Arthropoda; class Malacostraca; order Stomatopoda; family Squillidae; genus Oratosquilla; species Oratosquilla oratoria. The sequence continues at coordinate 46,511,952 of NC_134787.1, forward strand.
ACGCAACGTGATCAATTCTTTTGTCAAACGTGTGGACTGCTACCAACGCTGAACTAAAAACAATTTCTCAACTCCTTACCAACAACGGTTGCAAGAAAGAAGAGATAGACGAAATCAAAAGAAGACGATTGGACATTTTCATGGCCTAAGAGAAACACGTAGACAGCCACACGACCATCAATTTGTACTATGAAAACGTTATGTCTATTGCTTACAAACAAGACAAAAAAGTCATGAGGAATATCATCCAACGTAATGTTCAACTCACCGATCCCAAAACACACATCAAACTCACAATTTATTACAAGTCCAGACGAATCTCCAACCTAGTAATGAAGAACAGCTATCTCCCACCAACAAATACACTTCAGGGTGTGAACCTGATATACCAATATACATGCAATATTGATGACTGCAGTCGCCTACCTACCGGGTATATAGGTTTCACTACCACCACACTGCTCAAAAGAATCTCAGCGCACTTACAGAATGGACCGATACGCCGCCATAACAACAAGATACACGGTTAAACTCTAAACAGAAAACAGATGGAAGAAAATACAGTAATCCTACACAGAGAACATGACACCAGGAGATTAAGAATGACGGAAGCTGTATACATTCACAACGTAAAACCTGCCATCAACATTCAACAAATGCCCGATTCCACTCTTCCTTCAGCTAGAAATTCACAAGCAGCAACACATGGAGGTCCACAAGGAATTGGACAAACAGCACCTCACGGAATGCCACCTTCCGCACAAAGGTTACCTCCCCCAGTGCCGCATAAAAGGTTACCTCCCCCAATGCCAACACAAACCAAATGAAATAACCATTTCAAACTAACACAACTATACCTGCACTTTCAACGTAAGACAACACTCCTGAAGATGGCCAACTGATGGTCGAAAGACGTCTGGAGTACTCTCGCCAACGAAGACCGGAACATCGTAAGAAAAATTGAAAAGGCAAACTGCGCATTGAAAAATGCTGTAACTGCTGTTGACTTTAATAGAACATATATGTATGTATAATCGTATATACCTTTTCCCACCTCATTCATTCTCCTGCCTCTTTCGTATAACCAATGATCTTCCATATTTCTACGCACCGTGTTCTCACCTACCGCCTCTCGGTTATCAATGCTCCTGGTAGGTCCTCTCATTTTCATTCTCTCATTCTTTCCCTGTCCCCTCTTCTAATCACCCTCTCTCACTCCCTTTCCCCCAATTTCTCCTCCTCTTTTTCCTCTTCCTCTTCCTCCTCCTCGTTCTCGTCTTCCGCCTCCTTCACCTGCTTCTCGCCTTGGTCTCCAACTACGTGGCCCCCCTTCCGTTGTCGCCCGTGTCGCTTTAGCCGACAGCCATTGTGCTTCTCAAGCTTCCCTCTGTTCGTTTCCGTCCACCTCTCGGTTCTCTCCTTTCCCCCTTCTGTTTAGGGCGTCCACCCAACCAACACTCGCTTTTGTCTTGAGCACTTCCTCATTTGCGGCAATGAATTTCTATGGCTGCTGCTGTTTACCGACGTGAGGCACTCTCGTGTTTTCCTCCTCGTAAATCTATTGCGTCCTACGTTCACGGTCGGATTTTGTGATTCCTCAAACTATTATGTCTCCAACGTGAATTTCTTCAGGTGTGCATGCAAGTGTATGCTTATGACTTTTTGATATGCACCTCTTGTATATACATGTGTTCAAAAAATCACTTATGTGCGTCTCCCTTAAGGTATGTAAAACCTTGGGCACATAACATATAAACACACACACTCACACACCACACACGCATACACACACACACACACACACACACACACACACACACACACACACACACACACACACACACACACACACACACACACACACACACACACACACACACACAAGGGGCATTGGGAAAGAGGGGAATGTCTGTTAAGGAGGGACGGAAGACAGAAGTTAGGGGTGAATAGAGAAGGATTGTGTATGGATGATACTATGATGTATCGAGGGGGAGTGGGTGGAGGATGGGGTGTGAGGGAGTATGTGTGAAAAATAAATTAACACAACCCAAAGGGATTTGTCCCAATCTTCTCCATTTCTGCATGAGGGGAAGGAGTGTGGGGTGGGGGGTCGCCAATCTAATGAAGCGGCCTTGCTGTGGATGTGCTGTCTTGCTACAGTTGCTTATTACCCAGATCAGTGGGCAAGATGCAGAGATGACCCGTCATCCAGGTGGTTCCAAGATAAGAGAGAGGGTAGAGGTGAGTGGAGTATGTAGGGGTTGGGATGGGTGAGAGTGGTTTCTATGCATTTTTTTTTGTTACCTCCACTGTAAGAGGGAAAAAGCCTTTGATATATATATATATATATATATATATATATATATATATATATATATATATATATATATATATATATATATGCATGAGAAATCACCTCAACTCGTGAATCTAAATATGCGGAAAAAACCACCAAGGAAAAAGAAAAACTGATGACCAAGCACTTTCGTCTCTACCCTGAGGATGTCTGAATAGACGAAAGCGCTTGGTCATCAGTTTTTCTTTTTCCTTGGTGGTTTTTCTGCACACACACACACACACACACACACACACACACACACACACACACACACACACACACACACACACACACACACACACACATATATATATATATATATATATATATATATACATATGTAAGAAAATTTTCCATTTCTAGCTCCAGAGACAAAAATTAGATATAACCAACCTAATCCTATGGAGACTATGGTGAACCACACACACATACTCATATGCACATACAGATACACGCATATACGGGCCCACACATACGCGCACACACACACGCATACACTTGAGAGCCTCTCTATCTTTATGTTTGAAACATAAGTTTCACAATTAATGCATTATTCCAGCAGCAGATTTCGTAGATTATGGGTGTGGGACTTGGAAACTGACGAAGGCGATGGAAACAATGATAGGGAATGTTTAGAGAAGAATGTAGAGATCAGTGATGAGGATAACGCCGAGAGATCGAAAGAGAGCAAGTTGGGTGAGATAGCAGACTAGAGTGAAAGATAATCCGAACGAGTGTTGAACGATGGAGAAAGTGTTTTACTGAGTGGACGCCACGAGATGGGAAACGTGGAAGAGGGAGATAATACAGAAGGTTGAGACACGAGAACGAGAAGTTTGCAGGAGTGACGTGGCAAATTTTGGCGCAGTCGTGTGAATCATGGAATGCTATGAAAGAGGCCTTTGTTCAGCAGTGGACTCGGAGTGACTGATTTGATTGACATATATATATATACATATATATATATATATATATATATATATATATATATATATATATATATATATATATACATATATACGTGTGTAATTCACTATGGCCTTGGATCACGTGAAGGAATTGTGATCGACATCTACTACAACCCTCCCGGAAGAGAGCTCAGGGTTCTGTATGGCCGATCTTTGTGTGTGTGCGCGTGCGTGCGTGCGTGCGTGTGCGTGTGTGTGTGTGTGCGCGTGCGTGCGTGTGCGTGTGTGTGTGTGTGTGTGTGTGTGTGTGTGTGTGTGTGTTTTCATTTCGCTATGGAGAGACGGTGTTCTGCACTTGAGGGGTAAACTCTTCTACACCTCGTCCCTTCCTACAGAACATACCTCCATCCCTCTCTCTCTCTCTCTCTCACTCTCTCTCTCTCTCTCTCTCTCTCTCTCTATTTCTATCTCTTTTTCTCTTTTTCTCTTTCTCTCTTTCTCTCTCTCTCTCTCTCTCTTCTCCCCTACTCTTCACCCTCTCCCCGTCTCCACACTCATCCACCCACCCGCCTTCAGTCGCCTTTGTTTTATGCCCTCCGTAAAATGACTGTGGCATGCTGAATTAAGCTTAAAAATGGCAACGGACATGGTCACACGCCCGACAGAAACAAATTATTTCCTGAAGAAAAAACGAGAGGTCAGAAGGAATGCTGGGAGGGAAAAAAGAAAAAGAAAAAAAAACCCTGAAAAATATATAGACGAGAGAGACGAAAAAAGAAAAGCGTGCAAAAATAGGCAAGAGAACAAAACAAATAAAGAGAAGAGAAAATTAGAAAAGTGAAGGGTGTAGAAAGGAAATATGAAGTAGGTAAGTAATAAGAAATCAGAAGAGAAAAGGAATTCAGAGAATTCAACACTAATTGTGTGTTTGTGTGCATATATACATATATGTGTATGTATACTTATATGTGTACTGTATATATAGATATATACCTATGTATACACATATGTGTATATATACGTGTACTCTATACATATGTACAGCCATATTTATATATGTATATATATATATGTATATTCAATATGTGTGAAGATCTGGATTCTGGAATCCATGTCGAAAGGGGAAGCGTAAATACGAGACTCAGTGAAGGAGGTTTATTGTCCGACGTGTCGGAGCTGGTCCTAGGACCGTCTTCAGGGATATGATAGGATATATTTTTTAAAAGGTTCTTTATATTGCTCGCTACTGGAACAGAGGGAGGTAGCCTGCGACCCGGAGACTATGCAGGTTCTTTCTCCGTCTCGTGTCAGCGAGTATCAGGTACATGTATGCACCTACAGACAATTGCTCACAACTATTCTCATCTGCACATATATGTGTGTACATTTAATACGAAAATATCATTTATTATTTACGTTGTGTGAATTAATCTATAGGATATCAACTCATTTATATTACAATGTTATTTCCCAATGCTGCCACACCGAGTTGTCACTGGATGACAATTGATAATGGTGATCCGGTAATTGGGGGTCAAATTGGCAACGTCGCCCTCGGAGAAATTCCCGCTGTTGTCCCACACTGAATGGACTCCTAATGTAGAAAATGGGGAAGTATGCCAACTTGACGGGAAGGAAGTGCTAGTAGACAAATATGCCGATCTTTACAATGTATACAATACTGTTATTTCATTTTCTACCCAGAAATCCCCCATCCCCTATTTTCTTTTTTCTAAACATCACGATATTAAAAATAAATAAATTAATAGATAAATAAATAAATAAATAAAAATTATTAAAAAAAAAAAAAATAAAAAGGCGGCCAGTGGTAGTTTGTTGGCGTTTGGATTAACTCTTTGAACGTGATCATGTACTTTATGAACATTATTTAGGGGGAAAAAGAACATTTTTCATTCAACATAGAGGTATTTATAAAACAGTGGGGAGGAGGGGAAGTAGTCTGTATGACTGGTGATCATCAATTATATTATTATCCTGATTACCTCCTTCGCTCCAGAAACGCTCTAGATAGGTTTTGTTCAGACTAAAGCCAGGCGATTTAATCCAGTTGAACGGAAAGCCTTGTTACTGAGGAGTGTAATTCAGACTGCATTACACGATCTTTCTCTTTCTCTCTCCCTCCCTCTGTTTTACAACTTAAGTCTTATTACCTTTTATTACCTTTTTCGCTACTTCCACTCTCATTACCACTGCGTCATTGTGACGAGCGATTACATCTCCCAGGGCACAATAACACCTGGACTAGGACATAACAGGAAGAGCCTCTCCATACGAGGAGAGAAGAACCCAAAGTTGCCGCCCGGGAATGAACGAAACTCAACGTACTTTGCAAGCAAAGAAACGAGAGTATATAACCCGTGGGGGACCTTAAATGGTGCCGTGGTCCTCATCAAAACAGGGACATTGCATTCCTGAGGCGAATAATGACACTCCTTCCTCCCCAGACACAGTTTAATC
>NC_134787.1:46527675-46530175 GCF_046742065.1 Oratosquilla oratoria
TCCATTGGTTACCGAGACAGGACGCCAATATCAAATATCCATATGTGTGTTTATATATATATATATATATATATATATATATATATATATATATATATATATATATATATATATATATATATATATATATATTATATTATATTGTATATATATAATATATATATATAAATATATATATATATATATATATATATATATATATACATATATGTAAGTATATATATCGAAATAAACACCCTGTGAAATCGAAGCCTTTATTAGTAAGACGTTTCACTTGTTACAAGTTTTTCAAGTACATAATCGTAACACACAGGACTGAGATTAAATAAGAAGAACTGAAGGAACGGGGAGAGGGAGGTAGGGAGGGAGGGAAGGAAGGAGGGAGAGAGGAAGGGAGGTGGGGGTGGAGGGGGGTAATTGAATATTAGGAAAGGTTAAGGAGAAGGTGGACCCAAATGTCTGGGTACAGGAAAGGTTATGGATAAGATGAAACAATTGGCTGGGTGAAGGACACCAGCTCACAACTCTGATAGAAAATGTCCCGGGGTCAGTAAGTTCAGAGAGATCTTTATTAGCGCTACTCAAATTTAATCGTGGTCCAAGAGACCTGACTTGTCGCGACGGTCATCCTAAGAATCCAAGACACAAACCGTAATCCCACAACACACCACGGGTCGAAATTAACTCCGTGTCTTGGCACGTGTCACCTTTTTCTTTCATTCCGACTACCGCCGGGATACGTGGTTGGTGGGTTTTTGGCGCGCGGGTCTCGCGTCCGCTTTGCCGTGTCTCAGAATCCCGCCCCAACAGACCCTTAATCCCTCATAGGTAAGAGGTGACGGCTTTAGCCATAGCTACTCATCGCCTCCTGGTGTGTGTGCTCCTCGCCTTCTTCTTCTTCATGGCACCGCTGGCGAAATCCAAGAAAAGGTTACGCCCGATCCCGATCAATCCTTTTTCGTGTACTGAGTGACATTTCACCCCCTTGGCCCGGTTGCCGCCTGTAGGCTGCGGCTCCAAACCCCGTGGCCCACCACCCTCCCCTCCCACTCTCTTCGCTCGCTCGGTAAGGGGATGAGTAAGTCCGAAGGGGGATAAAGAGGATGAACCGAGGGAGTAAAGTAGTCAGCATAGAAAAAGAATAATAGACAAAAATGGATGAATACCTGTTGGATGAATTGTCCTTTGAATATGTGATCAGTATGAATAACGACTGGAGGGGTCAAGTTGATAGGGTTGGACTGAACTCCCGTGTGGATGGAATGAAGGAAGCAACATTGGGATTACCATCGTATACGTAAGTGAAATGGATGATCGGATAAAAAAAAAGTCATGAACCTACGCCAAGAGGCGCTCAGTAGCTGAGGCAAAGCTAAAACATTTTCTCTATACGCTTGGACTATTGGCCAAGTAACAGGAGTCGTTGCTAGGAATCGGAAAGAAGCGCAGGATTCTAACCAACAACTAAGCGAATGAGAGATCACTACGCTTCCGATGATGCCACTAGCGGGCTAATATAAATATTGGAAAATTAGGGGATGGTTATAATAGCCGAATTGAAAGTAAATAAGTGTACATCAGTGAATGATTGAGTGGACCGGTTTAGAGATCGAACTGTATAGGCTTGGTCGTGTCAGATGGTGGGTGACCGAGGAGGAATGGGGCATCGGTAGAAAGGGAAAGGGAGGGTGGAGAAAGGGGGTAAGGCTAGGGGGAGGATTGGTGGTAAAGGTGGATTAAAACCTGAACAAAAAACGGAGGAAAAACTAGGTGGGCTTTGCAGAACGGGAGGCGCTGGAAAGAGAGGAGGGAAAGGGGCGAGTGGATAGCAGAGGAGAGGAGGGAGGAGGCCGACAAGAAGGGCATAAAAAGAGTATAAAAGAGACGTGACTAGGGAAAGCGAAAAGAGAGCAGTAGGATAGGCATGACAGGGACGGGGGAGGTAAGAACTATATAGTAAAATCGGGTCTTGTATATGGTCTATGTCCCTATCCTAACCGGGGACAATTAACCCATTCTTTATCTTTCTTCACCACAGCCCCTGCAGTGAGGTGTCGCATGGGTGTTGTCAAGTGCAGTTTGTCATATTGTAGTGTGGGCAGCCCCAACTCGGCAAGGAAGCTTAGACGAGACCCTGAAAGCGTCTGGGGGTGTCGGCTCTACTGCCACACAGATATGGCCCGTTTTCATCCAGCGAAGTCTGAATGGACACACACAAGGCCATGTCTGTATGTGCTAGGAAGATGATGGATTGGTCTGGCCATGTGTACGCGTGTGTGTTGTGTGTATATAACACTACGCGAGGTGACTTGCCGCAATCATAAGTGGTGACTCACCATAAACTCACCATCCCACTACCACGCAGTGGGGAATGAAAAATCCCCTGGTAGGGCAAAGCCCTGTCAGTTGAGGCAAGCCGACGTTGGGTTGCCTCCCCGCCTGACCAAGGCTGTTGTGAACTAACGCAGCAAGCCCACAACAGATCCCGGGACTCCAACTC
>NC_134787.1:46540175-46542675 GCF_046742065.1 Oratosquilla oratoria
CCTTTGTAATATATATATATATATATATATATATATATATATATTATATATATATATAATCTCTCTTGATGGAGCAATCGGCTAAGTCCCTAACACTCGCCACGCGTTAGTCTGGGTTGGAGTCCTTGGCCGTACTGCGTTTCAATTTATGCATGTTGAACTCCGTCGGGTCTACTGATGTTGATGGCTTAGAATCAAAGTGCATTGTGGTTGATAAAAATGTACCGCTATTCACTGGGACCCATTAAGTGTTGTACATATATATATATATATATATGTATATATATATATATATATATATATGTATATATATATATATATATATATGTATATATGTATGTATGTTTGGCGTCTGTGTTGCCGGCTATGGGTAGTGGACGTGAAATCGAAAGTAACCAGATTGCTGCTATAGTGGCCTTGTTTAAAGCAGTGCATTCTGTGAAAGAAATATCTGGAAATACAAGAGTTACAGTGCACTCTGTGCAACGCTAGTTGTTACGTTTCAAGGATGGTGGGGGGGCGTCACTACGTACCCAATGTCAGCTCTGTGGCAGACCCAGGAAACTCAAACCACGCGCTTTAATTGTTATTAAGCGTGAGATAGATAAGTCTCTTCGTAAATCTGCTAAACAAACTCAGCATATGTGAGTGGAAGGGTGGTGACCTCAACACAGAGAACAATTGGAATTTTATTCATTGACGTTCAGTCCTTAGCAGGACATTTTCAAAGTACATGCAATTTCGGAAAATGGACAACTTATATACTTCATCCTTGTCACGTCCCTTTCCCTCCATCTGCCTCCATACCCTCATCCGTTCTCTGTATTTCTCAGGTGACTCCGACCATGCCACTTCCCCCCCCCTCTGTTGTCATTCGTCCTCTTGACATCCTTGATGATGAAGGTGCTCGCTGCTTCTGCTAATTTTATGAACCCATCCCTATGGTTGATGCAGGGGTGGGAAGTGTAGGCTGCCTCCACTATTTCCTTTCTTTTTTGCTAGATCTTTGTGGAGCACCTCTACCCTGTCCCAATCTGGAAGATGACCACATTGGTTCAAATGAACCATCTGTGAGTTGGAGGGTCGGAGAACTCTAAGGTCATTTTTGTATTCATATGTCCATAGCTCTACCGATCTTCCCATCTCTCCATAATATCCTAACGGGCGACCACCACATGGTATATTGTAAACCGCGCTTTTCTCTATACCTTTTTCTGTGTTGTTTTTATTCTTGCTCTCGACAATCTCTCCTAATTGCCATGTATGCATATGTATATGTATATATACATCTATATGTGTATATATTTGTATACATATACAGTTGCACATGTATAAATAGAGATAGAAAATAGATAAACATTTCAGAAACGGATAAGAAAGGAAGGAATGGAGGAAGGCGGATGTACGAAAAGAAAGGAGGCAAAGCGTACGGAGATGAGAAAACGAGGGACGCCAGGAATGATACGTTATCCGTGGCTGAATCGGGAAATCAGAGGAAAAGGAAGAGGAGGAGAATGGGGAGGGGGAAGATGGGGGGAAGAGGGAAGGAAAGAGAGTAAGTAATACGAGGAGGTGGAGGTGGAAGTGGATGAAAGAGAGGAGAGAAAATAATAAGAGGGTTTGTGTGGAAAGCGGGGATGTCGAGTGGTGGATGGATGAGTGAAGAATAAAATTGAAGAAATAGAGTACAAAAATAAAGTAAAAAAGAAAACTAAAAAAGATTAAAGAGCCACTTATATTTTCATTCTGCCTACCGCCATGCGATTTTATTCTGCTGTGTATATAATCCCTTCTGTAGTGAAGGGGTTGAAGAAGTTTTGAATAACCCCGTCTATTCCTTTTCATAGGTTTTACACGCTGTACTGAAAATGCATTTCATGGTTACCCTCACAAACTCACTCAGGCTCACCGCAAAACCGTACTACTTCCTTTTTCTTTCTATTCTATTCCCCATACATTTACTTATTTACTTAACTTTCTCCCATCGTATTCTTCTCCTTCCATTTCCCTTTCCTGTCTGTTCTTCTTCACCTATTGTTCCCCATCACCAACAATCTCGGCTTTCCTTTGGTCTCAATTTCGTCACTCTTCTCAGACACTTGCCTCACCTGACTTCCCTAACGTTCTTCCTTGCCATTTGTGTTATCATTCATCTTTAGTTTCCTCACATACCTACAATCTCTCTCCCTCCTTTACTTCCTCCTCCTTTCTCCTCTTTCGTTCCATTCCTTATGACTCCACTACCTTTGCTTTCTTGTTTATGGTATTCTGTCTTGGACTCTCCCTCTTCGGCCCCTCCTACCCTTCTTACTTTAAATCTTCCTCTCAGAACCATTCTTGTATTCCCGTTTTTCTTGCTGTCTCATTTTCTTTCCATTTTTTGTCTCCTCCTCTCCCAGTATTTTAATCTCTTACAAGAAATATTCACGTTTATTCATGAAGTAATCCGTTTTCTATTTAAAGAAAAAGGAAGAATGAGACTTACATAAAAATATTCCCT
>NC_134787.1:46547675-46565175 GCF_046742065.1 Oratosquilla oratoria
GTCTGGTCTTACTCCCGGGGCAATTCACTTGGGGGACTGGGTAGACTCGAACCCGGGTCCGCAGTAACACAACGTTCGGTCTGAGCTAACTTGGTTCTCAAATTCATCAACTTGTTGAACCTGGAGTACCTTTCTGAAGAAGTAAGACATCCGGGCCTAGGATATATCGCTCCACGGTGTTCCGCCATCCCCCCACTCCTTTTCACACGAGACGCGCTGACGGCTTATCCTCTTTCCTTCTGGTTAACAGTTCCTCACGCGCACAGCACAGCAAACAAACGTTTACTTTTTCTTTCTTGTTTGCGGGCCTCTAACCCGCCCGGTTCTCGCCTGGTGATTGTGAGTGTCTGTCCAAGCTTGAGGCAACAATTTATCAAATCATTGGAGAAAATGGTTGAGGAGGCACCATATAGAAAGGAAAGAGATTGAAACTATGGTAGAACATGGATATTGGTACTTCTTCATATTATTCAAATAGGACTAGGTTGGATGTGTGTGGTTCACGTCGATGGAACGCGGTGAATGGGGTTTCCCTATGATGAAAAGCAATGACAAGGTAATTACATCAGTATGTGATAATCATATGATTGTGCTGTTTACAGAGTTCAAGTTTGATAACTCTCTTGCGGACACGGACACGGACACGGACACACACACACACACACACACACACACACACACACACACACACACACACACACACACACACACACACACACACACACACACACACACACACACACACACACACACACACACACACACACACACACACACACACACACACACACACACACACACACACACACACACACACACACACACAGGATATTCAAGACAACATAAGAAACGTCTTGTTACTTAGCCCGTTTCTACGCAAGCACAATATATTGTATTGCACAGAAACACAACCTTCTAGAATAAACCCAAACTCAATATGCAGCAATTCTCAGTCTAGATAAATGCCAAGTCTCGCCATATATCTTTTTGGGAGGGAGAGGAAGGCAAACGAACCTCCCAAAATATGTACTTTAAGCTATTACGAAAAAAAAGTTAAATTAAAATGTCCTAATGGTATTTGCCTCAGACTTAGACAAACTCAGAATGATGAATGAGTTTGAATAATGCAAAATCTGCGTTTGCAATGTAAATACAAACTTAGCGTCTCGGAACGATTCTTTTTTTAATGGATGTCGGCGATCAACCCAAATTAAAAAGCCCCTCCCACTATGAATTAAAACCTTCAATACTGATGCCTCCCTCTGCACTTCCGGTTCTGGGAAATACTTTCGTCTAATGCCAAATAACAATGTATATTTTTTACAATTCTGTGACAAATCTCCGAGTCTTCCATGACTCTGCGCTGTTGATGGGGAAAAGGGATACTTTTGCGGATATGTCAGTACTGTACCGTGTAAAGGTTTTGGGGGGTTCTGAAAGAGATTTTCGAATATGACAGATGACAACAACGCTGGTGACGATAGTGGCAAGGTCAGTACCAAGAATGCCAAATTACACACTAAAAGACGAATATTCTTCATTCTCTTATATTTTCCACCCAAATCTATTCATAAGAATGGTTACAGGCCTGGACCTCTGGATGCCATATATATATATATATATATATATATATATATATATATATATATATATATATATATATATATATATATATATATATATATATATATATATATATATATATATATATATATATATATATATATATATATATATATATAAGTTGCATCGACTTTCGTTGACTGGCAACCCGTAGCCCCTCAGTGGTTAGCAAAAGTCCTCAGGAAATCTCATGGATTTCTCCGAGAAGAAATTTCAGCCTGATGCCTGTGTTGTATTCGTGTAGGACAGCTTCTTCGTCATTGGCTTGTACCAGAAGGAGGAGGGGAGGAGGCAAACTCTGGTTTCCAGCTTCCCACATGTCAGAAAGATAAAGGAAGTAAAGACGAAGTTGATAAAGAGAGATCAAAGGACCATTCCGGAGACCGAGTGTCAACCCTTCGGGGTTGTATCTCCACAGGGAGATGTGGGTGATGAAGACAAGGGGCGCGGGGAGGTGACTCTCTCTGACGTCTATTCAGGCATCTCCTTTTGTCGTAGGTTGATACAGCGAGCCTTCCGGATGTTTGCTATATGCTGTGGGTCTTGAATATAGATTAATGTTTTACCTTTCTCTGCCAGGTAATCCATGGCCCGAGTGTAGCAAGCAAGGGTCCTCGATGGGACTCTCACTGTTTTCAAAGTCTCCGTTTGCAAATAATTGACAGAAAGAAAATAGATGAAGGGAACTAATGTATACTAATGAACGTCTTGAGATGACAAAATGAGAGCAATAGCTAGATCGATGAATGAATAGATAGTAGACGGATAGAGATAGATGAGATAGTGAAAGAGATAGATAGATAGATAAATAGATAGAGAGAGAAAGAGAGAGATAGAGATAGAGATAGAGATAGAGATAGAGAGAGAGGGAGAGAGAGAGAGAGAGAGAGAGAGAGAGAGAGAGAGAGAGAGAGAGAGAGAGAGAGAGAGAGAGAGAGAGAGAGAGAGAGAGAGAGACGAACTAGAGGAAATTTCACCAGATGACAAGAGATTATGAATATTTTCCCTGCAGAGAACTAAAATCACCAAGCAGCAGGCAGAAAAACAAAACCAGTTCTTCACCTGATTAGAGAAGAAGGAAAGTTATCATCAAAATACTTGGGCGGGAAGTCGCTCAGTTCTTCCAGTAGAACTGTGGAAACCTGGCGGAGGTGATGGCTGTGGCAATAAAGAAAATACTGTACATAACTCAGAGCTTTCTCGTCCGGAGTTATGTGGAGGAGACACGGCCCCTTCCCTTCCACCCTCCATCCCTACTCCGTCTCTATATTTACCCATTAGCTGGCACATCAACTGACATTCAATTACTCAGGTCACACTCGCTCAGTGTTTCAGTCGACCTGGCAGGTGATTTCCGGTCTATGGTCGCCTGACAGACTGTCTGGTTCTGTCTGAGTCCGAAGTCAGATTTAGCTCTGTCAGTCGTCCATGCGACAGAGGCATCTTCTGTCAGGTTGACAGAATGCGGAGATTCCTTTGTAGGAAGGGGGATCAGGACGAGGAAGAGGTGTGAAGAGGTGGATGAGAAGGAAGAGTAGGAAGAGGACGAAGAAGAGGTAGATAAGGAAGAAGAAGAAGAAGAGAGAGGAGTAGGAGGAAGAATTTGGCGAAAAGGAAGAAGAGGAAGAGGATAAAGAGGAGGTAGGTGAGGAGGAAAGAGAGTGAGAAGGAGAGTTGGAACATGAGGAGGAATAATTGAATGAGAAGGAAGAAGAAGAGGACGAAGAGGAAGTAGATAAGGAGGAAGAAGAAGAGAGAGAAAGGAGGAACAGGGGGAGGTGGACGAGAAGAAAAAGAAAAGGAAAAATGACGAGGAGGCGAAAAGGTGGATGAGAAGGAAGAAGATGAATCAGAGAAAGAAGAAGAGAATGACGAAGAGAAGGAAGAAGAAAGAAGAGGAACAGGAGGCGTTGGATAAGGAGGAAGCAAAAGAAAAGGAAGAGGAAGAGGAAGAGGAAGAGAAGGAGCAGGAGGAGGAGGAGAGGAAGAGGTTAATAAGGAGGAAAAGGAGAGGAAAAGAAGAAAAAGAAGAAGAAGAAAGAGAGAAAATGAGAGAGAGAGAGAGAGAGAGAGAGAGAGAGAGAGAGAGAGAGAGAGAGAGAGAGAGAGAGAGAGAGAGAGAGAGAGAGAGAGAGAGAGAGAGAGAGAGAGAGAGAGAGAGAGAGAGAGAGAGAGAGAGAGAGAGAGAGGAGAAAGTAGAGGTGGACGGGTACGCTTGCATTAAAACATTTCGCGTTTAATCATAGTCATTGTGTTGGACTTCAAAGCGCTTCGCAGTGATAAGATGATCACAATGGATATATTGTGCCCACCACTACCACCACCACCACTACTACCACTCCTACCACCACCGCCACCACCTCCACTAACTCTACCACCGCAATCTCCCCACTACTACTACTACCACAACCACCATTAACTCTACCATCGTCACTTTCACCACCACACCACCAACACTAACACCAACACCACCACCATCACCACTAACTTTACAACCACCACTCTACCACAGCCACCACTCTACCACCAACATCACTACCACCACCATCACCACTAACTTTACAACCACCACTCTACCACAGCCACCACTCTACCACCACCACCACTCTACCATCACTACCACTCTACCATTCTACCATCACCACCATGAACCTATTATACCGCAATACTGAAGACGTGGATGTACAAAATAGGCACACGCATAAACGAGAACATTTACACAATTAGTGGGTACGCTTTTGTGTGTATTAACCTAATTGTAGTGTGTGTGTGTGTGTGTGTGTGTGTGTGTGTGTGTGTGTGTGTGTGTGTGTGTGTGTGTGTGTGTGTGTGTGTGTGTGTGTGTGTGTGTGTGTGTGTGTGTGTGTGTGTGTGTGTGTGTGTGTGTGTGTGTGTGTGTGTGTGTGTGTGTGTGTGTGTGTGTGTGTGTGTGTGCGTGCATGCGTGTGTGTGTTGTGTGTATGCGTATGTATATGTGTGTATGCGTGCATGTGTGAGTGTGTTGTGTGTGCGTATGTATATGTGTGTATGTGTGCATGTGTGTATCTGTATATGTGCACGCGAGATATTCTATTTCGGTTTGTTATCGTGAATATATTGTGTGTATGCCCACGTAGTATATACCTTAACCACAGGCCGCCAAGAAACCAAAATCTGGCAATTTCATTGACCGCTAATGGTTGAAATTTTGAATTTCATTATGCAGTAGAAGGGTGATAACGTTGTTCTAGCTGACAACAGACACCTGAATACATGACCGCCGAAGACGATTCACAGGTTTCATTCTGACGTTCTCTCTTTCTTTTCTTTTTTCCTTAGGAGGGGGGGGGGGGAGTTTGGTACTCAGTTTGAAACATTACCTAGATGAACCCATTAACTGACAAAGGTAGACTCCTAAATTCGATTCTGGTTGCCGTCAGGAGATTTTATTCACGAAATGGAAACCCCGATTACGCAGAAGGCTGAAGTCTACCTGATTTAATTTCCTCTATTACATTGGCACACGTGCATGTTTCCTTCTAGCTAGCGCCAGACGATTTTATTCAGGTCATGGCGATAACATCTATCTGGAAAGGCTAATGTCCGGTAAACTGGATTCACGTACCTGATGAGACGGTGCAGGCCCGGGAGATGACCGTGCCAGCCGTGTTGGAGGCGTGACATCGGTAGGTGGAGTGGCTGGGCGGATGCGAAGCGTGTGGCTGGACAGCCGACAGGAAGAGGGACCCGTTGGGCAGAACCTCCCTGGAAAAGAAACCAAAAGATACTTTTTAAAAAACCAAGCCATAAGCGCCTAATAATGCTACCAAGACCTACTCCATTTGTACATTTCCTTTTGCTTCATAATCAACATCTCTGTCACCCTCCGGACACGATGAATCTTCCAAGTTAACACGCTTGCCGAGACTCCAAACAGCGGTAGCTCAGAGTGTAGAGAAACTGTGACCTTGAACTTTAACCTTATTTGCTTTAGCAAAGTTAGTGTTTAGTAACCACCTTGTTTATCTTCTTCTCGCCCATACATGTTCTTCATGGACTGTAGTCTAATGGAGCTTCTACTCTTGTGAACAATCTTGCACTGCGTTGTCTTAAGGGACATTTACACGATCAAACAGTTTGTCAAACCCGGTTTGTCAAACAAGTGTTTGAAGTGATGTTTATTCGTGCGAATGGGGTATTTGGTTGTCAAGTGTGTTTGTCAAACGTATATGACAACCAAATACCCCATTCACACGGTCAAACATCACTGCAAACGCTTGTTTGACAAACCGGGTTCGACAAACCGTTTGATCGTGTAAATTGCCCTTTATAACTCATGAGCTTATTTAGTTGGTCGGCCTATACATATGTTGACATATGTGCAACAATTCCATGTAAAAGAAATCGAGAGACATGAGGAGAGAAGAGAGAGGGAGGGAGAGGAGAGAGAGAGAGAGAGAGAGAGAGAGAGAGAGAGAGAGAGAGAGAGAGAGAGAGAGAGAGAGAGAGAGAGAGAGAGAGAGAGAGAGAGAGAGAGAGAGAGAGAGAGAGATTTCTGCAGTTCAAATGACCAATTTTGCGCTGGTTATGGAGTGCGTCTTATGTCATCATGGTGTCCCTCGACCGTTTTTCCTCTTCAGCGTTACAAAACGTGGGAACCCCTCTTGGTATCGCAGGTCATGTCCATGCCTATCAATCAAGATATATTTGCAGGGCAGAGACGTGCAGATCATGTGTGTGTATATGTATATGTATATCAAAATTATTTAAAGTGAAGTTATTAGCAATTGTCCCATGCTTGTTGGTTACCAGGACGGTATCAAACGTCACGTGTATTTCTTCCACTACCTCTCCGAATTCCCTCTTCACCATGTCTCACTCTGACATATGTTCTGTTCCTCGTTTCTTCATTTTATAATTCCTTCTTTGTATCAGCACTGAAGATGTAATTATACGAAAGCGCTCTGCTTTGTTAATTTACTTTTCCTAGTGGTTACTTACGCATGTATATATATGCGTATATGTACATGTATATGTATAAGTATATGCATATGTATATGTATGTGTATATGTATACGTACATGTATATTTGTACATATATATATGTATATGCATATGCACATAATCAATCATATGTATATTTGTATTTTTGTATCATTGAACATGATCATTGCTAGCTAACACTGTTTTGATCTTACGACGTCGGCTTAACGTTGAATGAAGTTGAGTGGCGTCAGCCTTACCCAAGAACAACTTAAAACAGCACCTGTAGGATAAAAATTAATGTGGCTTTCGGTCTTGATATGGCCAGGAAGCGCATCTCTGTATTTCTTTATTTCCAGCCTGTCTCCTTTCTCCCCCCCTCTCTCTCTCTCTCAATATCACTGTTTTTCTGTTTGACGTCTTTCTCTTTGCTCTCTCTCTCTCTCTGCATCTGCCTGGCATTCTCTGATTACCTATCTGTGTCTCTCTGTCGGCTTAGCACTGACTGCCAATCTCTCTTTTTTATTGCCTCTTTTTATGTCTCTTTTTCTCTCTACCTTTATTTGTGCGCATGTGTGGGTGCGGGAGTATGCGTGCGTGTGTGCGTGCGGCGGTGTGTGTGTGTGTGTGTGTGTGTGTGTGTGTGTGTGTGTGTGTGTGTGTGTGTGTGTGTGTGTGTGTGTGTGTGTGTGTGTGTGTGTGTGTGTGTGTGTGTGTGTGTGTGTGTGTGTGCGTGTCACTCCTCTGCGTTTGTGTTTATCCCAACTTACCTATGTACATGAGAAGACTCGAGAAAAGTTATTGCCGGGTCCGTTTATTTTCTTAACTATGCCTGCCTTTTTAAATATGCAGACCCTAATATTTGAGGTGAACTTATTAATTACCAACTTAAGAAGACGAATTATTAAACTTCGCTTCATCGTTTAGTCTGAGACATCAATAAATATTAAAAAAAAGTACGGATGCTCTACACGAGATGTTTATCTTTATCATTTCATCAAATCGATAATGAATTGATGACGGATCTATCGGTAGAGTCAATGATAGAACAGACACCAATGGATAGAGCACTTGCAAAGGCAGCCACATAAGTTTTAATTCAGTTACGTGTCTCAGTCAGCAAACAATTTTCTTTTTACCGCATGATTTTTACAAGCCTCGACTCACGTTTTCTCCATCTACGACCCCACCTCCCTAACCACCCAACACAATCTCTTTCTCTCTATCTTTCTCTCCCTCTCTCTGTCTCTACCTCTCTCTCTCTATCTGACATACACACACACACTCATTTCCTGTCTCCTTCAATAGTTCGTATGCATCCTGTAACTCTTAACCACTGCAGTGCCATGGAGGAAATCTGCAGACAATCTGTAACCGTTAAAACCGTTAAAACCGTTACACTATTCAAGTCATTCTTAGCCGCTTCGTCTGGTCTTTGGCATCGCCTCGGAACGGCTTTCTACAAGTCAGTCGGCCACCTGTCTCGTGGCTCAGGCGTTATCGGCCTGGACGCCGGCCGACATCGACAGACGAAATTGGCCGCAGATGCAGATCATGGATCTCCCTTACTATTAGGTTATTGGGTTGGAAATGCAACTTATGATTTCAGCTGTCAGTTTCCGCGCCATAAACTACGGCGACACGGCGCTCGGGACTGGAATTCCGAAATTAGCCGCCTGTAATAAGATTGGCAAGCGGTGGAACGCAAGAAGACTGCCCGCCGTGTGTTTGGGACAAAGAGGGCGATGGAAGCTTCGTTGGCGGAGGGAAAGGGCGGGTGTAGCACATCCCCGGGAAAAGTGTTGATAATTAAATCAGTTCATCTGAACTTGACGGAAATTTACGGAATTTTTTTAATTCATATTGTTGAACCGAATATATGTCTCCCGTCCTAGTGAATTAAATTTTTTCTAAATTTTCTCTTATATGAACAAATGCACTCCGGTGTTTGTGTGTGTGTGTGTGTGTGTGTGTGTGTGTGTGTGTGTGTGTGTGTGTGTGTGTGTGTGTGTGTGTGTGTGTGTGTGTGTGTGTGTGTGTGTGTGTGTGTGTGTGTGTGTGTGTGTGTGTGTGTGTGTGTGTGTGTGTGTGTGTGTGTGTGTGTGTGTGTGTGTGTGCGCGCGCGCGCATGTGCGTGAACATGTGTGTTCGTGTGCATGTATTTGTGCGTAGGTAAAACTCTTGTTTGTAGTGTACAGATTTATAAAGACGTACTCGTACAGTGAATGCGTTTGCATATACGAGTGTACACACAAATGGAAGGATTGTGTGAACACCTTTTGACAAATCTATACTCCCAGCCACCTTTCTTCTCTATCTTTGTACATATATGCAACATAGGATTCAGTAGTATCCTTTACACGCGCCCGTAGGTGCATCCCACGTTAACTTGAACCTACTATGTCTCCCATACCCTCACTGTACTTTTTCCTTAGCGAGAACAACAACAGTAAAACATATCACCTTACTAATGTGGACGTGTTATGTAGAAAACGGGAGAAAAATAATAAACAATGTTCTTCGAACAAAGAAACCCATTAATATAGAGAAAAAATGATAATCGACGGGGCAGTCTTAATGCAGAGTTATGAAAGCGACATTCTAGAAGTTTTATAGTTTTGAGTTAGAAGAGTACACAGTTCCTTCGAACTCTCAGGAGCCTCTGTGAACCAACACTTTTCATCGTATTTTGTGACTTCGGGGAATCTCAGCCAACGGAACTATGAAAAGATTAAATCAAACTGGATGCACTAAGTGCGCTGATGACGTCATCGGAAGCGTGCAGATCTTGCATTCGCTTAATACTGGGTTCGAATCTCACGCTCCTCTTCGATTCCCAGCAGTGATTGTGTGTTTCCTGCCCCAATAGTTCACGAAGCGCATAATAGGGCAAAGGGCCTCCTGGCGTAAGCCCTTTGCCTACTGATGACTTACGTTCAGTCGTTAGACTACAGAAGGGTTTGGCGAGGATGTACAACAACAGCGATAGAATATGCCCCAAATGTAATCATAATTATGACGACAAGATAACACGGAATAAAGGGCAATATGACATAAATGAAATACATTGAAAGCAGAACAAAAATACCAACGTCACCAAATATTCTATCATTAACAATTAAGAAAATAGCAAACTTTACAACTTTTGTTAATGGTGTAGCCATTTAGAGACCTTTATATCGATAACTCATTTTATTTAGTCAAAGAGCACATCTAGAAATACATTCAAGCTATGTGGAATATACATATATATATATATATATATACATATATATATATATATATATATATATATATATATATATATATTATATATATATTGTACCTGCATTAAGCTCAAGAGATTTTATTCTATCTAGCGTAAAACATTCAATTGAGGAGGCACTTTAGGGCATAAATGGATCAAGGATAAGGTCTCTCGACCTCTATGGTCCCTTAACCTCGTGTGGACCCGTCAGCAAAATAAGATTGTCAGTCTTCAACTATCAAGGGGTGAGGAGAAGAAGAAGGTGAGAAGCCTACGCCAGGAAGCGCTGATAACGAGCAAGAAGACTTGAGGGAGCACAATGAAGGAGGAGGAGGAGGAGGAGGAGGAGGGTGGTGGTGGTGGTGGTGGTGGAGGAGGAGGAGGAGGAAGAGGAGGAGGAGGAGGAGCAGCAGCACCGACTCCACCACCCGTGTACTCCTCAGGTATGATAATCTTTCGGGAAAGGGAGATAGTATATCGACGGCTAGGAAGGAGGAACAGGGATGAGAGACGAGGATGAAGAGAGGAAGGAGGAAGAGGAAGAGGAAAAATGGTGGAGAAGGAAGAGGAGGAGGAGGAAGAAGAAGAAGAGGAGGATGAAGAGGGTGGGTAAGAAAAAGAGGCTGAGGTTGAAGACAAGAAGGAGGAGGACGATTAGGAGGATGAGGGTGAAAACACACAAAAGACAAATTTCGTGTAATTTACGTGACCAATAAAGAATTTTATTATCATTTATTATTATTATCAAAATGAGGAAAATGATAAGAATGAAGATGAAGTTGGGGGGAAGAGGAAAAAATCAAGAAAGATGATGAAATTTAGGGTGGGATGGATATGTAAGAGGAGGATGAGGATGAGGAGGAGGAAGAGGATGAGGAGGAGGAGGAAGAGGGAGGGAGAAGGAGAAGGAAGAGGAGGAGGAGAAGGAAGAGGAGGAGGAGGAGGAGGAGGGGAAGGATGAGAAGGAGGAGGAGGGGAAGGATGAGAAGGAGGCGGAGGAGGAGGGGAAGGATGAGAAGGAGGCGGAGGAGGACCAGGGATCACGACAGACTCCATTACGCGACAGGACTCCGCCGGTGGCCCCAAGGCATCACGATAATGGCGTGGATGAGTGGGACGGGGCGCAAGAATGAGGGGGCCGGTGGTGTAATAGGGACGGTGGTGGTAGTGAAGTAGCGATGGTGGTGGTAGTGGTGATGATACTAGCGGTGGTGGTGCTGATGGTAGTAGTAATGATAGTGGGGGATAATGATAGTAGAAACGGTGGTGATAATAATGGTAACAGTAGAAGCGATGGTTGGTGGTAGGAGTGATGATGGTGGTGGCTGTTGACTTAGAGGCAGTTACAGTGGAGGTGATCACAAGTTGTGCTGGAGGTAATAGTAGTGTTATAGTGGTTTTAGTGGTAGCATAAGTAGTGAAAGTAACAGCGGTGTAGTCGTCGTAACAGTGATGTGGTGGTAGTAGTGGATGGTATGATACTGGTAAGTGTGTTGGTGGAAGAAGAATTGCAAGTGGTGGGGGTTAGTGATCTGGTAGTAGATGTGATGGTAGTGTTAGTTGTAGTGGTAGTGGATGTGCTAGTGGTAATAGTAGTGATAATGTTAGTGTAAGTGATGGTGAGAGTGCTAATAATAATAGGTAATTACAAAGGATTACAAAAGGCGGAGCATGCAGACAGGAGACCTTTTGGACCATATCTAGGTCGGATGCGAAAAAAAATCATAACAATAATAAATTAATAAATAAAACTATAATAATGTAAACAAATAAAATACATAAATAAATGCATAGGTATAGTTAAATAATAAACAAACAGGTAAATAGTAAATAATAATAAATTGACAATAGTGGACATAGTGGTACTCGAAAATTGTGGTCTTGGGATTGATAATATGATGGAGTTGATGGTGGTGGTGATGGTGATGGTGATGGTGATGATGGTGGTGGTGATAGTAGTGGTGATAATGATGGTGGTTTTGATGGGTGCAGTGGTGTTGGTGATGGTAGCTTTAGTAGTAGTGGTTTTGGTATTGGTGATAGTGGTGGTGATGATGTTGATGGTGATGGTGATAATGGTGGTGGTGATATTAGTGGTGATAATGATGGTGGCTTTGATGGGTTCAGTGGTGTTGGTGATGGTAGCTTTAGTAGTAGTGGTTTTGGTATTGGTGATAGTGGTGGTGGTGATAGTGGTGGTGGTTTTGGTGGTTGTGCTAGTGTAGGAAGTGGTGCTGGTGGTCAGTAGTGGTGTCGAGAAGACTGGAGAAGATACGTGGCAGAGATGACGACACGTTAGGGTTAGTGTCTATTCACGACTTTTCACGACGACCAGACGGAAGCCAGCTGAGTGACACAAATTTTGACCCATCCATCACACGTTGGCGCAGCCGCTTAAACATCTTGATCTACCTGGCACCAGAGGAATCTATTCAGCTCTGAGGTGATTTTTTGGGTGGTGGAGGTTCGTGTCAAAATGAAATTCGCGAAATTTCAGGTTCCTCGCAAGGATCACCTCGTTTACTCTCCCTCGTTTATTCTCCATTGTCTTCAAGCCTTTGTTTGATCTCCTTTTCTTCGATCAACTCTCGTCTTCTCCATCTTTTGCCTTTCAAGTCTCAACTCACCAACTCTCAACTCTTTTCTTTCTCACTTCTGCCTTCCAAGGTTCCCCT
The DNA here is from genome assembly GCF_046742065.1 of Oratosquilla oratoria. NCBI lineage: Eukaryota > Metazoa > Arthropoda > Malacostraca > Stomatopoda > Squillidae > Oratosquilla > Oratosquilla oratoria. The sequence continues at coordinate 46,560,183 of NC_134787.1, forward strand.
TTACGTTTTCTTTCTCTTCCTTTCTCCTTTCTATCCTTCCTCCTTGTCTTCTTTCGTCCCTTCTTCCTCCTTTCATTTATTTTCCTCTCTTTCTCCGCATCTTTCGTCTATCTTCTCTTTCCTTATTTTTCTTCCCCCTCCTGTCTCCTCCCTAACTCCTTCCCTATTTTTCTCTCCTCTCTCTTGTTCCTCTCCTTCCTTCTTACTTCACTATTTCTCTTCTTTTTTTCCACTTCTTCCTCTCTTCTTCTCTTCTTTTTCCACTTCTTCCTTCCTCTTTTTTCTTTCTTTCCTTCCTTCTATCTCTTATTCCTTTTCCCCTCTTTTCTCTCCCAATTTTCTCATCTTTTTTTTCCTCCTCTATTCCTCAGCATTAATTCTCTTTCAGCTTGTAGTACTTCATATTCTTTAACGTTTCCTTGCGTCCAAATCTTTGCTTCAACTTTCTCTCGCGTTTATTTTGCATTTACCTCCTCCTCCTCCTCCTCTTCTTCCGCCGCGCATTCATTCCCCACTTCTTTTCAACCCCTCTCTCTTCCCTCCATCGCTGAATTCTTTTCTATTTCTTCTTCGTCTTCGCCGTCTTTCTCTTATGTTAATTCCTAGCTTTTATGCCTTCGGTCTTTCAAGGCACCAACAGTGGCTTTAACATATCAGATCCTTCGTTATCTGTCTTTCCGTGACATTTTTGCATCTCTTCAGAGTTAATAAAGACTCACGACGAGTTTACTCTCGTGAGAATCTTTGCATATATTGTTCTGGCTAACACAAGACGATAGTTTCACACCCCTAAAGGCGGGGCTCCTTTGCTGGTACTGCTCTGTCTGCCTCTCTCTCTCTCTCTCTCTCTGTATGAGCTAACCCTCTCGCTATGACGATACAATTCACATATTTTGTTCCGTACAAACGCCAGACGATTTTATTCGCTGAGAAATCCCTCTTCTTCATTCTCTCTCTGTGTGCCATACAACTAATTTTCATTTTCATTTGGTTGTGAAAACTCACAATACTATTCCTCCCTTTGGACGTTGCATCATTTCCGGCAGACACTGAGGCAATGTTCAGGTTGAAACCAGGCGATTTTATTCAAATCGGGGAGACCCGTGGTTCAGGTGAGATTGTATAGAATCGAACCTGCGTTGGTGCAACAGCGCAGGACAGTGATCCCCGATTCATTTAATTCTTGTCCACGGTAAGACCATTTTATTCAGATACCAAAGCCCGCCTTCAAAAACCACAACTACCAAAACCATCACTATTACCAACGTATGGGCGTGTACGTGCGTGCGCGCGTGTGTGTGTGTGTGTGTGCGTGAGTGTATATCTGTGTGTGTATGTGTGTGTGTGCGTGTGCGTGAGTGTATATCTGTGTGTGTATGTGTGTGTGTGCGTGTGTATGTGTGCGCGTGTATATATATATATATATATATATATATACATATATATATATGTATATATATACAAATATACATATATATATATGTATACATATATATATATATATATATTTGCAGAAACTACTTGGAAAATAAAAGAAATGAATACCGAACGTTTTCGTCTACTCAAGACATCATCAGGGTACAAAGAATACAAAAAATGACCAAAGGTCATAATATGTACATGGTGGTAGAGGAACTGGGAAAGGTCCAGTATTACCTGATTCCAGAAGAATTATTTACAATCTTTTTAATAATAAAATTATCTAACTTATACAAACCTATGCTTAAATTCATATTATTTTCAAAACTATTTTTAATGTAACATGATTCAATTATGTTCCTTTCTACAATATTATGGCATCATGTAATAACTTTTGTGTTTTGCCAGTCAATAATATGGGAGAGCTCTTTTTGGTGGACGAAAAGTCCACTTGACATTTGACCCGTTCTTATATTGTATTTATGTTGACTAATCCTTTTGTTTAAATCTTTTCCTGTTTGGCCTATGTACTTCAAATCACACACTTTACAAAGTATACTATAGATACATCCTTCTTTTTCTTTTGGAGAATTCCTAATGAGATAGTTCTTAACAATATTGTTGTTATTTAATATCACCTGAATACCAAAGCTTTTTGATATATGAGGAAGGGTGCTAAAATTTTCATGATATGGAATTGCTAAAATGTTCTTCAATTTAAATTCGTTTACTTGAGAGATGTTAAAACATGTTCTGGCTTTTTTTTGGTGCTCTATTCATCAAATGTTTGGGATATTTTCATTTTTGATCAATCTCATAATTTTTTTTTACTTCATCTTCAAGATACCCAGGAGAACATACTCTAAACGCTTTCAAGAACATAGAAGAAGAAAAACCCCCCAGATAACTTCGTATTTTGATGATGGTATGAATAGAAATAAATATATGAGAGAACATTGGTTGATTTTCTGTAGACATTAAATATCAAATAACTACCACATCGATGAATACTTACATCTAAGAAAGGCAATGTGTTGTTCTCTTCTGTCTCAAATGTGAATTTTATAGAAGGAACTAAACTATTTAACTTTAACACAAACTCATCCACAGGTTTATCACAAGGCCAAATACACAATATGTCGTCAACATATCTGTGCCATATCACATTAGATGGCAAAATATTAGGCAATAAATTTCTTTCGAAAAATTCCATATATAGATTACTTAAAACCCGGGGACAGACAATTCCCCATACCCATACCAAATGTTTTTTTTTTGTAAAACTACCCATTAAACTCAAATTTCGAGTCAATAACACATAACTTGATTAAACTAATAATTGCATGGGAAGGAAGTATAAGATCATATTTCTTTAATTCTTTTTCAAGAAAACTTAACAAGTCTAAATCCGGAACTCGAGTAAAAAGACTTGTTATATCAAAGCTAACCAATTTGAAGTCAAAAGAGATATTGTGTCCAAGTAGTTTGTCTTTCAAATCAACATTATCCTTAATATGTGATTTTGAAATTGTTCCAACAAGAGGACTTAAAAGAGACACTAGCCATTTTGATAACATATAGCTACAAGATCCAATTGAACAAGTAATGGGCCTAACTGGATTGTTAATTTTATGGATTTTTATTAATCCATACATGTATGGAAGTGACGGGGACACTGTAGAATTTTTTTTGACCAGTTCATTATTACCTTTTAAAATGCTCTTAAGATTTTTGTTAAAACACTATTTACACTATCTAAGGGGTTTTTGTTAATCTTAATATAAGTTTCTTCATCACTTAACAAAAAAATCTATTTTCTCTAAGTAATCTTTCTTGTTCATAATAACAACACAATTGCTCTTATCCGCCTTCGTGGTGTGTAGGTCTTTGTCATTTTTAAGGTTCTTATATGCAGTTAGGAAACGTTTAGGCACACTTGATGGCCAAGACGTAGATAGAGCATTGTACACAAAACCTTTACATAAATTAATGTCTTGTGCGGACAAATCACTAAATTTTTCCAAATTACAAAAAATCTTGGCAATTCCTACATAGTTCACATTTTGGTTGTTAAAAGCAAATTTCAATCCATATCCAAGCTCACATTTAATTGTTTTATCACCATTCCTCAAATATTTAAAAGCTTTGATATTCAGGTGATATTTAATAACAACAGTATTGTTAAGAACTATCTCATTAGGAATTCTCCAAAAGAAAAAGAAGGATGTATCTACAGTATACCTTGTAAAGTGTGTGATTTTAAGTACATAGGCCAAACAGGAAAAGATTTAAACAAAAGGATTAGTCAACATAAATACAACATAAGAACGGGTCAAATGTCAAGTGGACTTTTCGTCCACCAAAAAGAGCTCTCCCATATTATTGACTGGCAAAACACAAAAGTTATTACATCATGTCATAATATTGTAGAAAGGAACATAATTGAATCATGTTACATTAAAAATAGTTTTGAAAATAATATGAATTTAAGCTTAGGTTTGTATAAGTTAGATAATTTTATTATTAAAAAGATTGTAAATAATTCTTCTGGAATCGGGTAACATTGGACCTTTCCCAGTTCCTCTACCACCATGTACATATTATGACCTTTGGTCATTTTTTGTATTCTTTGTACCCTGATGATGTCTTGAATAGACGAAAACGTTCGGTATTCATTTCTTTTATTTTCCAAGTGGTTTCTGCAAGTATTGTTGTCACGTGTGCTTAGTGATTTGTTTTGCATATATATATATATATATATATATATATATATATATATATATATATGTGTGTGTGTGTGTGTGTGTGTGTGTGTGTGTGTGTGTGTGTGTGTGTGTGTGTGTGTGTGTGTATGTGTGTGTGTGAAGAGTGCGCATATATGCATGTCTGTGATTGTGTATATGTGCGTGTGTGTTTTTGCCTGTTGCCTCATGAATGTACATAAGGGTGTGTCAAATGAGCATGCGTCTTCATTTTCCTGTCGAAAAGGTTTCGATGGCAGACGTTCTTGTTGTCAAAATTTTCTTCCTTGCTCCCAAATATTCCTGGACATTTCACGCCTCATTGACGTTACACTCTTTGTCCCAAGAAGACTTTTTCATGTTCCATTTTTTTCATTTCTTTTTCTATCAACTTTTATCTTTTCTTTCACCCTCTTTTCCGTCCTCTTTATCTCTCTATTTTCACTCTATTTTCCTTCTACAAATCATCCCCGGGTCTTCTCTCATTTTTCTCATTAAGAACGCCCGGTTAGAGGCAACACGCTTCTCTTCCATTTTCTGGCCCATCTCCTCCTCCTCCTCCTCCTCCTCCTCTTCCTCCTCCTCCTCCTCCTCCTCCTCCTCCTCCTCCTCCTCCTCCTCGCTTTTCTCCTTCTTCTCTACTCCGGCCCCCTCCTCCACTCCCCTACTACACTCCTGCGTGACCCATCCTCTAAAAGGTTTCAGAGTAATTGAATTGCAGCGGCTGGTGGTTTATGGCAACCCTTGGCCAATATAAACAAAGCCCAGGAGCTCCGCTTCCACTTTGCTTTCGAGAAGAGCTCGGATAAGTGCAAGCATATGTGGGTCTGCGT
>NC_134787.1:46580175-46582675 GCF_046742065.1 Oratosquilla oratoria
GGAAGAAGGGTAGGAGAGGAAGGAAGAGGGACAAGAAAAAGAATTAGGAGGACAAGAGTAAGGAGGACGAAGAAGAGGAGTAGAATCAGAGAGAGGATTAGGAGGAGGAAGAGCAGGAGGAGAAGAATGAGGAGGAGGAACAGGAGGAGGATCAGGAGGAATAGGATTAGGAGAGGGATTAGAAAGAGAGTGAAGGGGGAGGCTTAGGAGAGGGAACAAGAGGAAGAGAAACAAGGAGAGAGGGATGAGGAGAAGGAGGATAAAAAGAAGAGAAGGATCAGAAGATGTCAAATCAAGGAAAGAAGAAAGATCAGGAGAGATTTTACGAAAATGAGGATCAAGAGGAGAAGGGGAACTGCATCAAGTGCATAAAGAACAGCAGCCGAGAGGCTGGCAAAGGTAAAGGGAACAAAAACGAGAAATAATAAAAAATGGAAACAGAAAGTTTGGTTTAAAAAGAGGAAAAGAAATAGTAGAAAGTGTGGGAAGGAAGGAGGAGAGGGAGAAACTGGGAAGCGAATTATTCCATAGGCAACCTCAGGATCTTAAGGAGATGTCTGGGCTAAAACAATTTTTTTCCAAAGGAGAAAAGAGACCTCAGGTGCTCAGGAGTAGATTCTAACACAGCGAGGAAGAGACTTCACCATACGGTGAAAAATTGGAAGGGGATATAGTAAGAGAGCTAGCAAGGTTAGGGAAAATAAGAACGAAAAAAATTAGTAAAACTGAGAGATCAAGGTGTGTGTGTGTGTGTGTGTGTGTGTGTGTGTGTGTGTGTGTGTGTGTGTGTGTGTGTGTGTGTGTGTGTGTGTGTGTGTGTGTGTGTGTGTGTGTGTGTGTGTACAAAGATGGTATGTGAAACAAGATGAATAGAAGGGAATACAAATAAGTACAGTGGGTAGTGTGATAATGAAGTGAAAAAGGTTGTAGAAGAAAAAATTCGAGCATTCATGAACTGGTTGCATTGTAGGACGAATGGAAAACATGAAAGGTACAAAGAAAAGATAAGAGAAGGAAAACATAAGCTAAAGGAAGCAAAAAGGAGATTAGATGTAAAATTGTGGAGGAGTATGACAACAAATTCTGTAAGTAATGACAAGATGTTTTGGAAAGAAATTAAGAAAAGGAGGCGAGTCAAGTATAAGAGGAAAAGTAAAAGGGACAGATGGAATGATGATAACGAAAGAAAAGACGGTAAGGGGAAGATGGACGGAGTAGTTTAGATAGCTGTTAAATGTGGAGGAGGATAGGGAGAGAGGGGCGCTAAGAAAATGACAGTGATGGGTGAAGAAAGTGAAGGATAAATAAGAAAAGATGAGGTGCAAATAGTTATTAAAATGATGAGAGTAGGCAAGGCACCTGGGTTAAATGGGTGTCATGCGGAGTGTCTGAAGAAGAGAGATAAAGTAGTAGTAGACTGGCTATTGAGGTTGTTTAATGTGTTTCTAAGGAAGGAGAGTGTGGAGGAGAGCTGGTGGGTGCATGTAGGCTTCCGCTATACAGGAGAAAAGGGAACAAGTTTGAGTGTAGTAATTTCAGAGGGATCAGTTCATTGAGTGTCGTTGGGAAGGCTTTTGGAAGGGTTATAATTAAGAGGATTAGGAGGAGAACAGAAGAAGTGATTTGTAAGGAACAGTGTGGGTATAGGAAAGGTAGGGGTTGTGTGAATCAGATTTTTGTAGTGAGTCGGATATATGAGAAAGCTGTAGCTAAAGATAAGGATGTTTTTGGGGGCATTTATTGTTTTAGAAAAGACTTATGACAGAGTAGACAGGAAGGCACTATAGGGGGCATTGCAGATATATGGAATCGGGGCAAAACCATTAAGGGGAATCAAAAAATGGAGAGATCGAGTAGTTTGAGGTAAAGGTAAAGTTACGTCAGAAATGTGTCATGTCGCCATGGTTGTTCGATTTGTACATAAATTGGGTGTTGGGGGAGGCAAAGATAAGGGAGTTAGGTAGGGGACTAGGGATGATTAAAGAAATGGAGAAAAGTGGGAGGTAAGCCAGTTGTTGTTTGCTGACGACACTGCGCTAATAGCAGGGTCAGGGGGGGATTAAGGAAGTTAGTGACGGACTTTGGGAAAGTATGCAATAGGAGAAAGTTGTAGGTAAATGTAGTTGGAAGTAAGTCTCAAGTGACAGTAAAAGGAGTGGAGGTGGAGGTAAATCATAGATTGAGAAAAGCAAGTAGATGCCTTGAGGGGATTAAAAAGTATCATGAGAAATAGGCATCTGGAAATAGATGCAAAGAGGAGATTACATGAAGGGATGATTATATCGACAGCATTGTATGGGGCAGAAGCTTCGAATCTAAGAGAGGCAGAGGACACTTTTAAATTTGTTTGACATGAAATGTCTAAGAAGTATGACAGGGGTTACAAAGTTGAATAGAGTGAGAAACGGGGAGGTGAGGAGGAGAGCTGGTGTAGAAAAGGTGACAGATAGGGCTGACGGAAAAGTATTGTGATGGTTTGGACACATGGAAAGATTGAGTG
>NC_134787.1:46585175-46595175 GCF_046742065.1 Oratosquilla oratoria
CGAAAGGGAAAATGTACTGGCGGCTGCCTCGTGCTCTCCCCCCCCCATGTCTCTCTCTCTCTCTCTCTCTTTACTGAGAAAAAATCATACGCAAACTTCTGAAGGATGGACGAGTCTTGGAGAGTCCAACAGAAAGTTTGGCTTAAAGAGGGGGTTTTAGCGAGTTTAACAGAGTTGGGAAGGTGGGGAACGGGAAACGGTACAACAGTCTCTGAAACTCTGCAAACCAGCACCGTAGACTTATTTGTAGTAATTGCCCTCTATACCCAGTGCTTGGATACCCCCCCGTACTATGGTATTGACTGTATGGTGCTCTGCAGTAGTAGTTGCGTGGCAGCATGTAAACAATACCTGGAAATGTCTTGGCCACCTATGCTGACTGGATGCATGCGTCATTTGTCCATGTGAAAGTTGAAAAAATCAATTCATAGAGGAACGATGCCTTTTATGCTGCTACCTTTAAATGTCTTTTAATGCTTCTACGACAACATCTCTTTCTTTTTCCCTGGTAAGGGGAGGAAATCAATCACAGTGACCCCCGTGCGAGTAGTAAAACACGACAAATTGGGAACGAGTGATGGAAAAGTTCCCCCAACACCCCCACCCCCACCGCTTATATACTGAAATTGTGGATATAATCCAATATAAGACATCAATTGGAAAGAATGACCATATACTTATTGAGACTGAATTAAAGAAGAAATATACACGGAGAGAAATGAAAAACATAGGAAAGAAAGACTGACGTACAGCAAAACGGACTTTGGAAAACCAAAGAAATTCCTTCAGAATGCAAATTGGGAAAAAGTTTACATGGAAGAGACAAAAGTGGAAGAGAAATGGGATATCTTGATGGAAAATTACAATGAATAGGTGAATAGGCACGTACCAAGACTGAAGCTAGGGAGAGTTTACATTAAATGCTGGTTCAACAGAAGATCCAGTGGGAGAAAAGGTAGAAGGGACAGAGCTTGGAAAAGATAGAGAAAAGATAAAAAAAATCCTGGAAAATGGTAAGTATATATAAACTATAGAAATGAGTATGTAAAAGTGCAAAGAGAGGATAAAAGGAACTATGAAAATAGACTTTATAGACAAATGTAAAGAGAAACCCAAGCTATTCTATCGATACGTGAACGGTAAACTTAAAAATAATCAGGAAATGGTGAAACTACGCCAAGGAAATATAGAATATACAGAAGATTTAGAAATGGCCGAAGTCACAAATAATCACTTCAAGTCTGTTTTCACTAGAGAGAAGGCACAATATTGGGACGAAGGAAATGAAGTGCGATCTCCCCCTATGAGCGAGATAATAATAACACAAAAAGAAATAATGGAATATCTATCAAACCTTGATGTCAGGAAATCGCATGGCTCGGACGAATATAATTGGATTCTAAAAGAATGCAAAGAAGAACTAACGGACAAAAATACATAAGTTGCTCACTTAAAGAAGTAAAAATACCAACAGACTGGAAAAATGCTAACATTGTACCAATATATAAAGGAGGAAACAAGGGAGAACCAACTAACTATAGACCGGTCTCACTAACAAGCACTATAGCCAAAATTTGTGAGAAAATGATCAAGAATAGATGGGTAAAACACCTGAAAGAAAATAATATAACAAACGCAAGACAATTTGGGTTCAGACAAGGAAGATAATGTGCCACAAACTTAACATGTTTTTACTCAAGACTAATAGACATAGTGCAAGAAATGAATGAATGGGCTCATTGTGCCTTCCTGGACTTACAAAAAGCTTTCGACAAGGTACCACAAAAATAAATAAATAAATAAATAAATGGAACACATACGAAGGATACAAGGGAGACTACTAAAATGGATGGAGGATATCCTGATTGGTAGAAAGATGAAAGTAGTACTCATAGAAAAATGTTCAGGTTGGAAAGAGGTGATTAGTGGAGTTCCGCAAGGATCTGTATTGGCTTCAATAATGTTTGCTATTTAGGTGAATGACATGGATGATGACGTAGAATTTTACATGAGCTTCTTTGCAGACGACGCTAAATTGTTAAGGAAAATAAAAACTGAAACGGATTGCGAATCACTACAGGAAGACCTGAATAAGGTATGAAACTGGAGTCAGAAATGAGAAGCGGACCTCAACATTAAGAAGTGTAGCATCATGGAATTTAGAAAAAGTAAAAACAGAATACCAGGACAATAAAAAAATGGAACTAAGAAGGTAAAGAAAGTGGGATCCGAAAAAGATTTGGGTGTAATTATCTCAAATGACTTGTCCTATGATAAACAGATAAATAGAATTGTCGGAGCTATAACTTGCTAAGATCAATGAAAGTGGCATTTGAATATTTGGATGAAGAAATGATTAAAAAATATTAGTCACACTGATAAAGCCTAGACTAGAATATGCGGCGACATTGTGGTCACCCAGTACCAAAAAGAATATAAAGAAAATAGAAAGAATCCAGAAAGCAGCCACCAATATGGCCCCTGCACTTGGAAACTTACCATATGAGGAGAGACTGGCTAAGCTGGAGTTACCGACTCTGGAGCAAAGAAGACAGAGAGGCGGCCCACTGACCATCTACAGAATCATGAAGGGCACAGAAATACTTAATAGAGAGAACTTGTGAAACTGGGACAAGTGAAACACAAGAGGACACGGATAGAAAATAAAAAATATATAGTTATAGAAGAGATATAAAGAAAAACACTTTTACACATAGAGTGGTGGATACTTGGAAGAAATTAGACGAAAAATAGTTTGCGCAAAAACCATTCATGAATTTAAGAGCAAACTAGACACCACGAGCGTAGCTCCCCTTTATGTAACATACAACTAGGTAAATACAACTATGTAAATATACACATACGTTCATACATACACATGCGACCTCTCTCTATATCCTCTTAGACACACAAAAATTTCTCCTCACAACTTACAGAGTAATACGTATACTTCAACATGCATATAACTTTAGAAAGTAAAAAAAAGTAAATAATATTAATAACGAATAGTAATAGATAAAAAAATGCTAAAGTAAATGCATAAGTGAGTAATTATCCATGACGCATGGAAGGGGAAGAAATATTTAATTCACAAAGTGTCCTCCACCCACTACTCACTTTGAATATTCAAATCCAAATTATCGCGACGTTTCACCACTCATTGCTAGGCATCAGTAGAATGATATTTACTTATGCGATGCTATTGAATCCTTAACATACACACCCATGGTTTAGGAGTGCAAGAACACCACTTCTTGTAGATATGGACTGCCATGAATGTCTATGTTCCTGTTTGTATGTTTATTTTCATTTTAGTTCTCTGTTTGACGGCCAGTTTGTTTGCCTGCCTGTCAATCTGTCTGCCTGCCTGTTTGTCACTGTGACTGATTATTCACCTGTTTGCTTATCTACCTGGCTATCTATCTGCTTCTCTGTTTGCCTGCCTGACTGTAAACGTGTTTGTCTGCCTTCCTTCCTGCTTCTCTGCCTACCTGCCTTAATGTCTACTTGCCTGCTTGCTTTCCTGAATCCTGCCCTCTCGCTTGACTGCCTGCATGTGCAATTATTCTTCCTACTTACTCGAATATAGTTTAATCTCTCTGTTAGCCTTACTCCTATTTTCCTCTCCATTTATGTCCCTTCTACATTCCTGTCCACATAAAATATATTTTTTGATTCACCTTTTTTTTCTTCAAATCGCATCATATTATCTCTCATCTACTTTGGCCTCGAGAATCCTATAGTCAATCACTCAGGCACTTTTCTTAACAATCAAAGGACTACGTGTCAGCCTCACTCCTCGCCTTGTATTCCCCCTCTCAGCCTCAGACTCAGCCCTAGGCTCAGTGTCAGATTCAGCCACCTCTGCATCCACCTCCATCTCCACTTCCTCCTTCTCCTCCTCCTCCTCCTTCTCCCCTTCTCTTATCATTTCTGTTCCTTTCCCTTCTCTTTTTACCTCTCCCTTTTCTTCTCCAAATTTTGACTTTTCCTCTTCTTCCCCTCCTTTCTTCTGCCCCTCCTCCTATTATTTCTGCTCCTTCTCCTCTTTTACCTCTTCTTTTCCTTTTCCTCCTCTTCATCTCCTTGTCTCGCCTACTCTTTTTATCATCTCTGCCTCTTCTCCTCCTTTCTTACCTCCTGCTTTTCCCCCATGTATTTTTTATCCATTCTTTTCCTCTTCCTCTCCCTCCTCATTATTTTTTCTTCAATTATTCCTTTTTCATTACTCCCCTAATATCTAAAATTTCCGCTGTGCCTCTTCTTCTTTCTCCTTATCCTTCTCCTCCCCCTCTTTCTCCTCCTCCACCTTCTCCCTTTCAACCCTTCGTACACTCTAATTCAATGCCTCAATTATTATACTTTGTGTCCATCCCCCTCCTCCTATCCACCTTCATCATCCTGTCTCTCCTCTCCTTACTTTTTACTTCTATTCCTACTCCTCTTCTTCCTCCTCCTCCTCCTCCTCCTCCTCCTCCTCCTCCTCCTATCCACCTTCATCATCCTGCCTCTCCTCTCCTTACTTTTACTTCTATTCCTCCTCCTTTTCCTCCTCCTCCTCCCCCTCTTTCCGCGCTCCTTTCCCTTTAATCGCTGTACTCGTCCCCACGCCCATATCATCTCTCCGTTCCAGCTTCCACCCCAACGCTGACTTACTGACTGACTGACTAGGGACCCTATCCTTCCATTATTCCCTCTACTCTGCTCACCTTTCATCGCCGTCCTACCCCGCCCCCAGCCCTCGCCTCGTTCTTTCACTCCTCCTCCATCAAATCTTTCATCTGATCCCTTCATCGCTTCTTCTCATCTCATTTTCCATTCTATCCCTCGTTCGCTCGTTCCCATTCGTTCAGTCTGCATGCCTGCCCCTCCCGTCTCTCTCTCTCTCTCTCTCTCTCTCTCTCTCTCTCTCTCTCTCTCTCTCTCTCTCTCTCTCTCTCTCTCTCTCTCTCTCTCTGCATCTGTGTGTGTGTGTGTGTGTGTGTGTGTGTGTGTGTGTGTGTGTGTGTGTGTGTTTCCGTGTGTGTTTGTGTGCGTGTGTGTGTAGGTGTAGGTGCGTTTATGTGTGTGTGTGTGTGTGTGTGTGTGTGTGTGTGTGTGTGTGTGTGTGTGTGTGTGTGTGTGTGTGTGTGTGTGTGTGTGTATGTGTGCGTGCGTGTGTGCGTGTGCGCGCGCGTGCGGACACACGTGTGTGTATGTGTGTGTGCTATTTGTTTCCATTTCTCCGCTTTCCTCTCTGCATTTCTATTCTCACCTCTCCATCATCTGCGGCAATTGCTTCCTCTCAACTTTGTTTATGTCTGAATTCCTTTTTTTTCACTCACAAATTTCTATCCCACTAGAACTTGTGCATCCGTCCCCTCCAGCTGATCCCCCCCACCCCAACCTACAGCGACCACTCCCCTCTACTTCCGTGCTTCTCTTCTCCTTCTACTTCCTTTTCCTTCTTTCCTCCGCGCGCATTCCGTTTTCTTTCACTCCCGTTTCTTCCCTCTTTGTTCCTTCTTCTCTCCTTTGTAGTGTTTATGTCTTCCCCTCTTAACGCGGACTTTCTCTCACATATAGTTTCTCTAATTCCCTACGTCCTTTTATTTATCGCACCATTTGTTTATGTTCCCCTCTCCATCTATACCAAACTCACAATTGCACCCGTTTCGATTCCTTCACATTTTACTTAAATTTTCTCCTCCTCCTCCTCCTTCCTTCCTCTCCTCCTCCTTCTCCTCCTCCTCCTCCTCCTTCCTCCTTCTCCTCCTCCTTCGTTTCCGCTTTCTCCACTCTGTCCACCTCTCTGATCTTTCTCCAGTCCTCCTTAAATCTCTCCTTTTCGAAGATATCTCTTGTTTTTAACTTTTTGTTTTTCTTTTTCTCTATTCATTCTTTCCTACTTCATCAGACCTTCAATTATCTATTTTCATAATGTTCTTGATTCCTTCCCTCCACTTAGACCCAGAGGAGCTCTTCAACTCCATTTCAATTTCCTTGTCCCCCTCCTTCTCAATCTCTCTTCCCTCCCTCCCTCCCTTCCTCCCTCCCTCCCTCCCACTCTTCCCTCCCCTTCCCAATTTTTCTTCACTGCTTTCCTCCTTCCTTTCCTCTCTTTCTCCTTCTCCTACTCTTCCTCCCTTCTCGATCTTATCACTTCCCTCCACTTACCAATCTCCCTCCATTTCCTTCCTGTCCCCTTCCCTCCCTCTTTTCCTTCCACTCCTTCTCTCTCTCTCCTTCCCTCCCTCCCTTCCTGCACCCCACCTTCCTTCTCTACGTTCCATCTCCCTCATTCCTTCCCTTCCTCCCACCTCTGATATTCTCTTCCTCCCACCCTTCCTTCTTCCTGGTGTCCCTCCCCTCCCTCACTCCGTTCGTTCTTCTATTCTCCCTTTGTGGCCTTTGATCCCTCTTCCTCCACTCCCACTCCACGAACGAAGTAACCCAGGAAGTATCGTTTGCGTTCCAACTCCCACAAGAACCACCAATTTTCGAACTTAATGGAACACAAGGGAAAAGTGAAGAAGGTGAGGAGGATGAGAAAGCGGAAGAGGAACATGAGGAGGAGGAAAGGAGGAGGGAAAGGAAGACAAGGAAGAGGAGAAAAGGAGGAGGAGAAGTAGAAGGAGGAGAAGGAGGATAAGGAGCAAAGGGAGGAGTTGATGATGGTGGTGTAAGAGTTGGCTGAGGAAGTAAAGGACCAAGAGGAAAGGAAGAGAAAGAACAAGAGGAGGAAGAGCAAGAGCAAGAGGAAGCTGAACAGGAGGAGGAAGAGGAGGAGATGGAGGAGAAGGAGGAGCAGAAGGAGTATGAGGTGGATGAGGATGAGGAGGAGAAGAATGAGGAGGTGGAGGCGGAGAATGAGGAAGAAGAGAAGGAGGAAGAGAAAGAGGAGGGGAGGAGGATGGGGGAGGATGAGGATGAAGATGAGGATAAAGATGAGGATGGGGAGGAGGTGGAGGAAAAAGAGGAAGATAATGAGTGGTGGAAGAGGTGGCGGATTAAGAGGCGAACGAAGAAGTGGAGGAGACGGAGATGGAGGAAAACGAGGTGGATTAAAGGCGAAAGAGGAGGAGGAGGAGGAGGAGAAGTAAGAAGAGGAGGAAGAGGAGGAGAAGGAAGAAGAGGCGAACAAAAATGGAAAAGGAGCGTGAGAGGAAACAAGAACAATGGGACAGAAGAGAGGATAATGGTGGACAAGGGTCTGAGAAGGAGGGCCGAACAATGAGTGTGGGGGGAGAAGAGGGGCGAGATCATGGTGGACAGGACGGAGTAAAGAGTAGTGGTAGAGATGCAGTGAGAGAAGATCCCAACAAAGAAGGTATTGTGTGTGTGTGTGTGTGTGTGTGTGTGTGTGTGTGTGTGTGTGTGTGTGTGTGTGTGTGTGTGTGTGTGTGTGTGTGTGTGTGTGTGTGTGTGTGTGAGAGAGAGAGAGAGAGAGAGAGAGAGAGTTTATGTGTGTGTGTATGTGTATGTATGTATGTGAGTGTGTGTGTATGTGTATGTTTGCATATATGTGTGTCCCTCCCTGCACATTTTAGAAAAGAGAGAGAAAGAGGAGGCACATGTTGATTATGCCTTGCAAGGTGTAGATGTTCAGTAAGAATGAGTTCTGGAAGGAAGCACTTAAGCAGGAAGCTCTGGAATAAGAGATTTCTTCCGGATTAAGAGCTCCTGGAGGAAGGACTCCTAGAAGAAGGACTTCTCGAGAGAAGGTCTCAAGAATGAGACGAGACTTCCAAAACTCTTCAAATAATTGAAAATGAATGAGTCCACGGGATCTTTGGATACTAAGAACACCTGATGGGGGAAAGCGAAGAGATCTTCAGGAGAAGCAAAGGTTTTCTGGCGAGATGAAAGGTTCTGCAGAAGACGAGAGAACGACACGATAATCCAGAGGCTGGAGGGGAGGGACCGAAGCGAGACGTTTAGAGAAGAGTGCAAGAACTGGGAAGCAGATGTAATGGGTCGGAGTGATTTCAAGAAGAAGAGATGAGAGCAAAGAGGTTTACGGTAAAATGAAAGATTGGGGGTGGATAAACGAAAATGGAAGGAGGAGAAACGAAAGGAAGGAGAAATGAGTGAGAAAAATAAAAGATCGGGGTCGGGGATGAGGTTCAGGATAAGGAGAAGGTGGATGAATACGATGAGTGAAGGTAAGAGCAAGAAGAGAAAGAGGAGGAAGTACAGAAAAGAACGGGGGAAAAGGGGAAACAGAAGCCAGAAAGGTATATATATATATACATATATATATATATATATATATATATATATACATATATATATATGTATATATATATATATATATATATATATATATATATATATATATATATGTATATATATATATATATACATATATACATATATGTATATATATATATATATATATGTATATATATATATATATATATATATATATATGTTTATATATATATGTATATATATATATGCATATATATTATATATATATATATATGTATGTGTATATATATATGTATATATATATATATATATATATATATATATATATATATATGTATGCAAAGAAATCACAAAACACACGTGATAAAATATTTTTGCAGAAACCACCGGGAAATTGAAAAAACAGATACCGAACGTTTTCGTCTATTTAGACATTTTCAAAGGTACAAAAAAGCAATACAGAAAGAAACAATAAATACATAAGAAGACAAGGATACTCGGAGAGGTCCCATGTTACATTTCATCACACACAATTTTGTCAATAATAAAATTGTCCAATTTAAATAAACCCAAACTCAAGTTCATGTTATTTCCAAAATTTCTTTTTATAAAACAAGATTCAATAATATTTCTTTCTATAATATTATTACAAGAGGTAATTATTTTAGAATTTCCCCAGTCAATATTATGACCATAATCCCTTTGGTGGACAAATAATCCACTGGACACTTGCCCCGTTCTAATACTATATTTATGTTGGCCTATTCTTTTTTCTAAGCCTTTGCCTGTTTGGCCTATATAAATAAAATCACAATTTTTACATGGTATATTATAAATACATCCTTCTTTACTTCTTGGGGAATTTTTAATTAACAGACTCTTAATGTTGTTATTATTTTTGAATACTATCTGGATACCAAATTTTTCAAAAATGCTAGGAAGATGGATTAAATTTTCGTGGTACGGAATTGTTAGCATATTTTTATAATTAAATGGTTTTACCTGCGACGTATTAAGAAAACATTTCCTAGCTTTGATTTTTGTTTTATCAATAAGATGTTTTGGATATTTTAAATTTTCTCCAATGTCATAGATGAATTGTATTTCTTGATCCAAGAACTCAGGGGAACAAATTCTATAAGCTCTCAGGAACATTGAAGAAAAAACTGACAGCTTGGATTTTTGACTGTGATACGAGTAAAAATGAATGTACGAGAGGACATTGGTCGGCTTCCTGTAAACGTCAAATTTAAAGTATCTTCCACATCGGTAAATACATATATATGTATACATACACATACACACACACACACACACACACACACACATATATATATATATATATATATTTTTTTTTTATCATTTGACAATTTTTGTAAATAGACTCAACCACTGGTATTCGAACCCTTGCCTTGGCGGCTTACGTCTTATAACGAAATGGCCTTACTGACCATGCTATCGTTTTAAGGGTCGTGATAGCATGGTCAGTAAGGCCTTTGCGTTATAAGACGTAAGCCGCCTAGGCAAGGGTTCGAATCCCAGTGGTTGAGTCTATTTCCAAAAATATATATATATATATGTATATAGATATATATGTATGTATATATATGTATATGTATATATATATATGTATATATATATATATTTATAGAGAGAGAGAGAGAGAGAGAAAGAGAGAGAGAGAGAAAGATATACTTTATTTTATGGGATTGTACTTTAGTAGACATAAAATTCAATATTCCTCTAGGTTAAGTTCTCACGTAAAGTAACCCAGAGGCAATCCTATGTAAGCCGAGGATTCGCTCCT
>NC_134787.1:46602675-46625175 GCF_046742065.1 Oratosquilla oratoria
ATCAGGAAAAACACAAGATAACTTATAGCCCTTTTACTACAAACTGGTGATTTCCTCTTTGCTGAATAAAATTGCCTGGCGGCAGATCATTCGAACCTCAACGAAGGTGAAGGAAACAGAATTTTGACACCATGAGGAATGAGCCAAGGCAGCATTTAATTCTTTTGCTGATAAAATGGTGATTTCCTCACTACTGAATAAAATCACCTGACAGTAGCTAGACCAAACAGTTAATCTTAAAGAATATGAGGAGCCTACGGTAGGAGGCGCTGATTAGCTGCAGCCAAAGCCGTCACCTTAGAGAACATTGGAACAAGTAACAACAGTCTCTGCTGGGAATCGGAATGTGGGATTGGAACCCACAGCTCGGCAAATGCGAGGCTAGCAAGTACGCTTCCAATTCCACCACCAGCAAAAATGACAGTCCTTCCAGCCCTGTGTCTTCTCGGGGTGGTCTAAATTGGGGTCTCAGTAGGTCCAGACCCTCCCGACGGGGTTTTGGACGATTGAGACGACCCTCAGGTCACCTCCCCTCCCCTCCTCGTCCCCTCCTCTCCTCTCCTCTCCTCTCTCTCTTCCTAGGTAAAAATCAAAATATTCTGGTCTTTGTCCCAGCGGAATCTGGATTAAGCCACCTTGCTAAAGAAATCAGAACTCACAGTTCTTGCTATTTATCACTTCATCTTAAAAAAATCTGCTGGAAAACACTGAGTTTTCTTTCCATTTATTAATCTTCTTTCTCTCCATGTCTCTATTTCTCTATCTCTGTTTGCTTGTCTGTCTGTTTACCCCCCTTTTCTCTTTACACAAGTGTTTGTGTGTGTGTGTGTGTGTGTGTGTGTGTGTGTGTGTGTGTGTGTGTGTGTGTGTGTGTGTGTGTGTGTGTGTGTGTGTGTGTGTGCATTTGCGTGTGTGCTTATGTGTGTTTTTAAGTGCGTGTGCGCACTCAACAACTAGATCCACACATTCGTATTCCCGCAAAAAAGCAGACAACACCTTCCTCCTAACAAAAAATGAGACGGAACTGAAAAAACTAAACTAAAAAAATTAAGTAACACCGCAGGGGACGAAAAGCTGCCAGGTTCTGGATACATCATTGACTCTCAGCTGAGGACAGAAACTGACGGCTCCGTGCACCTCAACCCCCTCCTCCTCGTCCATCTCCCTCTTCTCCTCCATCTTCCTCCTCTTCCATTGTCTCTCCCGCTGTTCCCTAACGCTTGTGCTTTAGCCGCTAATCTTTCCTCCGCATCTATCGGATATCAAAACAGAACGCCATTACCACCACCCCCGTCTCTCTTGTCATTCCTTGGGTTTAATCCTGTCACTGGCCACTCTCTAGACTCAAATCCAGCGCTAGGCCCATTTCCATTCGCACACTTCAAACTTTTCTAAACAAGGACGGGATGGCAATGGCCTTATCTCATCGCAACTCCACTTCAGCAGACCAAACTCGTTCTAACTAATCAGAACTAATACGATGTGATTCCTCTTCACTTCCCTTCGGCTCTGCGAAAGCAGGATGGATAACAACCGGAGTCATCCGCTCACCGTTTACTCTCTTTGGATGAACGACGTTTGCATATAATTCAAGCAGACCTAACCGAGAGAGAACGAAAACGCGCGCGTGATGTATATCATATATATATATATATATATATATATATATATATATATATATATATATATATATATAGAGAGAGAGAGAGAGAGAGAGAGAGAGAGAGAGAGAGAGAAGCATTGGATATTGATAATGCCGAGTAAATTAGATCGGATTACAAATGTCCTTTCTATAGTGTCACTCTGTGTTGATGGACATGAAATGGCTTGGCAAGGTGACGACCCCGAGACTCAATGAAATCACGCGGCTTTGGCCTGAATGTAAGCTGCAGTGACGACCACTGTACTGTAGGGGCTTAGCTTATTCTGGAAACGAGACAGGAAACTGGTTTCTTTCAATTTATTTTCTTTCTCCAGGTGAAACAACTCGGCCTTATGTGAGCGGGGTGTCTCCTTCTTCGTAAAGAGCGACACAGAAAGTGGTGAAGAGCGTACGTCAGGAGGCGCTGAGTAGCTTTGGCCGAAGCCGTCACCTTTGCCCTGTTATGCACTTTGAGAACTGTTGGGGGCAGGTAGTTAACAGTCACTGCCGGGAATCGAAGAGGGGTGCGGGATTCGAACACACGGCTAAGCGAGTGCGAGATCAGAACGCTTCCGAATACACCACCAAAGCAGACACAGAAGATGGTCACATATTATTGTATTTATACATATTCACGTAAATAGTTAACGTTTTTAAAAAGATACACACGAGTGATTATATAATGAAATGGAATACACCTCATTTAACTAAAACAGGCCTTATGGAAGTTAGCAACGTCGGTAGTAGAATGTATATAAATTGATAAATGACCAAATAAGTGGATAAATAGATGACTTAGTAAATTCACAGTAATAACTTGGTTTAATCCTTTTTTTTTTTGATAATACAAAAAAATTGTTAGTCTCGTGGTAGTGAACACAGTATGATAGATAAATCTTAATGTCATTTTTTATGTACGAAAAATGTAGAAATACTTCCTGCATCATTAATATTATTCATTCTTTTTTAGCTAGAAATCAGAGCCTTCTGGAATCTAAAATAGTATATTTTCTTTTATTATTATTTTTTACTTATATAATTGAAGCGTGATAAAACTCTTGTAGTCTACTTATGCAAGTGAAAAGTCTAGATGTGCTGTTTTTTTCATCAACATATTTGAAAGACTATAATAAAAAAAGTCACAGAAAGAAAAGAACAAAAACCAGAAAATTAATTTAAGATCGAAGATCAGTGAAAGTAAGGTTTTCCAAAAAAAAAAAAAAAAAGAGCGAAAGACTAAGACAAGTGCAACAAGCAAAAAGAGAAAAAAGAGTTTCAGACTCACAGATGAAGGAGAGAAAGATCGTCCTGATTGAGTTTAGACAAAGTTAATGAGAGCACCAAAGCACAAGGACAAAATGAGTCTGTGTGCAAATGAGATTTGTTGGTCAAACATTTCGCAAGGATTTACAGAAATCAGCAAAAAGCGGTGTTGCCTCGGCCGGATCGAGGTCTTCTTCCCATGAAAGGGGGGAATGGGGCTACATCAACATGTGTAAGGCTAATTACTGTATACCTTCTTTGCTTCAACGTGTGCCACCTGTCAAGACAAGGTGGCATGGTATTTCCAAGCCCGGTCAAGGTGGCATGGTATTTCCAAGCCCGGTCTGACGAGGCGAAGCCGCTTTTGTTGGTGACCGTGCCTCCTATGTTCTGTGTGACACTTCTTATATTCTGGCTCCCTTTAAAATATGTTCCTCATCTCCTTAGGACCCTATTAGTAAGAAAGCGCTCACTTTGTAGCAAAGTAAGGGGCTATTTCGATTTAGACTAAGGTGAAAAATATTTTTTTGGATTAATATGGACGAAAAAATGATTGAGTTTGTCTTGGAAGGTAGCCCTATGTAGAAAATAACCAAAATCTATTATCAGAAGACACGGTATTGACGAAAAAGAATAAAGGGGAACTTCAGGAATTGGCAAGTGCTACGATGAATATACGAGAGACTTGTCCCAAAACAATAAAGTTCATGAGGACGAGAAAGACTGAGGAAATACTATCATAAGTTGAACCAAATCTAAGAAGCTTGAATTAGCTAAAAGGTAAAGAGCTAACACTAACGGGCTGTTAGATACTACTAAGGTCATCAATTGTGCCCCCTGTGTTTGAACTGTCACGGGGGAAAGTGTCTGCATACTAGATGAATTGAAGGACAAATGGTATAACGGAGTAGGGCATTGAGGACAGAGTTGAAAGATAAAAAAAGTAAATAGAATAGAATTGGGAGAGATATAGTTTCAATCGGAGAAAAGGTGAAACTAAAGGTAGTGCAATGAAAACGATAGATGTTTGGAATCAAGTAATGGAAGATGGGAAGAATGATATGGAAACAAGTGCAGTCAATCAAGTATATATTGTTTTATTTTACGCATTGTTTCGTTTAGTTAACAACATTATATCTGCTGGAAAGAATAACAGGAGCTTATGATGATATGATGGGGGATTTAGAGCAAAGTACAAAATATTGTCTAGATTATTTGAATCCACCGACAAATCACAGTAAAATAATTTTTCATCATCGTTCTAATACTCGACTGCTAATGCACTACAAATTTCTATTACATTTAGTGATTGATACTCTATTTATTATAAAATTTATATATTTCTGATAGAAACAATACCTTAGTATAAAATATCTGAATAATTGAAGGACAAAATCGTAAATTCCGAACGCATCTGTATAGAAATGATGATTGATATATTATTTCGTAATGTTATAAGTAGTCTTTATTATGCACAATAAGTGTGGCGAAAGTGTCTTCAAGAACACCAATGAGCTATTAACTCGTAATGTGCAGATCGTGACGACAAAGTCGATGCTCTCGCATGACGCGACATGACGTCACTTCTTGTGCCTTTTTAGAAGAAAAGCGCATCTCGTCCGGGTTTCGTACCATATATGTGTGTGGAAATAAAAACCGGATTTTCCAGTTTATCCACTACTTTCTCTGGTTCCCTTCCTCATCACCCTGTCTCAGTAGCCATAAGTTTCCACTTCAAATTTGACTTCGTTTTTTCTTTTCACACGCTGAGGGCGATCCCCCCTAAAATCACGACCGTTGAAGCTGGCAAGAATATCAAATACAAGACCACTAATCAACAAGATATTAGCCCTTGACGTTTGATTGCAATAAACGTCACTTACCACGGGAAATATCTCAGCTCTGAATACCTTCTTCTGAAGGATCCAGGATGGAAATGGAGACAGACCGCCAGGTCTGGCTTTCCTTTTGGTCAGCCCTTGTTAGATGTGGCTGTAACGCTGAGAACGGCTGGAAAGGCAAGTGCGCTTCCAAACAGACGGTGTGGACTAGCAAGGAACTTTGCAAGACCTAAAAGAATAAGTGTTTGTGTGTGTACGCGCGCGCGTGTGTGTATGTGTGTGTGTGTGTGTGTGTGTGTGTGTGTGTGTGTGTGTGTGTGTGTGTGTGTGTGTGTGTGTGTGTGTGTGCTCGCGCGTATGTGTGTGCGTGTATGCGTTCGCGTTCATGTGCACGTGAATGTATATGTCTGTGTGTGCGTGTGTATGTGCGTCTGGGTATGTACATCAATGCATGTGAGCGTATCGGAGTTTTAGTATATTCGTGTGTGCGTGTTCTGTGTAATCCTATACCGTGTTTTGTGTTCCTATGAATATGTTGTGTTTTGCAAGAACATGTTCACTGTGAACGTGTGGGTGCATAGCCATGTATATATTCGTACCGTTAGAGTCTAGCTCGCTCAGCCAGCCGCGCTGACTATCATAAACCAAAATCAAGATATATTTACATATTCACCCGCCGTCCAAATTTTCCTCCAAATTAGCGAGAATTAACTGGGATTTTATTTTCAGTTCTACGCAATTATTCAGAATTCATGAATCAAGTCGGTAGATATCATTAGGGGAGGATAAAAAGATAGGAAAACGTGGAATCTCCTTTTGAATAGATGTGATGATTTTCCTCTCCCTCTCTTCCGACTTCCCAACTCTCGTTATATCCCAACCACTTAGACGCCACGTTTTATCCACTACCGATTTTTCGCTCTCTTCATCTCTTCATTATATTTACCTTTTCCCAATATCGTGTTGCATATATAGTGTAATCAAAGATGTGTATTCATGAATACGAATATATATATATATATATATATATATATATATATATATATATATATATATATATATATATATATATTCGTTACTCCAACTCTCGTGGGTTCTGAGCCCTGAGCTTTCTTCCAGGGGTGGGTGGGTAGCTGTCGATCACGAGTCCAACACGTGATCCAAAACCATTGTGAATCACACACACACACACACACACACACACACACACACACACACACACACACACACACACACACACACACACACTCATACGGGTCGCTGTGTAAGCGAAACGGCCCTTCTTCGGATGTATTGTGTCCTGCTGCAGTGCTTCTGATCCAGGCAGTGGGCAGGAGTCAGGATGGCCCCTCATCCACAGGAGGCAAAGATGAGATTAAAACAAGAGTGGTGGATTGAAGTGGAATTAGTGGGAGTGCGTACTTTGACTAGCTACCTCACCTATAAAATGGAAGAAGGCCTTTATGTGTATATCTACGCATACGAGCATACTTATATATATATATATATATATATATATATATATATATATATATATATATATATATATATATACATGTATATATGTATATATATATATACATATATATATATATAGATAGATAGATATGTATATCTAAATGGAAATATATAAATCAATATATCATAAATGAATAAACAGAAATAAACAAGAATTCAATAGATAAAAATTAGAAAGTATGAATATAATAATGAATAGGTAAATGAATAAGTAGACACATATAACTGTGTATAAATAAACTAATAAATATACAAATAGTAAATAAATAAACTGACTACGGTCTCGTAAGAAGGCGCGCGAAATGACACACACAAGTCATTTCTGTTGTATATCGCTCTTTGGTGTCATAAACGTCTTATGTTCTGTCCTAAAGGGGCATTTAGACGGTCAAACGGTTTGACAAACCCGGTTTGTCAAACAAGTGTTTGAAATGATGTTTGACCGTGTGAATAGGGTATTTGGTTGTCAAACACGTTTGACAAACGTGTTTGACGGCCAAATACCCCATTCACACGGTGAAACATCACTTCAAACACTTGTCTGACAAACCGGGTTTGTCAAACTGTTTGACCGTGTATATGACCCTTAAAGTAAACCACGTTGTTCTTATCTAGACATTAGTTCTGCTCTCACGGTTTGCCAAGGAGAAGCAGGTTGCATGTTATCAAAAAGGTATCTTATGTGGAAGTTGTTAGTCACGTGTGGAATAATGATAATGCTTCGGTGGTTGATAGATTGATGTAAGAATATATGACAAAGAACGAAGCGAGAGAATTTTTCTATCAAATTTCAGTGAACGGAAAACGGTAGAAATGGTAATTCGACTCATTTCTAAATTGAATATTGGAGGCAAGTACGATGTTTGTACAATATTAGCGAAGATTAGTAGGTGAGGTATTAAGATTTCTTTTAATTGATTACCAGGTGATTTAGTACAAATTGGGAGAACTCCACCCCCACCCCCCCTCACACAGAAGGTTTAACTTTTGGTGCCTGGATTCGGTGTTTAACTCTAATCAGGCATTAACACAAGATTTTAAGGAAACTCGTTCACATATTAAAGGGTTAGTTATGTAGAAATTCATCTTGAAAATTATCAGTGAATAATCAGTTTGGCTACCCCTTGTTTTGTTTTTTATTTGTATATGTATTTATTAATGATTTTTTTTTTATTCATTCGTTTATTTGTGCTTGTTCATTTATTTACCTATTTATTTGTCTACATATCTACTTATCTATTCTACTTATTAATTAATTTATTTATCTAATTATGTATCTATTATTATTATTCCATTTACTTATTTATTTATTTACCTATTTATTCATTCATTTATTGATTTTCTTTTTCACTCCTGCGAAGGTGATTCTATCCCTTGAGAAAATGGGATCGTTATCTCTGTAGACTCAATTGCCGCGCGTCATTCTTTTGCCGTATTGGTTCCCGAAGCCTGCGAATGACCTCAGGGTAGACGAAGAACGACCCGGAGCCGGTCTCGAAGAGAAATCCTTTGCGAACTAAAGAGAAATGAACGAGGTCTGATGGACCGCGGCAAGAGAGATTCTCCTAAGGAGACAAGTGCCTTTTTTTTCAGAGGAGGAAGAAATGTGTCTTTGAGAACAAGTGACTTCATTCGTATGTCCGTTCCGGCTGCCTTTAGGCGAATTTATTTAGCTGAGGGATGGTGTATCGCGGCTTTATTCAGTCTAAGAGGATCTCTTGCCCAACGAAAGAGTGGAGGACTTGGACCCTTCAATTCTTGAAGAGACTTCCTCTACCTGTATAAAGTTATTTGACGAAGGACAAAATCACGTGTGGAGACAGTTTTCGAAATGGTCACGGAACCAGATATCTTATCTTCTTTCTTAATTGCGGTGTTGGCGTTCGCTTACTTGTGGGTTCGAAACCCGCATTCCTCTTCATTTCCCAGCAGTGACTACTACTTACCCCCAATACTCCCCAGCGCGCATAATAGAGCAAAGGTGACGGCTTCGGATACAGCTACGCGTCTCCTGGAGTAGACTTTTCACCCTTTTTCTTCTTTTCCTTTCTCGATCACTGACTTCATGGTTATTGTCAGTCTTCGGTGAAACTCGACTCTGGTCCAAAACGTATCCAAGCTTACCAAATGCTCTGTGTGCGCGCTCCGCTTCACATATTGCGTTTCACTCAAAGTATAACGATTTTGTTCATCACAGGGGCCTATGCAGGACACTCAACCACCCACTCCCGCACAGTGGGAAGTGAGAAACGCTTGTTAGAGGAAAGCCCTGTCAGTTTAGTTAGTTAGAGGGTAGGATAGATAAGATGGGGGAGAGGGAGGGAGGGAGGGGGGAATTGGGGGTTTAGTGGAAGGAAAAAATGAAATGGAAGGAAGTTAGAGTTGTGATAGATGTGGGGCAGATCCACTTGCTCGGTCAGTTGCGGCAAGTTGATGAGTTTTATAGGCCGATGTTGGGTCGCTTTCCCGCCTGACCAGGGTTGTCGGGAACCAAGGGGACATGGCAAGCAGCGGGTCCTGGGAAGTAAAACTCACGACCGCCTGCTCAGGAGTTCGACGCAGTATCTACTGGGCTACAGAGGCGTATGCATAATGAAATGAATATATAAATAAATAAAAAATAAAATAAATGAATGAATAAATGATTAAATATATAAACTAATATATAAATAAATAAATATATAAATGCTACTGGGCTACAGAGGCGTATGCAAAAAGAAATGAATATATACTAAATAAAAGATAAAATAAATGAATGAATAAATGATTAAATATATAAACTAATAAATAAATAAATAAATAAGTAAATATATAAATGCATGAGTAAATGCATAAGTGAATATATGAACGAATAAATAAATAAGCAAATGGATAAGGAAATAGATCAATGTCTTGGGTCTCTGAGACTCCTTTTTCAGCCTGGATCCTGATTTTAGAATAAAACAAATCTCTCAGGCTTGGTCTTTCCTTTACATATTTCATTCTGTCATTTATCAAACGATTTTATTTGCCTTAGAAGACCGAAATCTGTTCTAATTAACTAAAAAAATTTTTTTTAACAGTTTTAAATATTTTTTCTTGTTAATATCAAGTGATTTTTTTTAAGGTGAGACGAGTGAAAAATAGAGAATAAAAATAGATTAAAAGGAATAGATAGTTGTTAGTAGGGGTTAGATACAGACACACGAAATTAACGTTTGAAGTGAATGTAAAAAAATAACAAAAACAAATGAAACAAAATAAAACTAAATAACATGAAACACAACAAAATAACATAATATAAAATCAAATTAAAATAAAAATGAACAAAACAAAATTTGGGTGTGGACGTTCCTCGGACGAGTCGAATGCAGGACCCTGTGCCTGTAGAAAAAAAAAAAAAAAAAAAAAAAAAAAGAGGCAAAAGTCGGAACGCAGAGGCCAAGAAAAAGAACTCAGGGATGGAGGAAGGAGGAGGAGGAGGAGGAGGAGGAGGAGGAGGTGGAGGAGGAGGAGGAGGAGGAGGAGGAGGAGGAGGAGGAGAATGTGAAACAGATAGCGCAGGAGTGAAAAGAAGAGGAGACGGCGGAAAAGAGGGGAAGAATGTCAAATAAGAATGGCAAGGAGAAATATGATAATGATGGCGATGATGGCGATGATGGCGATGATGGCGATGATGATGATGATGATGATGATGATGATGATGATGATGATGATGATGATGATGATGATGATGATGATGATGATGATGATAACGACGACGACGACGACGACGACGACGAAGACGAAGACGACGACGACGAAGACGACGACGACGACGACGACGACGACGACGACGAAGACGACGACGAAGACGACGACGACGACGACGACGAAGACGACGACGAAGACGACGACGACGACGACGAAGACGACGATGAAGATGATGATGATGATGAAGACAGGAATGAAGAAGAGAATCAGAATCATATGGAAATAGTAGTAATAAAGAAAAAGAGGAGAGGAAAGCAAGAAGGATGAGAATAAGGAGGTGAAGGATGAAGTGGAGGAGGGAAAGAAAGGAGGAGAGGAGAGACGAGAGGGGGAGGGGGGAAGGGGAAGGAGGAAAAGTAGGAAGAAGAAAAGGAGGAGAAGGAGGAGGAGGAAAAGGAAAGTATAGAGCGAAAGAGAAGGAAACGAAGGAGGGGAAGGAGGAAGAGGATGGGTAGGATGGAGTAAGAGGAGAAGGAGGAGGAGAAGGAGGAGGAGGAGGTGAGGAGGAGGAGGTGAGGAGGAGGAGGTGAGGAGGAGGAGGTGAGGAGGAGCAGGAGATGGAGGAGGAGGAGGAGGAAGACCAGGAGGAGAAGATAGAGAAGGAGGAGGAGGAGGAAAGTATAGAGAGAGAGAGAGGGAGGAGGAGGATGGGTAGGAGGGAGAAAAGAGGAGTAGGAAGAGGAGGAAGATGAGGAAAAGGAGGAGGGGAGGAGGAAGAGGATGGGGAGAAAGGGGTAGGAGGAGTGGGAGGAAAGAAAGAGGAGGACGAGGAAGACAAAGACGAGGACAGGGTGTGGGAGGCAACGGCTTAAGCGACAACCGTACAAAGCTTGAAAATAAATAAATGAATAAATATTACTGAGATAAGAGGGACTTCTTCTGAACTAAACAACACAGGAGAAAAAAGAGAATAATATAGAAAATAAAACTCACAATACCGAAGGCAAAATTACAAATGGCACGTAGCGAATAAAAGAAGAAAGCCAGAAAAAGGGCAAAAAAGAAAAAAAGAAGAAAAAAAAAACGGAAACAAAAGCGAAAGCAAGAAAAAAAAAAAAAAAAAAAATCAGAGGAGCAGAGTCCCAATGAAAAGGTGGGGAATATGGAAATACATAAATCAGAATATGATCCCAACCTACAAGCACCGGAAGCTCCCTGCTGCCTGGCCGGGGGGGGAACGGCCAGGGCGAGGAGGGAGGAGAAGTGAGGAAGGGGAAGGGAAAGTGAGGAAGGGGAAGGGAAAGTGAGGAAGGGGAAGGGAAAGTGAGGAAGGGAAGAGAAATAAAACGAAGGAACGGAAAGTAGAGGAAGAGAGGGGAAAAGGAAAGGGATGATGGGAGAGGAAGTGAAATGAGGGGGAGGGAGGGGAGAGGAAGGGGGAAGGGAATGAAAGGAAGTGAAGTGAGGGGAGGGGAGGGGAAAGAAAGGGAAGGGAAGGAAAAGAAAGGAGAGGGAGGGAAGGGAGGGGAAGGGAAAGAAAAGAGAGGAAGGGAAGGGAAGGGAAAGGAAGGGAAGGGAAGGGAAGTGAAGGGAGGGGAAGGTAAGGGAAGGGAAGGAAAAGAGAGGAAGTGAGGGGAGGGGAGGGGAGGGGAAGGGAAGGGAAGGGAAGGGAAAAGGATGTGGAGGGACGGATTGAAAAGAAAAGTAAGGGTAGAGGCGGGAATGGAAAGAAAAGGGAAGAAATTGAATGAAAAGAGAGTGAAAGGGAAGGGAAAAGAAGAGAAATGGAAGGGAAGGGAAAAGAAGAGAAATGGAAGAAAAAAAAAAGGTAAGGAGTGATAGGGAAGAGAAAGAAATAAAAAAGAAAGAGCAACAAAGAGGAGGAATGCGAAGGAGAAGAAGAAGGAGGAGGAGGGAAAGGAAGAGTTGGGGAAGGGAAAACGGGAAAAAATTAACAAAATTTATAAAAAAAATAGAGAAAAAAACTAGAGCAAAAAAAGCAAAAAAACAAAAAGAGAGAGAGAAAAGACGTGAAACGAAAGAAAAGAGAAGAAATGAAAAAGAAAACAATTGAAGAGTAGAAAGGGGACAATAAGGTAAAGAAAGAATGGTGAGCAACAACAAAACTGACTGGGTAATGGTGTGGAAGGAACAAGAACGGAAGGCACCAGAGGACAAAAACCACAGAAGCTTGAGGGCCCACAACGGTATAAACAGGCTCAGGGGAGATGATATGCATATTTGGTTGTCCAAATAAAGACTATAACTGACTATTAATCAAGGTAAAGGAACTGCTACACCATGACAGACATATCGATAGATATATAGTAAGCGAAAAAAATAGCGTTAATTATGCTGCATATGTATATGCATATGTACATGTGTATGTATATGTATACTTATATGTAATATGTATATGTGTATGCGCATGTATATCCATATGTATATGTATAAGTATAGGTACATGTATATGCGCATATATATCCATATGTATATGTATATGTATATGTATATGTATATGTATAGGTATATGTACATGTTGAGACATTGTGATAGGTTTGAGGAAGGTGGAATAGTAAGACAAGGGTCTAGGCCCGAGTTTATTCCTGACCGGTTTCTCTTATAGCTTCTTCTGAAGAAGGTATAAGCGAAACCGGTCATGAATAAACTCGGCCCTAGCCACGTGTCTTACTCTTCCACCTTCCCCCGTGTATGTATATGTGTATGTATATGTACATGTACTGTTTATTTATATGTATATGTATATGTATATGTATATGTACATGGATAGGTATCATGTGTGTATAAGAGAGAGAGAGAGAGAGAGAGAGAGAGAGAGAGAGAGAGAGAGAGAGAGAGAGAGAGAGAGAGAGAGAGAGAGAGGGAGAGGGAGAGGGAGAGGGAGAGGGAGAGGGAGAGGGAGAGTGAGAGGGAGAGTGAGAGTGAGAGTGAGAGAGAGAGTGAGAGAGAGAGAGAGGGGGGGAGGGAGGTGAGTTGACGAGGGTAGGCCCTCGGAGAGTCTTGCGTCAGGGAATTCAGAGGCGGAATGACACTGAGGTGCAAAATGAAATCTGTGCTGCGAAAACATGACCATAAAAAGAACAGAGAAAAAAGACGAGAGAAAACACAAAGTAAATGGAAGCACCGAAACACAAAAGCGAGCGTATTCAAAATGTAAAGAAATAGAAGAGTGTGGAGGAAAAAGAAATCAGAGCTACAAGAGAAGTGGAAAGATGAAACAGGCATGGCAAGAGAGGGAATGGGACAGAGACAAGAAAAAAACAATGAAGGAAAAGGTAAAGGAATAAGGAGCTCGTGAAGTATGAAGAATATGTATCTATGAATCTTGGGAATTAGATAATTAGACGTGGTAGAAAGAGAACAGAAAAAAGTGGTAATAATAAGACCCTTGTAGACGACCTGGTTGCGGACCGTTTGGGTCTGGTTCGTCGATTCTATTCGATTGAAAAAAAACTCCTGACGACTCATTGCGGTTATGTTTCATCCAGCTACCCCAGGGTGATTTTTCCACCCAAAGAACATAAAACTTAAGAACATAAAAGAACATAAAGTACATAAAGAACATACAAGAAGATAAAGAGCATAAAAGAACATAAAAAACACAAAAGAACAAAAAGAACATAAAAACATCATAAGAACATAAAACATAAGAACATAAAAGAACATAAAGTACATAAAGAACACAAAAGAAGATAAAGGACACAAAAGAACATAGAAAACACAAAAGAACATAAAGAACATAAAAACATCATAAGAACATAAAAACATAAGAACATAAAAGAACATAAAGTACATAAAGAACACAAAAGAAGATAAAGGACACAAAAGAACATAGAAAACACAAAAGAACATAAAGAACATAAAAACATCATAAGAACATAAAAACATAAGAATGAAGGAGAATACAAAAGAAAAGAAGGTCTACGCTAAGCACTTCCATTTTCGTTACCCTATCATCACTATTTATAAATCATTATGGAGATGGTCAACGTTCCACGCCTTTACATGTGTTGGTCGTGTCCTTTTGCAGAATAAAATCACCTGTTAGCACTTAGAATAAAGGGGCATTTAGACGGTCAAACGGTTTGACAAACCCGGTTTGTCAAACAAGTGTTTGAAGTGATGTTTGACCGTGTGAATAGGGTATTTGGTTGTCAAACACGTTCGACAAACGTGTTTGACGACCAAATACCACATTCACACGGTCAAACATCACTTCAAACACTTGTCTGACAAACCGGGTTTGTCAAATTGTTTGACCGTGTAAATGGCACTTAAGACGTTATGTACAGCGACTAGGGTGACTGCTTCTGCCTTGGCTGAATAAAATTGCTTGACGCCAGCTAAAACAGATGCAACAATTTTAAGAAACAACACTGGAACGAATCTCATTTGTACCACAAGGTTAATCTTGGCACACGTTGGGAATTTTATTCTATCTTACTTTGTTTTAATTTCTTCATTCATTTATTTATTTTTCGGCAAACGACAAAATATCTCATTCGTCTGTATGGAATCTCTGGGCTTTCGATAAACTCCAAAAAAACAGCATTTATTTATCTGTCTATTCATTTATTTGTTTATGAGTCAACTAATTAACTAGTTAATATCTTTATCCACTTAACTGTTAATTTAATAATTTATTCATTTATATACAATATATATATTTATTTACTTATTCATCTGTTCACTTATTGTTATTGTTTGTACGTAAGCTTCTAATCCGTGTCGTCTTGCCATTTATTAACGACATGTAATAAGCTTACTCACCTAATACTTCACTTAAAGTAAAAAATGTACGAGAAGCCAATAATAACGACCTAGAGTAATTTTCATGATTATTGTGTGCTGTTTTGTGAAAGAAAAAAAGAATAAATCGTCTGTCTTTGATGATATTATTCCCCTCTACGACTCAAATGATGAGTCCTTTGGAGTTGCCAGTACGACATGCTCCATCTTATGTCTTCCTTAGTTGGCAGGAAAAACCCTTATGGGTAATGAATAAGTAGATTAATAAATAAGCAAACAAATAGCGGATTACATAAATTGATAAATAACTAAATAAGTGAAAAAATATATAAAAATGAATAAATTGTCTAATATACATTATAAAAAACATAAATAGATGATTAAATTGTAGACATAAATAGTGTTTCTTTATATATATCTCACGTAACTCGGTAATGAAACCCGAGCTTTGCATCAATCAACGATACTCTCGGACTAAATGCTACAAGCACCCAGCTTGGTGCTTAGCAGAGTACAGACTGCCGCGCCCTCGACGGGAAACTATCTCGCCATGGTCTGGTAGGGTCAGCGAATTCCCTTGTAGCTTGCCATAGCTTGCTTCAGTCGAGGGGTTCTCCTTGTAATATAACAATCAACATCATAATAAGTTATGAATAGTACATCATTAGTTGCATATATAGTGACTATGCATTTGGATTACTCGTATGGTTATGGGTGCACGTAGGTATCTGGCAACTGAAACAGTAGGTTATGTATGCATTTCAACATCGTCAGGAGACATCTCGGCCAGCTTTTGTTCGTGCAGGTTTGTGTGTTTGTTGTACAAACTTACAATGATAGTTAATGTATACAAATGATGGATCCATAATGGATATCTAATGGATACAAAATAAAGTAGTAAAACAAATAGCTCAATAAATAGACAAGAAAAAATAGATGAATGAATAAAGTACGTAAGACAGAATGAGTGGAAGGTTGGTGAGGTAAGCACCAGGAACCGTTGGAGTTTTATTTCTAACGTTTCATCCTGAATGGACTTCCTCAGAGTGTACACAAACAAATAATTGACAGTTTATATACCCACAGCTTACCCCGTTCTTCCCCGTTCGTCTTCGCTCCTCATGCACCCCCGTTAGATGAATGAATAAATGAATAACTGAATAAATGTCAATAAATAAACATACAAATGAGTAATAGAGATAGAAACATAATAGATAAACAAATATATGAATGAACAAATAGATAAACATGTAAATAATATAAAATAAATAAGAGTGGTCGAGCGAAATCTCCGCATTTATGCTTTGAGGACAAATATCGATAAAAAATATTTTGCTAAACTTGACCTGGGAGATTTAGCCTTGCAAAGAGTGCGGATAGACTATTCTATTCACCAGGAGACTCGCGAAATTGAAGGTTTGCATAAAATCCAGAGAAAGAAAATTGACCGCCATTATATGATATTCGTTTGACTGAGAAAGCCTTCGGTTCAGTACTAGATATCTAAACGCTAAATAAGATAAGGTGGGATTAAATGAGATAGGATAAGATGTGATAAGGTTAGCTAAGGTGAGATTTGGTTAGATAAGATGAGACGTGAGATAAGATGAGATGACAAGATCAGATACGATGTGACGAGGCAAGATACGACAAGAAAAAACAAGATGTTACTGTCAAATTGCATCCATTATTAAAAAAAAAAAAAAAAAAAAATCAGCCCAAGGCCATGAAGAATTCATATTAGTAATCTGATTACTCTTGTAGGGACATGTGGAAAGTACTTTAAGACTTTGCTTTACATCCACTCTTTAGATAAGTAAAGTTGTCTGGGACAGGAAGTTCTCTTTATTGAAAATCCCTAGAAATAGAAAATTGCCAATATTTGTCATTGGAAGATACTATAGCACTTATCACTGGGAGTGAGTGCATAGACATTAAAAAGTGCGCAACAGCACAATTCCAAAGAGAACTTAATCCTCTGACAAAACAACGTCCTTTCAGAATCTGGTTGACGTAAGACAATTTTGTTCATAAGAACAGAGGAACATAAGAATTGTGGAGACTGCAAGAGCAGTTTCATGTACCTTATCACCTGTCATAAATATCCATAAAGCTATCTAATCTTCTTTTAAAACAGCCAATGGTTTCAGTGCTCACCGCATGGTTTCTAAATCCATTCCATCCATTACCCATTCTGTAGGTAAACCTGTTTTTGCCTATTTTCTTCTTAAACCTAAATTTGGCAAATTGTTCAGTTGCTCGGGGCACCTCAACACCACTTTCATGCAACATTTCGCCCCAGTTAGTCCTTTGAGTAACTATAGTCTGGCTGGCGCTTGGAAATACGATCTTTTTAGTTATAGCAAAGAGGCTATCAATTACTATCTCTGAGTATATGGTCATGGCACAAGCAAACACCACTAAACAATCTACAGACCATCACAGGCGTAATAAAAGAAGTCTGTTTTCATTTTTTATTATGCAACGTTTTAGTTTTAAGCAACAGTAATTAGGACTGTCAAGAGCTTCGGAGCAATTTACAGGATATTTGCTTGGATATGCACCAAACTAAACATTTGCATCACAATGGCTCATTACGGTCGCCTAAATGCAACACGGAGGCGGAATTTTCCTCACAATCGAATGCGCTTTCCCCCCATAAAGTCCCGGTCTCAGTAAATCTGGTAGTCAATGCGCGCGCATTGGCTATATTTTCCTGGGCGGAAGAGACATTCTTTGGCTATTTTCGCGTGAATATTCCTTGGCAGATATTTACGGCTATTGGTGGGCCATAGCCTCGGCCTCTTCCAGACTGTCCTGGTTCCAGCATTTCCGTCAATCATAAACACTACGTTATGGCAACATCTTCAACATAAGTGCGCATGATTGGCTTTTGACCTCAGAAGCTCAGTACAGTAGCTAATCGAACAAAGTTACGATGATTTTGGCATCATGTGAAGTTCATTATTGATTATAGCTTCTGAAAGTTGAACGCCGGTAATCTTTACGTTATTTTTAAGTGCTCACTATAATCGGACGATAGCAACAAATCATTTGTTATCAGTTTGTCTTTATAATAATTTGTTGACTGTTTCTTAACCCTTTGGCCTTACGCTTACACCGATAGTTATGTTATGTCTTGTATTAATATTACTTCTTCAGTTTTGTGTTCAGATTAAATTAAAAAACCCTGCTAAATGTTTCTTAAGAAGCAATGCATTACTGGGGTCATATTTAAAAAAAAATCCTATAAAGTATATTTTCTATTTGTCCATGAATATATACATCTTTTCCAGGCTAGAACTCACTTTCCATAATTAAAAAGTATAGCTGGAAGGTACACCTACATGGAACTGTCTAATCCAGGAAAAGTATATTTATATATAGAAAGTGAGGAAAAGACATTTACTTGTATCATATAAGCACAAGCAGAGCATAAAAACGGGAATAAAATATAATGAAAAATTACACACACACACACACA
This sequence comes from Oratosquilla oratoria, assembly GCF_046742065.1. Classification (NCBI taxonomy): domain Eukaryota; kingdom Metazoa; phylum Arthropoda; class Malacostraca; order Stomatopoda; family Squillidae; genus Oratosquilla; species Oratosquilla oratoria. The sequence continues at coordinate 46,620,866 of NC_134787.1, forward strand.
CACACACACACACACACACACACACACACACACACACACACACACACACACACACACACAAACACACACACACACACACACACACACACACACACACACACACACACACACACACACACACACACACACACACACACACAGGCTCACACACACGCACACACACATACACACAAACACACGCACACACACACACACACACAAACAAACACACGCACGTGCACGCACACACACAAATGCACGCGCACACACACACAAACACACACACACACACACACACACACACACACACACACACACACACACACACACACATTGCACATATCTGTCTATATATAGTATATAATATATATATATATATATATATATATATATAGTGTGTGTGTGTGTGTGTGTGTATATCTCTCTATGTGTGTATATGTGAGTATTTGTAGTCATTTTTGTATTTGCGCGTGCGCGCGTGTGCGAATACGTACAAGCGTGAATGTTAGTTCTGTTGAAAGATGATCCAAACCGTTGACCTTGTTATTGTCGATATTTTGCCGACCTGTGTTCATAATGATGCGTTTAGTGTTTGTCGTTGTTGTTGTTGTCTTGCTGCTGTCGTTGTTGTTTTAGTCAGCGTGTTGCTTAGTTGTTGTGTTATCTAACTGTTGATGTGTTTATCTGTGATACTTAGCTGTTGATGTTGATTTGATTCTCTTTATTTCTGTTGTTGACATTGTTTAGTTTTTTATCTATATTATCATAATAGGCTTTTGCTATGTCACAGCTATACTTCCATGAAATCTTGAAGTTCTCAATATCATGTGAGTTGCTCAAGACAGCGCAAGAAATAATTCATATGAAAAACGCAAAAAAGAAAGAACGAAATGAAAAAAGAAAAAAACAAATTTGACATGGACGAAAGATTAATAAATAATCATATGAGAGATTCTCGCCTACAAAAGAAAGAAAGAAAGAAAAAAGTGTGGTTGGATCGGTTTTTATTTTTTGCTATTTCAATCTCATGTATCCGGGCTGAATTCCCTTCGAAGGTTTCTTTAAAGGGTTCAGGTTATTTCAATTTAGATTCTGCTTATTCTGAACCCTAAGCCCTGTACCTCGCACTTTATGACTTTTGATAAGGTCTGGTGCGCACGCCTTGAGACGCTTCACGGAGAACGTAGCCGTTACTCTGCTGTAGCGCTAAATGTTTGGAGAAACTTGGCATATGGCAAAAGTGGTTTCTATACACAGTAGCACATGAACTGTGACGCAATCCAGTCCTTTACTGAGTAAATGAGCTGGCTAAAGGAAAACTACTGGTTTAGCGATACCAGAGACGTCACGACGGTGGTATGGAACCTACGCCAGGAGGCGCTGAGTAGCTACGTCCGTAAGTCATCACCTTTCCCCCATGCGCTCTAGGGACTATGAGGGCAGGGAACAGGCAATCACTGCTGGGAATCAGAGAGGAGTGCGGGATTCGAACTCACATCTAAGCAAACACGAGACGAGCATGCCTTGAACTACGCCACAAGCCCAAGAATGGTAGCAAGGTTTTTAATGATAGAAACAGTAACTCAAGTGAGCAATGTTTTGTTCCAGGCAGTTAATGCTAGAATCCAACTGGAATGACCCCCATTCCAGGCAATGAACATGGCACTCCACACGAAATAGACCCAAATATCAACGGCCCTTACAGAGTCATTTTCTACCTCCTCGGATTGATGCATCGTTGGGAGGTGCTGGTTGTCACCTACTTTCCTTTACTTGCGATTATAATTCAGTGATTCCTAGGTATATTAACCCAGTGGGATTAGTAATGGGAGTAATAACGTATGTTGGAATGCACCTCTGTCGAACTTCAAGATCATCCATTAGTGATGTAATGCATTATAGCTTTCAGTCCACATGTACAGTACAAGTAAAGCATCCATTTCTTTTATAGATAAAATTTCATTTGTACAGAACCTAAACATCGGTTTTTTTTTTTTTTTTTTTTTTTTTTTTTTCTTTTTTTTTTTTTTTTTTTTTTTTTTTTTTTTTTTTTTTTTTTTTTTTCTTTTATATTGTCCTATGCAGTTTTTTCGTATGGAAGTAACGGCGTGAATAAATTAAATACATCAAGTAATGTGATCCCTAGATGACAGGGTAGGGGTTAAGAATTAGCGCTGCAATCGTTTCAACACAGCACAGTGTACAAATCATTCTGTACAAGTCGACTGGCGATTTCATTCGGAGAAATGGGACCTCTGCCCAAACATTCAGTTCAAAATGCTTCCGTCTGAGGCACAAAAATCTTCGCCGACTGCCATAGCAAAAGCTATACTGCGAAGGAAATTATCAGAGAACCACGTCACGCCAGTCATAGCCCCACTGCTGTTAGACTATGTTATTCGTCTTCGAGGCTATCTCTTCACTAAAGAAGGAACTTAATCAAGGACACAACCCAGTTCGTACTGGATGACACCTCATCAATAGTAATGAGGTTTAAGCGTCCGCTAGCCTCTTCTCAAGGAAAAATGGGATTAAACTTAACCTAACCAGAACCAAGCGCACTTTTTAGTGTTATCAATCTACCTCCAGGCCAGTGGCTCCCAAACTATCTTACCTGACGCCCCCTTTTTGCTTCTAGTAGACCCGCACACCCCCACTCTCTCATTTGTACATGTGAAATGATTCTTGCATTTATTTCTTACCATTATTAAAGAAAACAGATTTCTGTTTGTAAGGAGAACTAGCTTAATAGAAAATGGGTTGAAGTAACTGCTATGATTATACTTTGCATGTATGTAATGGCAGATATTTGTTCTTTGAATGATTTTATTATTCTAATTAAACAAATATTTTTGAGCAGATGACTTCACGCTCCCCTTGAATTCTCCTCACGCCCCCCCTAGGGGGTCGTGCCCCCTAGTTTGGGAACCAGTGCTCCACGCGATTTGTTTATATTCACTGCGCATCCATGGTGGTGAACGAGGTTAATGAGTCTAGACCTTAAACCCTGGAGCCAATATCCCTCTCCCATTCGGTTGCCAAAAGTGTTCCCGGAGGCAATTTCCGGCCCGAAGTCGCCTCACGGCTACTTCTATATTCGCTCCACAAATTCCCCGTCCAAGAGAGCTAACCCTCCAGAGAACCTTTCTCCAAATCAACTTGCTGGCCGTCTACCACAGCCACAGCCGCCTTCGACATCCAAGACGCTTTAATTGCCCTTTGTCTTCTCCACGGATAACCATTGCAGGAGCCAATCGAGAGGGGCCAAGGGAAACCATCCACTTTCAATTTGGGAGCAATCTTCTTGGGCCACCATCGCGCTGCCCTCGTTCTTCCTCCTACCAAACCAATGGCGCGAGCGAGCCTTTAATCTATGATAGCTATTACAATATATCCTTGAAGGAGGCTCCCGTACTCGTGCAACAAAAAATTCCTGAATCCTCTTCTTGTAAAATATATTCATAAGCTGCCTCATACCCAGAAAACTATGTAAAAATAGTACCTTCAGATGTTGAGTCCAGAGTTAGATGATAAAGAATTTGTGCATGGACATGTATGTGTGTATGTATATATGTGTGTGTATTTGGGCAGCAGGTTTTCCTGTAAACATATCTTGTTGAAGAATACAGCTGTATCTGCATTAATGACCTTCTTACTGAGATCTACTTTTCTGATTGCGGACTTCTGCGTAGAATTCAACACTGAGATTCATGTGCAAAAAAGCATAGTGAAACACAGCGGATGGTTCTTCTTTATAATCACGACGTTTCGTACATAATGTATATTATCAAGTGTTGGATGCATTACAAACCAATCAAATAAATATACATATATAAATAATAGGAGAAGGTCACATAGTGGTCAAATTTTATGAAGGGTGGGGGAGGGGATATCATAGTAGCCAGGTTACTGTATAGCATCCCACGGAGTGGATCTCGATGATGGAATTATGTCAAACTTTCTTGTTTGTAAATTCAGACTTGGAGTTTGCACTTTGATAAAAAAGGCTTCCAGTAATTGTAGACGTTTCTTTTCTGGAACTTGGCCTATTATTTTGGTGTTATCTTCCATCCTTTTTCTAGTCAAATGGGTGTTGTGGCAACTGGTGGTGTGCGGGTTAGGTGACCCATTCTGTAGATGGGGTATAATGCGTCTGCTAAGTCTAGTGGTCGCGTATCCTATGTATGAAGTGGGAGGGATGCACAGTTCCCTATTTTAAAAGTATGTTGATAAACAAGATAGCTTTTCTGTAAACCAGGTGTGTGTTGTTTTATTGGATTGTTGTTGATGATGAGAGTGGAGGTTGTTCTGTTTTTGTAATAGATGACAAG
>NC_134787.1:46632675-46642675 GCF_046742065.1 Oratosquilla oratoria
TCCCTCTCCAAACGAATACTCTAGTACGGAAACGACTGACTCTGAAAGCAAGGCCACGTGACGAAGCACTCCCTACCTGACGTTGGGCACCGGCGTGAGAGGAGACCCTTGCTCAGTGACCCAAGTGATGGAGGGCGGGGGCGTGGCCAGGGCGGCACATCGGAGGAGCACCCCCGTCGTGTTGCTCAGGACTGCTGTTGAGGGCGGCTCCAGGACGAGCTCCGGGCCGATCAGACGTAGACCCATTGAGGGAGATGCTGGAGGAAGAAAGAAAAGCCATTTTTAGTGCTTAGATCACAGTAGTCATGTCCAGCTGGTGTCAAAAGCTTTATTGGTTCTCCATCTCCAAATCTGGGAGGACCAATGATTTACAAATAGTAAACAGCAAGTTGTTCCGGATGATAAAACTTCCAGCTGAAAAGATGTTATGAGTGGAGTGCCACAGGGTTTCGTTCTGGGAACATTTCTGTTTGTATTATACTCCAGTAACATTGGCTAGACTGATTTCTATGTACTGTATTTCTAACCCAGAGAAAGGAAATAGAATATTGGTATAAAAGAAAATTGCAAACTACATATACTCTCAATAATGATATTGATAACATAATGATGATGATTATCACGAACCCAATATATGGTTCAAGCCCGCAGTGAACCAAGCGTGCGCGCACGCACGCACGCACACACACACACACACACACACACACACACACACACACACACACACACACACACACACACACACACACACACGTACATTCAAGTATTGTTTGAGCTTGGGGTATATCACCTTCTAAGCTGTGGAATAGCTTAGAAGGTGATATAGGCCAGGCTCAAACAACACATGAGTTCAAATCTAAATATGATAATTGTAAATCAAAGATATGGAATAAGTTGGAACCGTACATGAATTCGAGTCTAGGTATGTTAGAAAATTAGAAAATATGAAACAAGACCCAACGAGCGTTGCTCATTTTCTGTATACTATAATTAGGTAAATGCAATTAGCTAAACACACACACACACACACACACACACACACACACACACACACACACACACACACACACACACACACACACACTCACACACACATATATACACAAACACACACACAGAATCCATATCTGGTAGAAACAAATAACTGCGCTAATTTTTTTCAAAACCCTAGGAGTTCGTGAATAATCCCTAACCTAACCATATCCCACCTAACTTTAACCCTTAACCCTAACCAAAACAATTATTTTTATGTGAAATATTGTTATCCAAGTACCTGGAGTAATAGGGTATTAGAATATATATGGTTATGGGGGTCTATCTCCAAAACCCTAGGAGGAGTTCGTGAACAAACAGACAAGTGAAGGATAGTTATCCAAGTACCTTGGGTTAAAAGGTTTCAGAATATATATGATTGTAGGAGTCTATCTGCAAAAACCTAGGAGGAGTTCACGAATAATCCCTAACCTAACCATACCCCCACCTAACTTTAACCTTTAACTCTAACCATTTCATTCTTTTAATGAAATATAGTTATCCAAGTACCTGGAGTGATAGGGTATTAGAATATGTATGGTTATGGGGGTGGTATCTCCAAAACCCTAGGAGGAGTTCGTGAACAAACACACAGACAGACAGACAGAGGCTACTACCTTATTATAGTATATGTATATATATATATATATATATATATATATATATATATATATATATATATATATATATATATATGAATATATATTATATATATATAAATATATATATATACATATATATATATATAATGTGTATATATATACATATATATATATATACATATAATTTATACATATACATATATATACATATATATATACGTATACATATATATACATATATATGTATATACTGTATATATGTATATACACATATACTGTACATATATATATATATATATATATATATATATATATATATGTATATATATATGTATATATTTACATATATATATATGTATACATATATATATGTATATATATATGTATATGCATACATATATGTATATATATATATACATATATATATATATGTATATGCATACATATATATGTATATATATAAATATATATACATTATATACATATAAGCGAATAAATCACAAAAACACGTGATTCACAAAATAGGTAAAAAAAAAAAAAAAAAAAACTTGGAAAATAGAATGAAAGGTGACCGAATGTTTTCGTCTATTCAAGGCGAAAACATTGAAAATGTCTTGAATAGACGAAAACGTTCGGTTACCTTTCATTTTATTTTTCAAGTGTTTTTTTACACACACACACACACACACACACACACACACACACACACACACACACACACACACACACACACACACACACACACACACACACACATATATATATATATATATATATATGTGTATGTATATATATATATGTATATATATGTATATATATATACATATATAGATGTTATATATATATACATATCATATATATATATATATATGTATATATATGTACATATATATATATATATATATATATACATATATATGTACATGTATACATATATATATATATATATACATGTATATATATATATATATACATATATCATATATATACATATATATATATATATATATACATATATATATATATATATATATATATATTATATATATATATATACATAACTACTACGACCACCAGTACTATTTGTTACTATTACTCCTACTACTACTATTACTACTACGACGACGACGACTAGCACTATTACTCTCGTTACCGCCACACCACCGCGTCCATCTCGGCTGCCGATTTCCCAACGTCCGCGCGAGCCAGGCTGGACCAGATTCACGGGAACTTTGGGCTTCAGCAGTTTAAACCTCACGAAGGCGCGTTCCTTCCTCCGGCAAAGGCTGCCGTCGAGGCCAAGAGTCCTACTATGACTCCGTCGTCACAGGAGACGACCTAGGAGAGGAAGAAGTCGGAAGCGTCCTTCGATGGGCGTGGGCGCTTCCTTGCGAGGCCGCGGTTCGGGACTGGGCATCCCCCCGCCTAAGTCCTCAGGGACTTCTTTCCTACTCCTCTTACGAGCTGATACGGGCTTGAATACGGAGAATTGGGCTTTTTTTTTTCTCCACAAAATGGACTTTGAAAATGGGCGCATACGGGCTCAGATACAGATAATTGGGCTTTTTCACGAAATGGGCTCAGAAATTGGGCTAACTCGGGCTCAGATACAGATGATTGGGCTTTTTTTCACAAAATGGGCTCAGAAATTGGGCTAACTCGGGCTCAGATACGGATAATTGGGCTTTTTTCACGAAATAGGCTCAGAAATTGGGCTAACTCGGGCTCAGATACGAATAATTGGGCTTTTATTCACGAAATGGGCTCAGAAATTGGGCTAACTCGGGCTCGAATAAGGATACTCGAGCATTTTTGCTCCACAAATTGGACTACTTAATTGGGCTCAATCAGGCTCTAAAACGGATACTTGGGCATTTACTCCGTGATATGGGCTTTTTCTTCAGAAGATGGGCATTTCTTCCGCAAAATTATCTCAGGGCTTAGGGCAAGCCAGAGAGCCCATGGAGCCGGTCGATGCCAAGGCATCCCCTCAGCTGAATAAAATCGTCTGGAGTAATTTATTTTATATTTGTTATTGTCTGTTTATTGTTTGCTTGATTTTCATTTATTATTATTTATCTGTCGATTTATTATTTGCTATTTGTCTGTTAATTTATTATTTAACTATACCTATGCATTTATTTATTTTATTCATTATTATTTATATCATGATTTTTTGATTTACTTTATCATTATTATATTCTTTTCGCATCCGATCTAGTTATGGACCAAAAGGTCTCCTGTCGGCATGCTCCGCCTTTGTAATCCTTTGTAATATATGTATATATATATATATATATATATATATATATATATATATATATATATGTATACATATGTATATATATATATATATATATACATATATATATATATATACATATATATATATATGTATATATATATATATATATATATATATATATATATATATATACACTATGCGTTTGGTCTGTTGAAGCAGGTCATAAACACTACTGGGATTCTGATAGAAGTACAGGACTCGAACCCATGAGTAGGGAGATGCTAAACGCACATCCTTCCTACTGATGTGGGACTGACTGTGAATTCATCAAAAATAACATGAAAAGAATAAAATAAAATTGATCACCTGACCAGCAGATGTAGGAGAGAAAGATAACACGATGGTATAAGCTGGTAACACGGGAAAGGGCTGTGGTTAAACTATGAGAGTCTCATAAATTGCAGAATATAGACCATCAAGAAAGGAACAAAAGATACCAAATGGAATCGTAAGAGAAACAAAGCCTCGTAATATCAACGGAAGTATTACATATATGAAGAACGAGTTTCTGCATTAAGGAAAGAATGATTTTTTATTTTTTTCAAAATGCAAGGAAGAGGAATGGGGATGGATTTCAGGCTAAAACAAACAACAGTTGATCGCAAAATTTAGACTTTTTTTAATATTTCTAAATCTGAAGATAATAGTAAACAAATGAAATACTGGATACTACCGGAGATCCTACGTGTCCAATACGTAATATATTGAAAATGTATACAAGTTAGAGAGGTGAGACATAAGAATCATTTATATACAGCATACTTCAAGTCGTTTTATAAGATAATGAGGAGTGGCGATATGTAATGTAACAATATCTTACCTCTCCTCCGGTTCCTTTTATCTTGTTGGTGTGTCCCACAGACACACCCACACTCTCTTCAACTCCACTTATCTCAAGCTTTTATCACACACACACACACACACACACACACACACACACACACACACACACACACACACACACACACACACACACACACACACACACACACACACACACACACACACACACACACACACACACACACAAGCACGCACACACACACACACACCTACACACCCACGCACACACACACACACACACACACACACACACACACACACACACACACACACACACACACACACACACACACAAGTATGGGAACAAGAACAGATTAGGGAGGACAGTAGTGAAAGAGATGGTTGTTTGGCGGGATCCATCAGGGTTTAGTTGTAGCGCCAGTAAGGTTCTTTATATATATATATATATATATATATATATATATATATATATATATATATATATATATATATGTGTGTGTGTGTGTATGTATATATATATATATACATATATATGTAGATATGTGTATATATGTATATATATGTACATATGTGTATATATATATATATATATATATATATATATAATATATATATATATATATATAAAGTTATTAAGGTCCTCCATGTGTGGTGTATGAAATATAAAAAACAAGAGAAATCGAACAAGGAAATAAAGTGGAAATGCAGATATCAGATTTGAGACTTAAACAGTATCGATATCAAAAGGTAAAACCAAAATACATAGATCCACAGCAGATTTGACTACAAAAAGATTGCACCTGAGATTGAAAATATAGATCAGTACTCAGAACCAAGAACAGCAAATGTGAACGGAATATGGAGAACACTTGTTGATGGCATGAAAAAGACACGGGAAAATACGTAAACATTGAATAAACATATTTCAGCTTAAAAAGAAATTGTCAAAGGTTCAGTATTCAGTTGAAGAAATAAGCAAATTTGTAAAACAGATCATTTAACCCCTTACATATAATGACACCTTCGTAGGCGTCATGAATCGCAAGTGTGTATATGAGAATGCCGGCGTTTGCATCTTGATTATATTTTGTTGTTGTATCTGAGTGACCTTCATATTCTGTGAACTTGCTTGATCATAATTATCTATGTTTATTGATATTAGGAGTGAAGGAGAACGAGTAACACACTTGTAAGTTTATATTTAATAACGCGAGTATTGTGGTGCATCATCGGATTATCGTACACCAGGCAGCTGATGCTACCCGCGAGAATTTGACTCGTATTGAAGAAGTTTAAGTTGCATATGATGAAATGAAACCCCGAGGAAATGCAAAAGACTGAACCTCGAAGGAAAACATAAAGAAAATTACCTTTGGAAAAAGTGGGTAGAAAATATATACGAATAAATTATAAACGAAACACTAAAGGAAGGTATAAATATATATATATATATAATATATAATATATGTATATATATATATATATATTTATGTATATATATATATACATGTACATATATATGGATATACATATATATGGATATATAATATATATATATATATATATATGTATATATATATATATTCTCTCGTACGTAAACGAGGCTGAAAGACATTGCAGTTTTATCTTTAACCTTGCATTCAGGGAAGAGCGTGACAGTAAGTAGACCAGTCAACCTTATCCTCTAGCCAACTACAAGAGCTTCCTAGAGGTGAGAACATTACGCGCGCTTGCTGGCCGGCATACGTCAATCAGTGAAGACCACATCTACCATACAATATCTATGATCCACACACCCCATATATAAACATGACAAGGTAAGACACAGCACTTCACCCATAATGATGGCCCAAGACAATTCCTAAGTGTCGGTCACAATAACAGATTTATTAAATAAATTTACAGAACAAAATAAATTGAATGTACATCGGATAGAAAATATAAGCCAGAGAACGACAGAAAATGAATCTTCACTAGTTTTCAATCTTGTCTGCCTGCAAGAGAATACTCCTATACTACCGGGCTACACATACACAACATTATATATATATCACGATTGTGCACACATCTGGGATACCACTTTCTTGATCCTTGGTATCTCTTTTCCAGGCGTCATGACCTTTACGCTTCTGATGGGAACTACCTTACCCGCAGAGGCAAAGATGTTCTTACAAACCACATTATGGAAGTTTGTAATGAACTAGTTCCTTTTATGGGATAAGAAACCCAAAGGGAAGGGAAAATAGAGTGTACTGGGGAAAACAGAGTAGAGTATAGTTTTAATGTACAATAGAACAATATGCCAGTATAGGGTAAAATACAGTTTTAGGATATAATGTCGGTAGAGGACAAAATTTACATTAGAATGTAATGTCAAAAGACAAAATGTCACGTTGGGATGTAATGACAGTGGACAAAATATCACGATGGGATGTAATGATAGTGGACAAAATATCACGATGGGATGTAATAATAGTGTAGGACAAAATATCACGGTAGTATATAATGTCAGTGGATGACACAATATAATTTTAGAAAGGGATGCCGGACAGATTGTCAATGAAGGACAAAATATCACGATGGGATGTAATGACAGTGGAGGACAAAATATCACGATGGGATGTAATGATAGTGGAGGACAAAATATCACGACAGGATATAATGTCACTGGAGGACAAAATAAAATTTTAGGAAGGGATGCCGGACAGAATATCAATGAACGACAGGAGGCCGGTGTGAACTGCGGTGACGTAGGGGGACAAAATGTACAAAAGAGATCGAATAACTGTGAGCGACCAGAGGTCCGTGATGGGGGAAATATTAATTTTGATGGGAGAAATATTATTGAGGCATTGAATGTTAATGAAGGACCAAATATCAATATAGAGCAAAGTGTCAATAAAAACAAAATTATAATGTAAGGCATGATATTGAAACTAAAAACGTGTCAAAAAGAAATAATCACGAGTTTCTTAAAACCATATACTTTAATTCTCGTAGCATTAGGATCAAATTTCAGAAATACAGGCGTATGTCAAAAGCGAAAATCTCGATATGATAGGAATAACCGAAACATGGTTAAATGGTAAAGAGTTTGAAGCTGAATTTAATAGTGCGGAATTTAAACACTTTCATCAGGATAGAAACCACAAGAAAGGGGGGGGGGGTTCTGTTGTACGTTAAAAACAATGTCCATGTTTTTGTTTTAGAGAAAGTGAAACAGGATGCATATGATAGTTTGTGGGTAGAATTAACCCAAACAAATGGACAAAAAATTAATATAGGTGTAATATATAGGCTAAAGACATTATCATTGGCAGACGACAAACTGTTATTTCAAGAACTGTCTAGTTTCTGCAACCGGGATTCATTGCTAATGGGTGATTTCAATTTTACTGACATTGATTGGATGACCCTTGAACATGGTCATATAGGTAGTCGCTTGATTGATTTTCTCAGTGACAATTACTTAGTTCAGCATGTAAAAGAGCCCACAAGACATGGAAACTTACTCGATCTTTTTATCAATAGCCAGTAAAGCATGATAACTGATGTAGGAGTCGGTGAAACTGTTGCAGATAGTGATCACAACACTTGTGTTTATAAAATACCCGATTTCAGTAAAGCCCAGTTCATAGGACTACATCAGGAGCTTCAGCTTACAGATTGGGAGGCAAAGATCTCAAATCATCCAAGCAGTGTATTTCAGCCTCTGAGAAAGCAAATAAGCTCTTGGGTTTGATTGCGCGATCTTTTGACTTCAAAAGTCCATCTCTAATTACAAGCTATATAAATAGTTATTTCGTCCACATTTGGAATATGCTGTTTCCGTATGGTCACCGAATCTCATTAAAGACATTGACAGATTGGAAGAAAGTACAACGGCGAGCCACAAAAATGATTTCAAATATCAAAAATAAATCATACGAAAATCGACTAAAACATATGAATCTGTTTCTAAACGGAATTGACATAAAAAATGACAAAATTTTGACACTGAATAGGAATCAGTCAAGAAACATTGATCTCAAGCTGTTTTGAAATAGATTTAATTTGGAAGTGGATAGAAACAACTTCGCCAACCGTGTAGTTAATGAATGGAATAAATTTCCTGCAGAGGCAGTGCAATGTAGTTCAGTTCGAAGCTTTAAGAATCATCTAGATAAACACCTAAGCAAGATGCTGTGATGACTATCATTTATTCTATATTATTTGTTTATTTGCTTTATCATTTGTCCGTTTGTTTATTATCATTTACTTGATTCTCATTTATTATTAGTTATATGTCAATTTATTATTATTTACTATTTACCTGATTGTTTATCATTTAACTACACCTATGCATTTATTTATGTATTTTATTTATTTTTTACATTATTATAGTTTTAATTTATTCATTTATCATTATGATTTTTTCGCATCCGACCTAGATATGGACCAACAGGTCTCCTGTCGGCATGCTCCGCCTTTGTAATCCTTTGGATTATATATATTTCTTGCCATTAATGTATATATATATATATATATATATATATATATATATATATATATATATATATACATTAATGGCAAGGAATTTTCTTTGAAAGATATCAGCATGGTCGGGACAAAGTGGTAAAACCAATGTAGCTATCTTTTATTTTAGGGTCAAAATCCACCTCCGGAGGAGACACCTTAAGACAAGCGATCCTCGGGATAAAAAATACTTAGGTATGAAGGTAATTTTGTGACCAATATGTCGACGAACAATGTCAACAATAATACAAATGAGAAAGAGAAACACAATACAAATCTAGTGTTCTGTGTCTACGTGGTTCACGAGACCGTTTGTCTCACGATGGCGTCTGATGTCCGTTTTATGTTCTCTGAGTCTGTTTGTACGTCCTCTGTATGTTTCTCCAAAGTATGTGCTGTCGCATTCGTTGCAGGAATTTTTGTAGATTATGCTGGTGTCGCTGTGATTTTGTATTTTTCTTCATAACCAAGTGCCCGATTTTATTTCTAGTGCCGTTGACAGCTACTAAACCTGAAGATTTAAGTGTCCCACTCATTGTGTGGAAAGAATCTGAATCTGGAGCCACGAGGTAACGTAGGTCTGGCTTTTCCGCATTTGCTATCCCATATTTGGTGTTGATGGCTTTTCGGAGTGATGATCTGAGCATTCCCTCTGGGTATTGGAGATTTCTAAATGCTGTGGTGATCCCAAGGATCACTTGTCCTAAGGGGTCTAGAGTCTCAGGAGATACATTTCCTCCCA
>NC_134787.1:46647675-46657675 GCF_046742065.1 Oratosquilla oratoria
GAGAAAAGGAAAGAGAGGAGGGGAAAGGAAGGGAAGGCAGAGGAGGGGAAGGGATTTGAGTGGAAGGTAGGAGAGGGGGGGCAGAAGAAGTAGTGAGGGGAAGAGGGTAGGAGAAAAATGAGAAGTCAGGAGAAGGCACTGTTAAGTGGAGCAAGAGAAAGGACGGGGACAGGAGGAGAGAACGGGAGAGGGGACGAGATGTGATGGGACGGAGAGAAGAGGAGATGAGATGGAATGAGATAGAAAGAGACGTTTGGTACTTTTAAGTGGAACAAGTGGCACTGTAAAGTGGAGCAAGAGAAAGGACGGTGAGAGGAGGAGAGAACAGAAGGTATCATTTTGTTATCATTGTTTTTGTTTTATTATCATATGTCTGTTTGATTTTCATTTATTATTAGTTATATGTCAATTTATTATTATTTACTATTTACCCGTTTGTTTATTATTTAACTATACCTATGCATTTATTTATGTATTTTATTTTTTATTTACATTATCATAGTTTTTATTTATTAACTTATTATTATTATGATTTTTTTCGCATCCGACCTAGATATGGACCAAAAGGTCTCCTGTCGGCATGCTCCGCCTTTGTAATCCTTTGTAATTATTATCGTCTGCATTTCACCAGCGTTTCTGTCCATAAGAACAATATCACACTTCCACCGAAAGATGTCTAACTTCTTGGTGTTGGTCTCGTTAATACAAAGGAAACGGGTACATGGTATTCTTGAGCTACGAGCGTAATGATAAATCATGATGAAAGGCGTTTTTACTATACAGTAAGTATAATTTGGTAACGAGTCCTATCTGCTGTGTAGATAACTGTGTAGGAATGATACACTCGTAATTATTGATGTTCCTCCACTTGAATTAAGCGTAGTGTCATTGTTCTTTGTCAATGGAAGTTGAAGAAGTAGAAGGCTGTTCTGATGGTTTGTGTTGGTAGGTCATTATAATACAACGCGTCGTGTTGTAAGGGAATCCATAGGACGAGGTGGGAGAGGTTGGGTTGAGGGATGCTCGTCACCGGCCATGAGATTTTCATGCGTAAAACATGTGTCCTGAAACTGGAACAACTTACGGAAGATGGAGTAGATGGGTCAATATTCGGGGCTGGATCTGGGAATCGGAATCTGGGGTTAGTAGGAGGAGGAGTAGGAGGAGGAGGAAGAGGAGGAGGAGGAAGAGGAAGAGGAGGAAGAGGAGGAAAAGGAGGAAGAGGAAGAGGAGGAGGAGGAAGAGGAAGAGGAAGAGGAGGAAGAGGAAGAGGAAGAGTAGGAGGAAGAGGAGTAGGAGAGGGAGAGAGAGAGAGAGAGAGAGAGAGAGAGAGAGAGAGAGAGAGAGAGAGAGAGAGAGAGAGAGAGAGAGAGAGAGAGAGAGAGAGAGAGAGAGAGAGAGAGAGAGAGAGAGAGAGAGAGAATATTTACTTCCTCGGCGGTAAAGACGATTTAGAGAAAGGCGGTGGTGAAGAATGAAGTAAAAAAAAAAATCTTAACCAAGGGATATGGGTAAGAGGGATGTGGTGAATACCAGGCAGAAGTTGTTTGGAGATAACGAAGAATCCCTTACTTCGACTCCTTCGACGTTGGAGAAAGATGTTCTCTGAGACAACCTTTGGCCTCTCAGCACGAGGTCCTGTTCCAAGCTGAATAAAATAGTCTGGCGCTGTCCCGAAAAGAGTCCCCGAGAGGAAGAAGAGGAGGAAAAAGAGGAAGAAGGAGAGGATGGAGAGATGGTTGGGGTTGTGCTGGTGCTGGTTGTGGTTATGCTGGTGGTATGTCGGTGGCGTTAGTGGTGATGGTGGTAGTGGGCGTGGGTGTGCGGGTGGTAGTTGTGTATCATGGAAGAGGGTGTCGTTTGATTCACAAGTATTACGGGAAGAGGAGTACTTAAGGAACTATGTAATGAGGGAAAATAGGTGTAATATCGCGGACAAAACCTTTGGGCCACGAGAGGGTAGAGGAGGGAGAGAGAGGGGAAAGGGAAAGGAAGGGAAGGAAGGAAGGAAAGGGAAAGAGGAAGGAAAGAGGAAGGGAAGGGAAAGAGTCTTGGTGGACGGGAAGGGGAAAAGAGGTTTCAATGGCGAGTAAGCGGAGAAGCGAGGAATTAACGGTGAGAGGGAAGAGAAGAGTATGACGAGTGATAAGGAAGTTACGTGAGGGGAGACGATAACTTTAGGGGAAATGCAGATGAGGATTACGACGGAGCAAAACAAGATTAAAAGGGGAGATAGAAAAATGGGAAAATATATCAAAGAGAGAGCAAGAGAAAGAGAGAGAGAGAGAGAGAGAGAAAGAGAGAGAAAGAGAGAGAGAGAGAGAGAGAGAGAGAGAGAGAGAGAGAGAGAGAGAGAGAGAGAGAGAGAGAGAGAGAGAGAGAGAGAGAGAAGAGAGAAAGAGGGAGAGAGAGAAGTTAAGAGGGAAGGAGAGAGAGGAGAAAGAGCAGGAGAGAGGGAGAGGAGAGAGGTAAGGAGAATATATATATATATATATATATATATATATATATATATATATATTATATATATATATATATATATATTCTTGTAGACAGACGAGGGAGGGAGAGAGGGAGAGGAATAGACAGACAGATAGACAGACAGACAGAGAGCAATTGTGAAAAAACAAGTGAGCTAAGAAACAACACTGCATAACTTTAATAAATTGATCACCTTTTCCATATTCATTTGAAAAACAAAGATACAAACAAACATGACAACCTCTGGCTAAAAAGAAAGGAGATAAACGTTTATTCTTTCCTGTCTCCCCTGTCGGGTTATTAAATCAACTCAAGTCAAGATAAAAACATTGACACCTAGTGGACTTGCAATGGTGTTTTCCCTAGCCAAGATATTTTCAATCCCATACGCGTTGGGTGTCAATAATTCTCTTTGTTTGTCACTAAGCTATCTTATTCATATACAAGATATCTTCTAGACAGATAAAAGGTTTGAATATCTATACACATAACATGTGCAGAAGTGCAGTAATGTACGCACAAGTACATGAGTGTACTTTCTATCGAAAGCGAACGGGAGAATGTTGTGAACACTGAACAAAGTTGTGAGCCTCTGTTTGCCCCTTTCTTGATAGCCTGAGTTCTAAACCGAAACAATTAGTACGGCCATGTGATCTAACCGTAAAGGTACGGAATCAAGACCCTTTGTCTTGTCCTTGTTGAACAAAAGTCAAGTGTATAAGAAGAAATCATTATGTTGCAAAGGTGCATGAAGTCACCATCGTACTTGCCTCTGGCGTCAGCAATTATTACCTTCCTTGATATTCCAGATAATATAAGTTCGTGTTTCTTCAAGAACGCCCTTGGTTCAGCACGACAGCCTTCGGTTCCCTCTCACAACAGAAGTACGTGTACACTCATGTACATCGGTGAGCACTGCTTTACCTTTCCACATTTCGTAAACATTAACTTATAGTCTACCTCGTTCTACCCCGTCCGTGCAGTGTGTCCATTTGATTTCCATTCTGGGTTTTCTTAGGCTATATCATTAATATCCTTTATCCGAAAGCTGACACCTTGACGTTGATGAATAAGCTTGAGCATCATGTTGACTACAAGAGCTATGTCGTCCTCGGCAGGGTCTCCTATATCGAACAGGTTTTGTGCGAAAGATTAGACTAAGATCAGCTCGCATACACAGCCACAGGGCCCATACCGGGCGTTAATTCCCCTTACTCAGTCTCTTGCCGGGTTACTTTATACATCTATGTTGTACACACTTAAAAACGAAGGGATTATGGACACTGTTCGTCAAGTAACTAAAAATTAACTGGCTTCTAGATATACAAATACAGAGCACAGGCAATGTACATTATTTCTTAAGGCGTGTCTTATATGTGCGTGTGGTCACTGGAGACGACCGTGGAGTCATCGGTAAGCATACCTTCCGGCCAAATGGGAGGTCCTGGGTTCGATTCCCGGGCGGGGCCAGCTTTTTAGTAACGCTCACTACCTGGTGGCGAAATGGGAAGCATGCTGGTCTCGAGTTCGCTTAGTTGCGGGTTTGAATCCTGCATTCCTTTCCGATTCCCAGCAGTGACTATTATTTGCCCTAAATGTCCAAACACATAATGGGGCAAAAGTGACGGCTTCGGCCGCAACTAATCAGTGCCTCATGGGGTGGGTTCCTCACCTTCCCTACCTCAACAGTAACAGTGCTTGTGTACAGTAAGCAAAATCACACTTTTCTTACGACCTCGACATTATGTTTGATAATAAGAATCATAATGAATTAATTCAAACGAAAACCCAATGAGACAAGAAATTACACATCTTGGAAAGAGTCTATATCGCACAATACATCCCTGTCATTAATATACAGAGTGACACAGTTAGTACCTCGCAACTGCACAGCGAGGCTACGTGGCAACAACGACCAAAGTCAGGCTACAGTGAACTAATGTCCTACTACCTTCCTTTATTTATATTTAAAAGCTACTTTGTATGTTCACTTTTACTTACCTGAAGATAGTTATATGATTAAACCGAAAGCTTGTATTTATATTTGTGTAAGGTTTTTCATTGCAATAACACCATGGATCTCGGAAGCCTTGTGTTTGACCTCCCTTCAAAATAAAAACAACCCATTTTGAAAATTGAGAAACTCACAAAGATAGTGGATATCGAATTAGCTCTGGTCTTCAATCGAACACACACACACACACACACACACACACACACACACACACACACACACACACACACACACACACACACACACACACACACACACACACACACACACACATACACACACACAAAGGATTACAAAGGCAAAGCATACCGACAGGAGACTTTTTGGTCCATAACTAGGTCAGATGCGGAAAAAATAACAATTCTAAGAAAAATTATAATAATATAAATAATAATAAATAAATAAATGCATATATACATACATACACAGTTGTGTCAGGGAAAATTATTCCAGTGTATATACTCCGCTGTAGAACCATAATGCTACCTACTTTTTATCAAGACTGAAAAAAAACATTATAGCGAAATTAATCTGTATTAAGCTTAGAGCTGCTGCAGTGACAAACTCCCCCATATCGTTACGCAATTTGTCCTGCGCATTGGAACTCCCATTCAGTGTAGATGCGCGCACGACATAAGCAAATATGCCTTGTTACTTCAGAATAGGCTGGGACTTCCTTCATCATCCATCTTACAACATCGCGAGTCATAACACACACACACAAAAACACACACATGTACACATACATACACACATACACATACACACACACAAATAAACATACGCACACATACACATACACCGTGGCGCTGTGGTTAGAGTTCTCGCCTGCCACTACGGCGGTCCGGGTTCTACTCCCGCCCAGGGGTGAAATATTATCAGTATCGCTGCGCTGCGGGGTGTTACTCCAACTCTCATGGGCGGGAGTTGGGTGTGTGTGTGCATGTAAGGTCACAGTATTACTCATAGATCAGTCATACGAGCTCTGAGCTTTCATCCGGGATGTTAATAACTGTCGATTATGAGTCCAGCACGTGATCCAAGACCATGGTGAATGGTAAATCACTAGAGAGAAGGTACAGTATTGGGACGAAGGATGTTAAACGCGATCTCTCCCCATGAGCAAAATAATAATAACACAAAAGGAAATAAGGGAACATTTAACAAACCTTGATGTTAGGAAATCGCATAGCCCGGGCGGAATTGCAAATTGGATTCTAAAAGAATGCAAAGAAGAACTAATTTAGACAAAATATATAACCTAAGTTGCTCACTTAAAGAGGGAAAAATACCAAAAGACTGGAAAATGCCAACATTGTACCAATATATAAAGGAGGAAACAAGGAAGAACCAAGTAACTATAGACCAGTCTCACTAACAAGCACCATAGCCAAAATTTGTGAGAAAGTTATCAAGAATAGATGGGTAAAACACCTGGAAGAAAACAATATAATAAACTCAAGACAATTTGGGTTCAGATAGGGAAGATCATGTACCACAAATTTAATCTGTTTTTACTCAAGGCTAATAGATATAATACAAGAAAGGGATGGATGGGCTGATTGTGCTTTCTTGGACTTTGAAAAAGCTTTCGACAAGGTATCACAAAAAATCATTAAAAAAATGAAAATATAGGAGGGATACAAGGCAACATGCTAAACTGGATGGATGACTTCCTGAATGGTAGAAAGATGAGAGCAGTACTCAGAGAAAAATATTCAGGTTGGAAGGTGGTGATTAGTGGAGTTTCGCAAGGATCTGTATTGGGTCCAATAATTTTTGCTATTTACTGTATATGAATGACATGGATGATGATGTGAAATTTTACATGGGCTTCTTTGCAGACGATGATAAATTGTCGAGGAAAGTGAAAACAGAAGCGGACTGCGAATCACTACAGGGAGACCTGAATAAGGTATGGAACTGGAGTCAGAAATGGGAAATGGACTTTGACATTAAAAAGTGTAGCATAATGGAGTTCGGAAAAAGTACAAATAGAATATCAGGACAATATAAAATTGGAACTAAAGAGGTAAAGAAAGTGGGATCTGAAAAAGATCTGGGAGTGATTATCTCAAACGACTTGTCCTCTGATGAACAAATAAACAAAATTGTCGGAGAATCCTATAACTTGCTACATACATACATACATACATACATACATACATACATACATACATACATACATACAAACGTCCGCGAACGGGTCAGGTTGACATTAGATCCTCGCAACCTCTCCTGGTTCCTTCCCTGACCTCATACTCTTTGTATATATTCTTGTGTACTTTTTCTTTTCTATGTACCCTGAGGATGTCTGAATAGACGAAAGCGCTTGGTCATCAGTTTTTCTTTTTCCTTGGTGGTTTTTCCGCACATACATACATACATATACCAAAGGCTTTTTTATAACTTGCTAAGATCAATAAAAGTGGCATTTACCTACTCGGACGAAGAAATGATTAAGGAAATATTAGTCACACTGATAAGGCCTAGACTAAGATATGCGGCGACATTGTGGCCACCCAGTACCAAAAAGAATATAAAGAAAATTGAAAGAATCCAGAGAGCAACCACAAGGATGGCTTCAGCACTTTCAAACTTGTCATATGAGGAGAGACTGGCTAAATTAAAGTTACCGACTTTGGAGCAAAGAAGAGAGAGGTGACCTACAGACCATCTATAGAATCATGAAAGCCACAGAAATACTCGATAGAGAGAACTTAAATTGGGACAAGAGAAACACAAGAGGACATGGAAAGAAACTCAAAAAAATATAGTTATAAAAGAGATCTGAAGAAGAACAGTTTTCCACACAGAGTGGTGGACACTTGGAACAAACTGGACGAAAAAAATAGTGTGTGCAAAAACCATTCACGAATTTAAGAGCAAACTAGACACTGCGAGATACAAAGGCGGGACATCATGAGCGTAGCTCCCCTTCCCGTAAAATACAAGTAGGTAAATACAACTAGGTAAATACATACACGTATGCGCACACACACATACACACGTACACACACAGACACATACCCTCACACACACACACCTGCCCCCGTCCACACGCACGCACACACACACACACACACACACACACACACACACACACACACACACATATATATATAATATATATATATATATACACACACACACACACACACACACACACACACACACACACACACACACACACACACACACACACACGCACACACACACACACACACACACACACACACACACACACACACACACACACACACACACACACACACACACACACACACACACACACACACACACACACACACACACACACACACACACACACACACACACACACACACACACACACACACACACACGCACACACACACAGAAGCATAAAGAAATCCATATTCGGTTTACAAAATTACTTAATCTAGATCCCCTCAAGCACAAATACAATAAACTATAATTAGATTTACTTCAACGAAATTAATAAGACATTTGTAAGAATTAATCCAATTAAGACGCCAGCCGACCTCCTTGGTCGTCCGTTTCAAATATCATAACCCAGACCCTCTCCAGAAGGAGGGCGTGGAGGAAAAGTTGGAGGAGGAAGAGGAGGAGGAGGAAGAGGGGGAGGAGGAAGAGGAAGAGGAAGAAAAGGAGGAAAAAGGCGAGGAAGAGCAGGAGGAGGAAGAGGAGGAAGAAGAGGGGGAAGAAACGGAGGAGGAAGAGGAGATGGAAGAGAGGGAGGAAGAGGAGGAGAAAGAGAAGTTGGAGGAGGAGGAGGAAGAGGAGGAGAAGGAGGAGGAAGTGAAGGAGGAAGAGGAGGAGGAGGAGGAGGAGGAGAAGGAGAAGGAGGAGGAAGAGGTGGTAAGGGAGAAGGATTTAAAGGAGTAGGAGAAGGAAGAAAGGGAGTACAAAAGGAGGTGGAAGTAGGAGGAGGAGGAGGAGGAGGAGGAGGAGGAGGATTAAAAAAGTATGAATAGAAAAAAGGGACGGGAGGAGAAGGCTATAGGGGGGAGAGGGAGAGAGGGAAGGAGGGAGGAGGAGTAGGGTGAGGGAGTAGAAGAGAGGAGGACTATTAGGATGAATAGGGGGTGAGGAAGAACGAGCAAGAAAGGTAAGGAGGAGGAGGAGGAGGAGGAGGAGGAGGAGGAGGAGGAGGAGGGAGAGGAGGAGGAGGAGGAGGAGGGAGAGGAGGAGGAGGGAGAGGAGGAGGAGGAGGAGGGAGAGGAGGAGGAGGAGGAGGAGGAGGAGGAGGAGGAGGAGGAAGAAAGAAAGAGGGAGTTGCAGGGGAAAGAAGATAAGAGGAAACATGAATAGAGACGTAAAGGAGGAGGGGGAGAAGGATAAAGAAGATAATTAGGAGAAGGAGGAGCATTATGAGGAAAAATGGAAGGAAAAAGAGGAAAAGAAAGAGAAGAGTAATAGGAGATACCGAGGAGAAAGAAGAGAAATAGGAAAAAGAGAAGGAGGAAGAGGAAAGAAGGGGGAATCTGAAGGCGAAAACACATAAAGAAAAGGCAGAAGTACAGAAGCAAATAATGAGAAGGAAAGGGAGAAGCAAGACCATAAGAAACCGAAAATGAGGAAGAAGAAAAACAATAGGATGAGGAGGAATTGGAGAAAGAGAAGGAAGAGGAGGAGGAGGAGGAGGAGGAGGAGGAGGAGGAGGAGGAGGAGGAGGAATAGGAGGGAAGAGGAGTAAGAATAATGGGAAGAGAAATAAGTTGTCAGCAAATAACCAGAGCTTCTTTGGGAACAATACTGGACCCAGTCGGTGGAGTCGGAGAGATGGCAAATGGTAGACATAAGGCAGGTACCAGAACGGATGGATGGCAGAAATTTAGATTTTTTTTTTATTAGTCTCTAATCATAAACAATTTTAGTTTATTTTTTTCTAGATTATTCTCTAATCATAAACAAATTTAATTTTTTTTTTAGATTAGTCTCTAATCATAAACAAATTTAGTTTTTTTTTTAGATTATTCTCTAATCATAAACAAATTAATTTTTTTTTTTTTAAATTAGTCTCTAATCATAAACGAATGCCGATTGACTTGGTCTCTAGGGACGTTACTCAAATCCATGAAATATTATTAACTATAAGAAATATGCAGTCTCTACCACATACAGGGAGGAGAGGAAGAAATATGAGGAAAAAGAAGAGGAGAAGGGCGAATGGGAGGAGAGGAAGAAGAAGAGGAGAAGGGCGAATGGGAGGAGAGGGGAGAGGAGAGCTAGAGGGAAGTGGAAGAAGAGAAAGTGGAATAAAAGGAATAAGAGGAGAAGGAAGAGGACAAAGGGCAAGAAGAAGGGAAGATCAAGAAGGAGATGAAAGAAGACCGTGAGGAAGAGGAAAACGAGGAGTAAGACGAGAAACAGAAATCGTCCCGCGCAAAGAAGCGCAAGAAACATTTTAAACTGATGGAAGAGGAGAAGGACAAGGATCGGGTGGAAGAAGGGTAAGCAGAAGAGGACGAAAAAGAGAAAGAGTAGAAAAAGAAAGAGTAG
>NC_134787.1:46667675-46670175 GCF_046742065.1 Oratosquilla oratoria
CACACACACACACACACACACACACACACACACACACACACACACACACACACACACACACACACACACACACACTTAGTATCCTAGGTTTTGTCGGTTCTATGTATATGGAATGGCTGGAAAGTGTGGGAGGATACATACACTTGGACGTAATTGTACATACATACATACATACATACATACATACATGCATACATACATAAATACATACATACATAAATACATACATACATACATACATACATACATACATACATACATACATACATGCATATATGGATGCAAACATACATTCATACGTGCATGAATACGCACAGAAATGAATACGCTTATACATACATGCATGCATGTATACAAGGATGCAAACATATATGCTCTACATACTGTACATACATACAAATATACATATACATACATGCATACATGCATACATGTATACATGCATACATACATACATACATACATACATACATGCATACATACATACATACATACATACATACATACACACATACACTCATATACTTTGAGGAAGGTGGAAGAAGAAGACACGGGTCTAGGACCAATTTTATTCCTGACCGGTTTCGCTTAGAGCTTTTTCAGAGGAATGATACTCTTGGATGAAGCTGGCGGTATACATAGCAGACCCGACACCACAATCCTACCAATTGGGCAGCGGATGCGGGTGGGTGGACAGACCTGTAAATGAGTAAATCATAAATCTGCTGAAAACAAATTAGATTAAATGTGTTTTCCAAATAATGTATTAAAATGAGTAAAAATGTAAAATTAAGAAAACTGACGTAAGTGTAGAATGTTGTGAATTTGAAACCTGCCGGACAAGAGATCACTGGATATTTCTCTACCGATCTAGTTCGGCGTCGTCTTTGTGTTGCACTTAATAGCCGCATATATCGCTACGTATTTTGACCATTTAGGGTTCATGTTGTCTTCGGTAGCTATGTATAGAGCCTCAATTACATACGGAAACACGCAGCTATTATGAGCAACACAAAGACGGCGCCGACCTAGATCGGTGGAGAAATATCCGATGATCTTTTGTCCGGCAAGTTTCACGCACAACATTCTACACTCACGTCAGTTTTCTCAATTTCACACTTTTACTCATTTTAATACATGATTTGGGAAACACATTTAGTTTAATTTAATTTAATTTAATCTATTTTCAGCAGATTAATTAATTAAATATTCATTTACAGGTCTCTGTCTACCCATCCTCGTCCCCTGCCTAGTTGGTGGAATTGTGGTGTCGGGTCTGCTATGTATACCGCCAGCTTCATCCAGGAGTATCATTCCTTTGAAGAAGCTCTCAGCGAAACCGGTCAGGAATAAACTCGGTCCTAGACCCATGTCTTCTTCTTCCACCTTCCTCAAACCTGTCACAATGTCTCAATAATACATACATACATGAATATATACATACATACATACATATATACATACACACATACATACATACATACATACATACATACATTACATAAGTATACATACACATACATACATACATACATACATACATTACATAAATATACATACACATACATACATACATACATACATACATACATACATACATACATACATACATACATACATACATACATACATACATTACCAAAATTTCCATTTCAATACGGTCTCATTGTTACTACCATTTCGTCTGCATTCTTCCCACCCCTCCTACTCTCCCCACTCCATCTCATTTTCCCAGACATTACTCACTCCTCCTATTCCTGCACACTCTTTCCCACTACGTATCACTTCCCTAAACTCTTTTCCCTATACCCCATTTTCCCTACTCCCTCTCTCACTTCCCAGTCTTTCTCAGTCCCTATTTCCCTATATTCCTTCCCGAATTCCCCACTTCCTTTCACATCTTCCCGCTCTACCACCCGTATCTTCTCCCTCCTTCCCACTTTTCTCCCTCTACCACGTTCATCCCACTCATCCTACTCTCTCCTCATCAGCAATCCTCCACCACCTCCCCCCACTCCCTACCGCCCCGCAGCTCAGACGCCGAATCCCTATCACCGCCCCACTTCCAAATATGGTAATCAACTTGCAATCTTTTAAGTCTCTCTCCTCCTCCACCTTTCTTGCTTCTCTCTCTATATATACACTCTCTATCGCATCTATCTCTATATATACACTCTCTATTGCATCTCTCTCTATATATACACTCTCTATCACATCTCTCTCTCATCTCTCTCTTTCGCCTCTCTCTCTCTCTCTCTCTCTCTCTCTCTCTCTCTCTCTCTCTCTCTCTCTCTCTCTCTCACTTCCCTCTCTTGCGTCTCTCTTTCACTTCACTCTTTC
This sequence comes from Oratosquilla oratoria, assembly GCF_046742065.1. Taxonomy (NCBI): domain Eukaryota; kingdom Metazoa; phylum Arthropoda; class Malacostraca; order Stomatopoda; family Squillidae; genus Oratosquilla; species Oratosquilla oratoria. The sequence goes on from NC_134787.1 coordinate 46,670,016, forward strand.
TCCTTTCCTTTTCTCTTTCGTTCTCCTTTCTTCCCTTTCTCGCTATTTTCTTTCTTCTGTCTCTTGCCTCTTTCTCTTCTCTCCCTTTCTCTTATTTTTTCTATTTTCTTCTTCTTTCTTTATTACCTTTCTTCTGTCTTATTTTTCTTTCTCATCTCTC
>NC_134787.1:46680175-46687675 GCF_046742065.1 Oratosquilla oratoria
CCAAATTGTTCCCATTTACCGTCCCTTCCTACATCATCCCTACTCTTCCTCTACTGTTCCTCCTCTTCCCCTACTCATCTTCTATTCTCTCTTCCTCTTTTCATTCTCCTCCTTACCCCCTCCTTCCCCACCTCCTCTTCCTCTTCCCCCTACTCATCTTCTACTTTCTCCTCCTCTTTTCATTCTATTTTTTCCACCTCCTTCTCCTCCTCCTCTTCCTCCTTTTCTTCTTCCTCTCTTCATTCTCATTATGTACTTTCTCCTCATTCTCTTTCTCTTCTTCCCCGTCTTCTTCCTCTTCTTTCTGATCTTCTTTCTCTTCTTTATTTTCCATTTCCCCTTTCACTACCTTTTCCCTCATTTCCTCCTTTCTCCCTCCTTGCTTTATTCTTCTTCCTCTTCCCTCTCTTTATCTATTTTCCTTATCTACTTATCTTTCTTTTCCCCTTCTTCCTCCTCCTTTCTTTTTTCTTCCTTCTTTGCCTCATTATCTCCCTCTTCATTCACGTTTTCTTCTTCCTCCTCTATCTTCTCCTCCTACTCTTCCTTTTCGTTTTTCTTATTCTGGTTTTTCTTTTTCTTGGTCCTCCTTTTCCTTCTCCTCTTCTTCGTCTTCTTTCTCTTCCTCCTCCATTTCTATTCCTGTCCTCCTATTTTCCTCTGTGCCTCTCCTCTACCTCGTCCTCATCATAAACATCATCGTGTTCTTCCTCCTCCTCCTTCCCCTTGTCATCCTGTTGTACTTCTTCCGTCTTTCCCACCTCTATCTCCTCATTCTTCTATTCCTCCTCCTCCTTTTGTCACACTCCTCCTCCTCCTCCTCCTCCTCCTTTTCCTCCTCCTGTACTTCTTTCGTCTTTTTCTCCTCCATTGCCTCATTTTCCTCTTCCTCCTTCTCTGTCTTACTTCTCCTCCTCCTCCTCCTCCTCCTCCTTCTTCTTCTCCTCCTCCTCCTCCTCCTCGTCGTCCAAGTTTTCTAGCCATGTCAGCTTCTTTCTCGCCTCCTCCTCGTCCTCCTCTTTAAATTCTTCGCCCATCTCCATTTGCCTCAACGTTCCCAACTTTCTTCGGGCGTCCTTCTGCCCTGACTCTTCAACAATACTCCGTTTTCTTTCCTTTTCTTTTCTCTCTCTATCTCTCTCCTGTCCCTTTCGTTTCTCTGTGTCTCTCTCCCTCACCCCCCTCTCTCTCTCTTTCTCTCTCCCTCACTCTCTTTCTCTCTCTTTCTCACTCTCTATCTCCACCTCTCTCTCTTTTTCTTACACACATATTCACCCCCTATACGGCCATGGCCCTGTTCCCAGCGGCGTATTAAGGCTTTCAGATCAAGGGACCTTCTCGCCTTGGCCATCTCTCGTTTCTTGCATCTAACGTCGAAAGACGACCCTTGTGTCCTTGTGATACTCTCCGTACTGTGTCACACATTGTCCCCAAACCACTACCGAGTAAATCTCTTGCAATATCTTCCTACTTCCTCACCTCCCGTCGCGAGCAGTGATCCCAGTGCACTTCGTTTTAGGCGATTCAACAACAAAACTTCAATCTTTTCTCAACATTTCCCTCCTGGTGAGCCCTCTTATCAACGATTACTCTATGCCGGGCTGCACGGTAGCCCAGTGGATACTATCTTCGACTCATGAGTTCTAGTCCCTGGACTTCTGGTTAAGCGGGGAGGCGACCCAAAATAGGTCTAGAAAACCAGCGGCTTTCTGCAACTGACAGGGCTTGACCCTGGTACCAGGGGTTTCTCACTTACCAATGCCTGGGAGTGGGCCGTGGTAAACTCGCACTTCCATTGTTTAGGAATGTCATGCCTCCGACAAGTATCCATACCCTACTACCTTGCCCAGCCTTCCCACCTAACTCTAAGAACCAAAACCAATTCTAGATAAAGTTACGATACTGTTCGATAGGAACGAGATGCTAGTGACCTCCCTTCCATGCTCCCCACCTCTTTCTTTCTCTCTCTCTCTCTCTCTCTCTCTCTCTCTCTCTCTCTCTCTCTCTCTCTCTCTCTCTCTCTCTCTCCTTTCTCTTTTTATTTTTGTTCAAAGTTCTTATCCAGCTCTGGGATAATACATCCACAGGAACTAAGATTTGTACAAATATCCCTTTTATAAATGATCTGTCTCATCCCCGACTATGTCTTTCTTCCAACTTCTCTTTTTGATGCTTAGAAATACGTAAAGAAGTAAAAGAAGAAGAATTGGAAGAAGTTACAAAAGAAGAAGAAGAAGAAGGTCTCATTGGAAGCAGAGTGTTGGAGGAAGACCATCTCAGCTCGGCCCCCCTGGTAAGGCAAGGAAGGCCTTCATACGTCTTCGATGCAGATCATTGACACAGTGAATGATTCAACCGCGGACACGTCATGAATACAAAAGCGGGCCCACAGGGTCGTTTCGTGTACAGGACAACTATGCACAGAGCCTCTAGGATAGTGCCGGACCGTTAGTTGACTGACTACATCTACATAGAGGAGTGTACCTAAACCCCGTTTGAATTGGTGTGCCCTTTTGAAAATCTGGTGTAACCTAGTCAAATTCTCGTAAGCACGTAAATGATAAAGAATATCACAGACCCATACGGTAATTCGCAATGCAATAGATAGTACTAAACAAAATACATCAGTCTAATAAAAAATTAGTCCTTGGTTAGACTGGTAATTTTTTTTAAATAAATTTATAGATATATGAATAAATGGATAGATAAGATAAACAAGTGAATAGATAAATGAATGTTATATCTAAAAACAGAGTTCCACCCTTGGAAATATATGTACACCCTCAGACAAACATACGTATACACAAACACATGCGGCCTACCACCCCACAGGCATTGTGGCCTCCTTTCCTCTATCGACACAAGTTGTTACCATAACATTTGCATTCACGTAACACTGTATTTAAAAAAAATCACAAGTTCATATTCATAAGTACACACGAGTATATAGTAATTAATTTGCGCGTAAATGATAGGTTAATAGTATAGTTATTAAACATGAAATGTAAATAGATCCCATTGTGGAAAGCTATTGCATCTGAGATGACGCCCTGTAAGCGCATCCAAGCTTGGGCACACAGATTCATTCTGTAGGCCTGTGCTTGAGCAGTGTGCGACCCACTTGGGTATAAAATTCCTTAATTAAACGGCCTTCGAAGAGGCAGCAGTTTAAATTTTCCTCAATGTTGTAATTGCACATTTAGACTACAGCATAAAAATGAGTAAACAGATAAATAAATACATGAATAAATAAACAAATAGGTTAATGAGTTAACATGTAAAAAGATGAATAAGTTGATAAACAAAAATATAACCAAATAAATAAATGAATATGTAAATAAGTAAATAGATTGATATATAAATAAATGAGCAAATAAGATGCACAAATAGATAAATATACAGATATATTTAAAAATGAATATGCAAACAAATAATCAACCATGTTGTTCAGATATTGCTAAATGTTGAAAGTCTGGATTTTTGTTAAAGGCGACGGCCTTGGAAGGCAGCCAATCCTATTTGGATAAACTGGAAAGAAATAACCTTCATCGTGCTAAAAGGTTTAACTTGCTAATTCCTTTGATTTTTTTATATATCTTCATTAACATTTTAACCCTCTCGCTGGCTTTGTTGATTTGTACATTACTTCTGGCTGGTGTTGCCAAGCGATTACTATTTTTTTTTTCCATGTGAGGGAAGCCCCTTAATCAGCATAATGGTTAAGCTCATTTTAACTGACCCTTGTATTGCCACTGCCGTCTTGTACACTGACTGCCGTTATGTGATATTATTCAGACGAGAGTGGGACCCTATACACTGTAAAAAGAGTAAATAATAAATGCATTTTGAACTATACTGTAATCAGTTTCTTCTGACGTTTCGAAAATCTGAATATGATTTCCCACAGGTCTCCACTCTTTCAGAAAATGAAAAATGCTCAGATTCTTCAGGTGGTTTTGGTGTAATTTGCTCTGGTTATTTGGAATCCCCTCCTCCCTATCACCCACCTCCTCTCCCGCCCCCCCCACTCCCCCCCACAGCTTCTGCTCCCTGTGCGTCCTGTCAATATCATTAATGAGATTATGGCAGCAAGAAAGAACAAGCCGGAGCAAAGTCCTCTTACTCAGCAAGAAATGTCAACTCCACTTGTTAAGATAAACCCGAAGTTTAATAGAAATTGGATTTACAGCGTTTAACCACCGGATTAAAACGGATTTATATATTTTCATGTAAAGCAGGACCATGATGTATCATTTCTAATTTTCCCTCTCTACTTCGTAGCTCAAATAACTTGGTATGTTTTGCTACACCATTGTCCAATGTTTAATAACCATGAATTTAAGGCGGGATGGAACAAGAGCAATAGCTGAGGACGAAAACGTTTCTAACTATGAAAGATGAGGTCACAACACTTAAGAAAATATAGGGGAGCGGACGCAGAGAAAGGTGTCACCGATTAAGTGAAGTGGCCTTGCTGTGGATGCGCTGTGTCTTGCTGCATTGCTTCTGGCCCAGAAAAGTGGACGGGGATGTGGAGATGGCTCGTCATCCATGAGGAGCTAAGATTAGAGGGAGGAAATGATGGTGGATGGGAGTGGAACAGGCGGGAATAAAATGGGTGAATATGACTTCGGCTACCTCTCTGGTAAATATATATATATATATATATATATATATATATATATATATATGTATATATATATATATACAAGCACACACACGCACACACACACACACACATACACACACAGACACAGACACAGACACACACACACACACACACACACACACACACACACAGACACAGACACACACACACACACACATATATATACATATATATATATATATACATATATATATATACATATATATATATATACATACGTGTATGTATATACACACACATCTATATGTATGTATATAGGATCAACTAACATTTTGTCATACATGTCTATGAAATTTCTTTTTATCATAGGAAGTCATCTTTATTACAGTGAAATCCATCAATTGATCTGATCTGTTCCGTTGAATTTTACCTGTTCGTTTCTCTTTGTCCGGGAGGAAAGGGTGGGGGGGGGGAGGGGGGCACGACGCATCGAACTGACACGCCTATCATGTCCACTGTGTTCGCTGGGATTGATTGACGGAAACACGTATTGACAAAAATATATTGGAACGTGTCGGACGGGGCCTCGTGCGCTGGTACATCAATGTTTCACCTACAGAAATATTCATCGCCTTGTCAGCGCGAGAGAGGCGACCTGGGTGTGGATCGTCTTGGGGGTTGACCTTTTTTTATTTAAGTCTTTGATTCTGCAGTCCAGGAACCTCACAAGGAACACAAAGAGTCTGCCTATCGACCAAAAGGGCCCTGATCGTAACTACTTGTATTCAAACACACAATACTTTGAGCTGGATGATGTGCTTCTTCATAAACCACGGGTTTGCCCGTCAAAGAATAAAACAACTTCACAATTAATAAGAAAAAAATGTATAATAGGATAAAGTAAAGTAAAATGAAATATGATATAGTATAAATATGCTATGATATATGATATCATACTATATAAAAATATGATTTGATATAATGTAATATTTGATATATAATATGAACATGTTATGATATAATACAATAGAATTTATAAAACATAATTAATTTTTATGTGATATGACATAATACATAACACAATATAATATATAATACAATACAATATAATATAATATGTAATATAATATAATATAAAATAATATAATGTAATATGATATAATATGGTATGATATGATATAATATATAACATAATGAAATATGATGCAAGAAAAATAACTGAAGTAATAAAAGATAAGGAAATGAAAGTAAGTGAAGATAAAAATGAAAATAATATATAAAACAATGAATAAATGTATTCTTGTACGAACATACACACGCACACACACACACACACACACACACACACACACACACACACACACACACACACACACACACACACACACACACACATGCAAACAAACACGCGCGCTCACACACACACACACACACACACACACACACACACACACACACACACACACACACACACACACACACACACACACATACACACAGAGACACACACACAGACATACACACACATACACACACACACACGCACACGCACGCACACAAATGCAAACACACAAATTCACACGATTATATACAGGATATTCAATACACAGAGTGAGAAGAAGGTAAGGAGCATACGCCAGGAGGCGCGTAGTTGCATCCTTTGTCCTACGATATGCTTCACTGATTGTTGGGGTTATGTATCTATAGCCATTACTGGGAACCGGAGAGGAGCGTGGGATTCGAACCCACAACTCAGGGAATGCGAGACAAGCTCGCTTTCAATGACGCCACCAGTAGTGGGTGAGGAGACATAGTTGATGCAGGAGACTCGAGTCGATCGCCGGCGACCCGACTTATCTCCGGTGGTCGTCCCCAGAAAGATCTCCACGCGATCAAAAACCCCTCCTCCACCCTCCACCCCCGTCCCCTCCGTCTCAATTATTCCGTTCATCTTCATATTCTCTACGTATGACATTTCTTTACCAGTTTCCATTTCAGCTCATATTTCCATACGGCCTCCAGCAATACTCTCCAATATTTACTTCGGCTTGCATTCTAATATGTTTGTGTTTTCTTCCCCCCTCTTCTGCAAACGTCTTCAAGTTTTGATATCCGAAAGAAATTCAAGAATTATGATAGCTCGCTGTCTACCGATATCTATTCAAATTTTGTTTTTCATTATCTAAAGTGACATATGGTTTCGTTTCCCCTTCTCCCCCATATATCAGGCAATGCCCATAGCCTCCTTCCGTCTACTTTCATACAACATTTTCTTTTTACCTGGGCTCATCTGTAACCACCAAGCCCTGTTTCTGATCCTACGTACAATGCATTCGGTTCCAGACTATAATCCTCTCCATCCATTATTTATTGCATTCTTCGCCGTACATTTCTGGTACGGTGTCTTCTTTGTCCCAAAGGCAGTCTCTTGGAAGAGGAAGAAGAGGAAGAAGAGGAGGAGGAGGCGGAGGAGATAAAGGAGGGGGAAGAGGAGAGAAAGGAAGAAGAGAAGAAGGAAGAGGGAGAGCAGGAGGAAGAGGAGAACAGGGAGGAGGAAGATGAGAGGAAGGGGAAAAGGAGAAGTTGGAAGAGGAGGACAAAGAAGAGGAAGAAGAAAAGTAGTAGGAGAAGGAAGAGCAGGAAAAAATGAATAGGAGGAGAGGAAAGAGTAGAAAGGAAGAGAGGAAGAAAAATGAAGACAGTAAAAGAGGTAGAGGATGTGGAGCAAATGAAAAATAAATAAATATACAAAAGAGGTACAGGGAGAAAAAGAGGAGAGAAAGAGGTCGAGAGGTAAGGAAGGGAAGAGGAATAAAGAGAAGAGAGAGAACAGGTGGAGGGAAGATTGTTGGAGGGAGGAGAGGTGGATAGGGAAGAGTTGGTGGGAGTAG
>NC_134787.1:46710175-46712675 GCF_046742065.1 Oratosquilla oratoria
ACACACACACACACACACACACACACACACACACACACACACACACACACACACACACAAATATATATGTATATATATACAGTATATACATATATATACATATATATATGTCTCAAAGCTTGGAAAGATACCACGAGGCGATGAACTTTTTGTAAACAATATAGAGCAATTTGGATCCTCCAATCGAAATACATATCATGGCAGCACAATATCAAATTTTGCCTACGAATCATAATAAGCCTCACCTATATAATCCAAGAGTCTTGGATATGTTGTCTTTGCAGTCATGATGAAGAAATAATGGATTGTATTATATAAGAATGCGCCGTAATGGCCGGAAGAAAATATACACAAAGCGAGACGCACCGAAGATTGCGCAGGTCTGCACTCCGAGATTCGGATGGTAAACAACTTCTAGATATGCAGAAACTGCCGGGAACTCAAGCCCACAAAAGCCTGAAGAAAATATTCGATACAAAATCCTCAATGCTCTCGACGTATAGGCTAAGAAAATCACAGCTCGACGACCTGATATAATCATGGTCAAGACATTGATGTTGCCATTCCTGGTGATTACTGAATTATGTCAAAATCGCAAAAGGAGGTCGAAAAATACCAGGACCTAAAAATCAAACTCAACAGTCTGGAATAATCACGTCCAAGTCATTCCTGTGATTATTGGCTCACCTGCGAGCGATATCTGATCTTCTTCCCAAAGACTCGAATCAATTGGATGCGATCAACTACTCCACAGAATGTAGAAGTCAGCTCTGTTGCTGGTAGGAACTTCTATCCTGTGCAAAATCCTTATGCCGATTTCAGTTCTCTCCCAATTTAGCAGCAGCAGCAACAACAGCAACAGAAACAGCAAGAACACTAATAATAATAATAATAATAATGATAATGATAATGACAATAATGATGATGATGATGATGAATGATGATGATAATAATAATGATAATAGTAATGATAATGATAACAATAGTAATAGTCATTAGAAATTAATAATGATGAAAAAAATAATGATGATGATAATGATCATGATAATAATAGTAATAAAATAGTAAAATAATGATAATAATAATAATGATGATAATGATGATGATGATATAATAATAGATATATAATAACAGCCACAATAACACTATGCAACACAATTTTTGTCTTTGTCAAGCGTTATTTTCCAACTCTTTTCATTGCAAAACAATAGAAAATGTTCAAACTTTGCTTTATTGGCTTTTAGAATGATTTCTTGACCCAAAATTTTACCATTTTTACATTTTTGGACAAAAAACAAAAAAATATAAATTCAGAGGATACAAAAACTTATTCTAAAACAACTGAAACTAATTCTTAGGGTTAGGAAATACTTTTTATTATTAATTATTTTTGTGTGAATACAACAAATCGCGTTTATGTATGAGGCCCCAAATATAGTCTCATTATGCTGTTATTGAAGGATTAATGATATCTCCGTTCAAAGTTAATTATATCTTGATGAAAACACTCCCCTTGTTATTCTAAATATGATCCCAAATTCTCCTTGAAGTTGTCGAGGTGAGCATCTAAGATATGAACCTTCAAGGACATTCTGAAGCCAATCTCTTTTCACTAAAGTTTCAACAAATTCCATATAGTTACCAGCCTTGTTGTTGCCAAGAAAGCCCTGTATTACAGCAACAAAACACCCCCAATCTTTTCTTCTTTTCTGTGAGTTTCTATAGAAATTCTGAGCACTCCATAATTTTCTTTACTTGTGGTCCAATGAAGATACAAGTCTCTGAAACCTTAGTAGAGAAATCTTGAAGATATCTGAAGGCAACAGATTCCTTGTCAAGACCTGCAATAAACAATTTCACGAGGCCCAGTTTGATGTGTGGTGGAGGGAACAAAACCTTCTGAGAATTCATCAATGGATCATATTTGATATTGCGTGCTCCCATTGTAGTGTCAGTGCTTGGAGGCCAGTGCTTGCTCTGGTAATATGCTGTTCTTTACTGTCTCAAAGGCAAAAAAAAAACAGAGATTCTTGGTAAAACCTCCTTGCAGTCCCATAAAAAAAACGCCATCTTGAGGTCTCCAATAACTTTCTAGCCATACTTGTTGTAATTCAGCTTCCAATAGAAACTTTACATTGATCCTAGTCATCCTTAAAATGCACAGAATGAGCAAGAGGCAGAGATCGATACTTGTTTAAATTGTGCAGAAGGACAGTTTTCAGGCTTTTGGAGAAGCTGTCAAGAGTCAATTCATCTGCATTGCAAGCAATTCCAAAAGTATCAAACAAGCCTGACACATCATTGCAATAGCAAAGCCTGTCCTCCTTTGCAAAAAAAAAAGCTGAAGAAATGTTATTGACATTTTCTTTGGTTGGTCACTTACACACTGTCATCAAGTAAATCCCATTTTTCTATTCTGTTAAGATGGAAATAACTGGAAAATTATGGTTTGGGGCCATGGACAAAACACAAGTGAAATTCTGTTACCTGATGTAATAAC
>NC_134787.1:46715175-46717675 GCF_046742065.1 Oratosquilla oratoria
CACCCTCTCACTCTTCCTCATTTCTTCCACAACACCTCATAGCTCAAACTTTCCCCGTTTATTTAATCATATATCACCGTCGTCTTATCGCCTCTTTGACCCTCCTCTCTCTCTCTCTCTCTCTTTCTCTCTATATATTCATCTCCCTCTCTCTCTCTCTTTATCTCTCTCTTCCACTCTCTCTTTATCTCTCTTTTCCATTCTCTCTCTCTCTCTCTCTCTCTCTCTCTCTCTCTCTCTCTCTCTCTCTCTCTCTCTCTCTCTCTCTCTCTCTCTCTCTCTCTCTCTCTCTCTCTCTCTCTCTCTCTTCCTCTCTCCCTCTGTCCCTAAAGCTCACTTTTTTCCAAATATTTTTTTGGTTCTTTATCTTATGATATTTTTTGTCTTCACTCTACATTTTTGTTATTCCAGTGCTCCCTTTTTCTCCTTACTCTCTCTTTCTCTCTCCCCCTCTCCACTCTTTTCTTTTTTCTACCTTGCTCTCTCTCCCTCCCCCCATTCCTCTCTCCATACCTCCCTTCCTTCTTTCCTTCCTCCCTTCCTTCCTTCCTTTCTCTTTATCTCCCTTGCTCCATATCTCCCTCTTTCTCCCTTTTACTATTTAATCTCTCCCTATCTTCTTTCTCTCCTCTCCCCTCTCTCTCTCTCACTCCTTCATCTCTCTTCCTCTCCTTTTCTCACGCCTTCTCTTCCTCTTCTTTTCTCTCCCTCCTTCCCTTCCCTCCTTCTTTTCTCTCTCCCTGCCTTACTTCCTCTCTCCCTTTCTCCGTCATTACTTCTTCTCTTTTTCCCTTTCTTCCTTCCTTCCTTCGTCACTCCTTCCCTCCTTCCATTCATCCACCTCGTATATGTAAGCTGCATAGCGGAGCTTTAATCAGAGCGCAGGGATAAATAAAACTGTTGATTAAAAAAACGGAGCCTAAACTATCTTTCTCAAGGACCGCTTTAATCACGCTCAGTCCGCTTTCTTGCCATACGACTCCACCCCCCTCCACCCCCCTCCACCCCACTCCACCCCCCTCCACCCCCCTCCACCCCCCTCCACCCCCCTCCACCCCCCTCCACCCCACTCCACCCCCCTCCACCCCACTCCACCCCCCCTCCACCCGCGCTCAGTTACCAGCCCCAACCTCACGCCAATACCCATTTCTCTTTCAAGTTTCTTCCTCTCTTCCACGCCTCTTCCTCTTAAAGCGGTTCATTTCTTATATACAAAGCATGAAGTAAACTAGAATTAATCAAATCTAATAAAACAATTATATGCAAGTGAATAAACAGACATATAAAAAGAAGAAGAAAGGATTCCTTTTCTTTCGCCTCTCCTCTTTCTGTCCTTCTCTGGTTCGTCCTTCTTCCTCCTCCTCCTTCATACCTCCCTCCTCTTCCTTCTTTCTTCCTCTAGTTCTCTTCGTTTATGAGCAACCCTGTTAGCCCCCTCCTCCTCTTTGATCTTCTTCCTTCTCACCCCTCTTCATCTCCTCCTCCTCCTCCTCCTCCTCCTCCTCCTCCTCCTCCTCCTCCTCCTCCTCCTCCTGGTCCTTCTCGCCACCCCTCTCCTGCTCTTCGAGTTTTTCTTCCACCTCCACCTTATCTTCCTCCTCCTCCTTCTCTTTCTACTCTTCCTCACCCGCGTCCGACTCCTTACTCCTCGTCCTTCTGCTCCTCCTCCTCTTTTTCCATCTGTTCCTCGTCCTCCACCTCAACTCTTCTCTCTTCTCTCTTAACCTTCACCTAGTTCTTTATTTCCTCTTTTCCTATGCAGCAGTTCCCAACTGAATCCATCCCGACCTCGTGTGTTCCTCTTTATTGCTTTCTTTTAGTTGAAGCCCCCATCACCCCCATTTCCTCACTCGCCATCTCTTCTCTTATCCTCTCTCCTTGCTCTATCATTGCATCTATTTCCTTTACAGATGCTGATCTTCTTCCTCACTCTCGAAAATCCTCCTTACGTCCAGTATCTTTTTCCAAACTTTTCCTCCCGCAGGTTTAGATCTTCTTCAGCACCTGACGCCTTGTTCCAGGACCCAATGTGTCTTCTCGTCTTCCTCTGAAAGACCTAAGTTAGTGTTTCTTCAGACCTAATGTGTCTTCTTCACCTTTCTCTGAAGGACATGAATCGTTGGCTTCACAGTGTGTGTTCCTCGCCTTCATCTGGAAGACGCGACTCGTTGTCGTTCTGGACTCCATATGTCTTCTTCACCGTCGTCGAAACACCTCTGAGTCAGTCAAAGTCCGAACCCAGTACGTCTTCTTCGCCTTTCTCTAAAAGACCCGAGAGAATGGCACTACGAAACCCAATGTGTCCTCTTCGGCTTCATCTGAAAGATTCCAGCCATTGGGCACTCCGGACTCTTTGGGAGCCCAGAGGTTGCACTCCGAACCTAACGTGTCTTCTTCGCCTTCCTTTGGAAGATTCAAGCCGGTGAGCGCTGCAGACCCATTGGTGAGCCAGATGGTGGTAATCCAGACCTAAAGGGTCCTCACCTCCTTTTGGAAGATC
>NC_134787.1:46727675-46732675 GCF_046742065.1 Oratosquilla oratoria
TGAGAGAATGCTGTTGTATTCAACTCAGTTTGTATTCATGGGAATCTGCGCCCAATATATACATACATACATATATATGCAGAAAAACCACCAAGGAAAATAATGAAATGATGACCGAGCACTTTCGTCTATTTAGACATCCTTAGGGTTCATGTAATGATGTTACAAAAATGAGTATATTTACAATGTGGAAAGCCATGGATGTTTCTGCATATTTAGAATCACGAGTTCATGTGATTTTTCATACATACATACATACATACATACATACATACATACATACATACATACATACATACATACATTACATATATATATATATATATATATATATGTATACACACACACACGCACACACACATTTGTATATATATATATATATATATATATACACACACACACATTTGTATATATATATATATATATACATATATGTATATATATATATATATACACTCTTTTATGCAAACGAAGCTGAAGACTACTGAAGATTCATTTTTGATAGTTTTCTTGATTATATGTTTTTACGACGTACATTCAATTTATCTTGTTCTATAAGTTTATTTAACAAATCTCTTATTATGACCAACGTTTCGGAACTGTCTTGTTTTGAAGGGTGATGTGTCTTGTTTACATACAGGATGTGTGGATCATAGCAATTTTACGGTAGAAGTTGTCGTTGATTGGCTAATGCCAGCCAGTGAGCGCGCGTAATGTTCGCACCTTCAGGAAGCTCTTGTAGTGGGCGAAGCGATGGAGTTCACTGGACTTTTCACTCTCACTCTTTTTCCTGATGGCAAAGTGTGAAGGTCCTCTACTTAAAATCTTATGGTTGGCTATTTTGTTTGAATGTGGAGGGCTTCAGCTTCGTCTGTTCACAAGAGATTATGTTACATGGGTACACAAGTATAAATATGTATATATATATATATACATATATATATATATATATATATATACATATATATATATATATATACATATATATGTATATATATTATATATATATACATATATATATATATACATACATGTATTTGCATGTATGTATGTATGTATGTATGTATGCATGTATGTATGTATGTATGTATGTATGTATGTATGTATGTGTGGGTGGGAAGAGAGAGAGAGAGATAGAGAGAGAGAGAGAGAGAGAGAGAGAGAGAGAGAGAGAGAGAGAGAGAGAGAGAGAGAGAGAGAGAGAGAGAGAGAGAGAGAGAGAGAGTTTGTGTTTATGCGTATCACAAGTACCAACTGCTAGTGAGAGGTACCGCAAGAACTTGTTTTCGTGAATCCGGTACAATTGAGTGCCAGATGGTGAAAGATAGGCTCCCCGTGAGCCAGATGTTGTGAGCCCTTTTATCCAAGTACCAGACGGCGTTCATTTGGTACTTCGTGTATCAAGGGATGCATAGTCGGTACCCCGAGTAGCTACTGGTACTACAGATACCAGCTGGCGTAAGCCCCGTACCAGCTAGTACCAGGTGGCCAACGCTTGTTACGCAAGGATGCTTATCTCTTTTAATTGCCGGCCGGGTTTTGAGTGGCTCTAATTGTTTTTTAATGGAGAGCAGATGAACAGGCTCTGTCCGGAGATTGGACGTGATCAGGCGTGTGGGAGGCGTGGCCGCAACGGGTCCCAAAGGGCCGGGGCTTGACGTCATGATACGTCATATGTTTATATATATAAAGAGACAGAGATGTGTGTATGTTAAAGACAGATTGAACATTTTTAGAAGCTCTGCCATGGGATTCGAACCCTGACCCGTGAGTCCATAATCACGAGGTCAAGACGCTAGGAACCATCACACGTAGCACGGTTGCTAGCGTCTTGATCTCGTGATTATGGACGCACGGGTCAGGGTTCGAATCCCATGGCAGAGCTTCTAAAAATGTTCAGACAGAGATATAAAGGAGGAAGAGATTAAGTGAACAGAGGGCTGAGACACCTTAGTGACAACAAAAACCTGGACCCGAAACATGTGCACACCTTTTTAGATAAATTGCTAGAAAAAGAAAAAGAAAAAGGACATTTGTGTTTTTATTCCTCTATTCGTTTGAAACTTAGTTGACAGAAACGTAGAAACAGGAAGATCTCAAAACAAACTCACACGAATACGAGCCTTTCCGTGGAGTGCGGGGTGATCTAATAGAGGTGTTCAAGTGGATCAAAGGCTTTAACGACGGTGATGCAAACAAGGTCATCATATTAAAACAACAGGGCAGGACTCGCAGTAATGGTTATAAATTGGACAAATTTAGATTTAAAAAGGAAATAGGCAAGAATTGGTTTACTAATAGGGTGGTTGACGAATGGAATAAACTTAGTAACCATGTAGTAAGCGCTGAAACTATCAGTTGTTTTAAGAAACGATTAGACAACTTTATGGATGGGGATGACAGGTGGTGATGGATACGGAGCTGCCTAGTGTAGGCCTTATGGTCTATTGCAGTCTCCTTCATTCTTATGTTCTTATGTTGGGAAAAAAGTCAAAAGAAAGGGTTGCCGAGTCCTTACTTATACATTGTCGGATCTATTTGCTTAGCGTTTTGTTATAAAAAAAGAAAATCAATAGATTTTTAACAAACAAGAAAGTAAATAAACAAAATAATCTAAATAAAAGAAGACAAAGAATAGAGAAAACGTTATCTATTCTAAGTGCCGAACATGAAAGAAAAGGTGAATTGTCCAAGACAAGGTGTAAGGCTCAGGTGCGACCTGGGTGCTATCTATAGTCTTTGGAGTCCGTTTAGGGTCTGACACGTCGTAAGCCTTCTTGCCAAATCAACCTCAGTGCATACTTCTATCTCTCTTGTTTCTCATCTATGTTCTACATGACACTGTTTTTTTTATATTCTGTATATAGTAAAGAAAGATCTAGAGGATAATGAGTATCACTTTTTAGGATTATAGCAACGATTTGAATAGATTCTATGACGCGTGACATGAGCGTTCTTTCCCCTATGTTGCCACGCTGAGGTCTTACTGGGTGACAGGTGAGAGTAACGATCCGATATTTGGTGGCCAAATTGGCAACGTTGCATTCAGGGGAATCCCCGCTTCTGCCTCACCCTGAACAGACTCCTTGAAGCGCAAGTACTACACTACTTCCAGGGTACGCAGAGGTCCCATGGCCGGCTGTTGAATCAGAGCTCAGGTCTGTATTGTGAGAAACACAATCGGGGGTTCCTCAAGCTATTAACTCTTTCAGTGTCTTTCCTCTGGCTGCCCAGAATATCTATTGACGTAAACATTTGGTCTTGCTACCATTCTATTTGTCGGAGGAAAGCTTTGCGTTTATTATTTACTTTTTCTATATATATATTTTTTATGTATCTATTTATTTACATACCTATTCATCTATAATTTTTGTTTATCAATTTTTTTTTGTTTATGTGTGTTTTGTTGTTGTTTTTTCACACAAAAATTAATCACTTCACTACCAATCACATTAACACCTTCGCCCTCGGCCCCAAACCGCTTTAATCCTCACTGCCACTCTCTTCGCTAACTCTTCCCCCAACAACTCTCAGAAACTTCGCCCATCAACGGCTTCTTTGGGTATCCTCCGCGTTGAAAGGGTGAAGGAGGGAGGGGAGGGACGAGGGAGAATGGAGGGAAAGGGAGAGATGGATGGAGAAGTGACAGGGGAAGTAGGAGGGAGGAGATGGAGGGAGAGAGAGGAGGGAGGGAGGAGATGGAGGGAGAGAGAGGAGGGAGGGAGGAGAGGGAGAGAGAGAGGAGGGAGGGAGAGGGACGGGAAAGGGGGAGATGGATGGAGAAGTGAGAGTGGAAGTAGGAGGTCGGAGAGGGAAGGGGAGAGAGGAGGGAGGGAGGAGAGGGAGAGAGAGAGGAGTGAGGGAGGAGAGGGAGAGAGAGAGGAGGGAGAGAGAAGGAGGGGGAGAGGGGAGGGAGGGAGGAGAGGGAGAGAGACAGGAGGGAGGGAGGAGAGGGAGAGAGAGAGGAGTGAGGGAGAGGGACGGGAAAGGGGTAGATGGATGGAGAAGGGGCAGGGGAAGTAGGAGGTGGGAGAGGGAGGGGGAGAGAGGAGGGAGGGGGAGAGAGGAGGGAGGGGGGAGAGAGGAGGGAGGGAGGAGAGGGAGAGGGGAGAGAGGAGGGAGGGAGGAGAGGGAGAGGAGAGAGAGGAGGGAGAGGGACGGGAAAGGGGGAGATGGATGGAGAGAGGAGGGAGGGAGGAGAGGGAGAGGGAGAGGAGGGAGGGAGGAGAGGGAGAGGGGAGAGAGGAGGGAGGGAGGAGAGGGAGAGGAGAGAGAGGAGGGAGAGGGACGGGAAAGGGGGAGATGGATGGAGAAGTGAGAGAGGAAGTAGGAGGTCGGAGAGGGAAGGGGAGAGAGGAGGGAGTGAGGGAGGAGGGAGGGAGGAAGGAGAGGGAGAGGGGATAGGGGAGAGAGGGAGAGGGAGAGAGAGAAGAGGGAGGGAGAGGGACGGGAAAGGGGGAGGTGGATGGAGAAGTAAGAGGAGAAGGAGTCGGTGGGAGAAAGGAGAAGAGGCTCGGAGTTCCCTCAGAAGGTCTGTAATTCTTTACCGGGCCTCAACCTCCGTCCTGGAGCCGCAACATCAACTTCAATTTCTTCAACCTCATCTTTCTAATTTTCAACTTAAGATTTAACATAAAATTCAACTCCTTTGGCTTGAACTCTTCAACTCCTTCAACTTCAACGACTTCTTCAACTTCTTCACTTTTAATTTCTTATGACACTTCATTATCAATATTTTTTGGCCGTGTTTTGAAATATTTCTTTCCCTTTCCCTTGTTTTCTCTCTCTCTCTCTCTCTCTCTCTCTCTCTCTCTCTCTCTCTCTCTCTCTCTCTCTCTCTCTCTCTCTCCTACTTTCTTTCCTCTTTATGTAAGAGTGCGTACTTCCAGCCTTTAAGCTTAAAACGCCACATCTTCCGGCTTCTCCCACCATTAAACGTCTGAGGTTTTCTTGTACTCGTTCTCCATCTAAAAAAAAAAAAAAATCTCCAGAATACTTTG
>NC_134787.1:46737675-46740175 GCF_046742065.1 Oratosquilla oratoria
TTCAAACACGTTTACCTCGAACCTATTCATGGGTGCCGTTGTCTATATGCATATCATGGTTATGAAGGGATCATTCAATTCAGAAATGGAGTGAGACATGACAGACAATATAACCTCATGAGAGGCTGAGAGGCTGAGAGGCAGACGGTTACAAAGTTCAGAAGAACAGTGACAATAGAAAATGCATCAGAAGAGAGCGATGCAACTTTGAGGCAGACAGGAAGAAGTTGTGAAGCGTCACTGATTAAAGAAAAGAAAAAAAACATTTGGTCTTCAACTTGTATTGGAGCAGGGAGGAAGGTGAATGATTCTACACTTAAAGTTAGTGAGTGAATGAATGAGTGAGTGAGTGAGTGAGTGAGTGAGTGAGTGAGTGAGTGAGTGAGTGAGTGAGTGAGTGAGTGAGCGAGTGAGTGAGTGAGTGAGTGAGTGAGTGAGTGCGTGTGTGTGCGTGCGTGGGCGTTTATGTATGCGCTCGCTCGTGTGTGGGTATTCGTGCGTGTATTTATATACAGCCAATGTTAATTGCTTTGTTGTATAAACTTCCTTCCTAGAACAGGTATCAACTACTATCTTCACGATTCGAGGGTAACACGTAGAGAATAGGGTAGTTCAACCCAAGTCACCACTGCTACAGTCGTCTGTACCATCCGTCCCCCCACTTACTATGCATAGTTAATCCGAAGTGGAATCGCCCGGTTTGCAGCATTTCATCACCGTAAATCTCTGAGGAGTTTGAACGTTGGTGAAGTCTTTAGTTGTGTCATTCTTCCGATGGGGACCGTTGCCGAGCCTTGAGATTGATCAATCGATCTAGAGACAGACAGACAGACAGATAGAGGCAGACAGAGAGACAGGCTGGCAGACAGACAGACAGATGAACAAAAAGACAGAGACAGACAGACTAACACACACACACACACACACACACACACACACACACACACACACACACACACACACACACACACACACACACACACACACACACACACACACACACACAGACACTCACATATACACTATTTGTTTAGGGCGGTTCGTTGGTGATCGATGATGACCCCCTCTCTCTCATACACACACAGATTAAGTGTATGTCCTAAGATGGAGTCATGGAGCATATGATTTATAGGTAGCGCATGTATATGTTTGCAAAGCCACATTATATCGTGAACCCATTACGACACTCATTTGACATTATAATTGTCCTGTGTGGTTTCCAAAGAGCACTTCCATCGTCATATTGATATAGGTGAGGAGCGAGATACATTCAAAGAACCTACGAGCTATGGAATCCTCTTATGTACTAAAACTAATTTATGAACTCAGTCTGTACAACAAGATCCACTTCCTAGACGTGCTTGTTGACTATCAAGATGCTCAGTACGAAATCAGTATGGATACAAAGAAAACAGACATTGGAAATTGCATGAACACAGCGAATGTTCCTAACGTTACAAGATGAGTGTCATTCGAGCAAGACCTGCTCCTCCTGGGACTTATTCCATCTAGGATTGTCTCGATTAAAGCAGACCCTCGTCAACAATGGCTACTCAAACTCAGTCATCGACCAAGAGAATTTTATGATCCACGCTTTAACACCCCAGGAACCAAGCCCAGAACAATTCAAATTTGTTACAAGAACCAAATGACGTCACCCTAAAAAAAGAGAAAAACGAGTCTTGAAATATGTCGTTATAAGGAATGTCACATGCATCAACCTCCAAGAGAAATTGTCTCTCATTATTTATTACAAGAAACCCTAAGTCTCTAAGCTATTTATGAGAAGCAGCCTATCTCCAAATACCGCAGACTCCTGAAAAAAGGCTAATGTAGTAAATCAACATACCTACTCACGAAGAAGATTGTAAACTTACTAAAAACAAATTACATCAGGATCACTCTGACGTTTGTCAGCAGGCGACTGACTATGCACACTCGTGACGACAGCATACGGAAACACATAACTCAATCCCACAACAGAACCCCCACCGAAGAAGATCTAATCGATAATATAAAGATAATCAAACACTGAAAAAAGACTACCCGTATTTTAGAGAGTTTAAATTTCACAGCACGCACCACTCGCTAACATACAAACCGATACATTAGGTAAGTGATTTATGACTACATGATAAACCCGTTGCATCAAGATATTTTCCCAACCGCGTTACCCAAGAGACCTCACCTATGTTGCGCCACTGAATACATATCCCTTTGTACGTGCCCCTGAAAATCTTTGATAAAAGCCCACCTTTTCCTCATATGTATATCATTTACCTAATGATGATTGTACGTGTCATCCAAAAGTTCGTTGTAATTTAACCATAGATATTGGTAATATTGTGTTGAATATCCTTCCCTCGGATTACAAAAACACCATCAGACTAATGGAGAAGTTCACTATGAAGGTAGTCGACAATGAACAATCTATGGCCTTTAATAAGACATGTATACGTGTATGTATATGTATATGTATATGTATATGTATATGTATATG
>NC_134787.1:46742675-46750175 GCF_046742065.1 Oratosquilla oratoria
AGAGAGAGAGAGAGAGAGAGAGAGAGAGAGAGAGAGAGAGAGAGAGAGAGAGAGAGAGAGAGAGAGAGAGGGGCAGCCATCGTACTGAAATTCTCCAAGAAGCCAGTCACCCTCCACAAAAACAATTGATTACATTCTACTTCGTTCAACCCATCTGTAGCGTGTAGATCTTTTACTCTAACATTCGCCTGGGTTTTCCACTCACCTCCATGGGGTCCCTTATGAATCAAAGGGATCAAAGTCCATTTCGCTTGACCGCATCATCTCTTAGTCTGCCCACTGCCAAGTTTATTTATTCATATTCATCAGGGCTTTAACAAGGGTGATGTAGTCAAGGTCATCGCAGGAATGGATTTCAATTGGATCAATTTAGATTGAAGAAGGGAATAGACAAGAACTAGTTTACCAATAGAATGGTCAACGATAGAGATTGACTTAGTAATCATGTAGCGAGAGCTGAAACAAGTGGTTGTTTTGAGAGAAGGTTACGTAGCTTTATGGATGGGGATGATAGGTGGTAGTGGACATGGAACTGTCTAGTGTAGGCCTTATGGTCTCTTGCAGTATCGGTCTTCCTGGTGTTCTTATTTCCGTGGCGCCCCGTCGGTATCGAGATGGCAACTCGCAGGAAGCACTCAAAACTTTTGAATTGCCTCAGATCGTTAGATCTACATCAGTGAATTTTAACAATGTAAGTTAAGTTTTCGGGGAGAAACACGCACTTCTAAAAGACGCAAATGTTCCTTCTCAAAAAAAAAAAAAAAAAAAAATTCCAAACAATTTAGAATAAATTTCATTCCATTTTCATAATTCTCTTAGAATATATAAAGACAAACATTTAAAAAATCTCTCATTTTCTATAATAACTACATTGTGACATTGTGTCAGTACAGTAGCAAAATTTATTATGTTCACTTATTGGTTGTTTTTGAGGACGAGAAAATGAAAAAAAAGGAGAGAAAAGCTTTGTTTATCCCTAATTTTGTAGATATTGAATAAAGGTTAAAGGCCAAGGCCCCCGTGAAGCAAGGACTGGCGCAGCCGGTGTCTCGTCATCCTACAAAAAAAATGCGAGAGATTCTTTACACTATTCAGAGAAGTATATATTGTAAGAAAGAAAAGAAGAAAAGAGAAAGAGAGAGAAAAAGCGCTTTCGAGAGATCCTTTACACTAGAGAGAGAGAGAGAGAGAGAGAGAGAGAGAGAGAGAGAGAGAGAGAGAGAGAGAGAGAGAGAGAGAGAAAAGAGATGCTGAGACTCCCAACAACATGGAAAGCACACGCAAAGCCTATTACGTAACATTCCTTCACCCTCAAAAGGAAAGAGGAGGAAAAAAGATACAGCCCGATGTTCGCTGAAATTCCCAGCACTGCTCTAAACATAGGCGAAGCATATTCTATAACATCTAAAAATGAAAACCAAAAAATCCGAATTGTGTCGAGGTACCACCTCGCCTCTTGAGAGCAACCTAGCACCTCCGAACTCTCAGAGTTCGACTATTTGGGAGGCTAAGACTTTCCCGGAAGACTCCGGCTGTCATCGGCGTTCTGTGGCTTCTCGTAACATTCAAATATTCTTAAGTCTGCAGACGCTAAGAATCACATAAGCTTCTCGTTTGGTTCTCCAACGATGGAAGTTTTAAGACCCCTGATGGAAATTTGGAATATGTCATGGAAATATATATTTTCTTATCTCTTTTCATCGTCGATTAATAGATATGTAAAGTCTTGAAGCACCTTTTAAGTGATTTAGGCATTTTATGCTTCGCTGGAACTCTTCAAAGAAAAGGTAAAAGAGCGGACATGGAGGTCTTCAGAAAATCTATTAAGAATAACCTTTCCCCTCCCTTAAAGGCAAGGGTTCTGTATAAAATCTACCTCAATTAACACCATTGACATATTAAAAAAAAAAGAAGGGATAGCTTCTTTCGGATATTTTGTAAAAAAAAAAAAAAAAAAAAAAAAAAAAAAAAAAAAAAAAAAAAAAAAAAAATTGTGGGGAGGGAGGGAATAATCGCACGAATAGAAGAAGAAGAAGAAGAAAAGAAGAAGAAGAAGAAGAAGAAAAGAGGAAGAGGAAGAGGAAGAGGAAGAAGAAGAAGAAGAAGAAGAAGAAGAAGAAGAAGAAGAAGAAGAAGAAGAAGAAGAAGAAGAAGAAGAAGAAGAAGAAGAAGAAGAAGAAGAAGAAGAAGAAGAAGAAGAAGAAGAAGAAGAAGAAGAAGAAGAAGAAGAAGAAGAAGAAGAAGAAGAAGAAGAAGGTGATGGTGGTACGAACCCCGAAGAATTCTCCGGGATAACAGCTTGATGTTTTATTCATCCTTTTCTGATGCTGTTTAAGCTACTTGGAGCCCCCTTCAGAAACTCCGAGCTAATTTCCAAGACTCGAACACCCCTGAACTCGGGCCCGGGATAACAGCCTTCCGGAGGCCAACAGCTTCATCTATGATGTTGCTTCCTCAACTTCATGACTTTGTTAAATCCTTTGGATCATTATCGAAACACCTTCAAGGGCATTTTCGACATCCTTTAAGTCCCGTCTCTAGTGCCCCGTATCCTTTGCCTCTAGTCCTACGGTCCTCCGGTTCCTCGGCCTCTGCTGCCAAAGCCCCCGGCCTCTCCCGGGAAGACACACCTCATAACCCCGAACCACTTCCAGTAGCACTCCAGACACATTTTTGTCTCCTTCTTCTAACGCCCACCTTCTCCACCCGCACCTCCGCTCTTCCCTGCTCCTGGAGCCCTGCTGACAAAAGCCCTCCGGGGGCACCTGCTGCCATCTCCTTTCAGCACCTGCTCCATCTTTGGAGAGAGATCAGATGCCACAGCTCGAGTGAGTTGGCAATGCAAATGAGAGTCCAAATGTCCTCATAGAATAGTTTACTGCCGTGGGAGGAGATGGGGGGAGAGAAGAAGGAAAGGGAAGGGAAAGGAAGGGAAGAGACGAGCGAAAAGGAAAGTGGTATGTGAAAGAAGAAAAGGGAAAAGGGAAGGGGGAGGGGATGGGTTGCAAAGGAAAAGGAAGTGACGGGATGGGAAGGGAAGAGAAGGGAAGGAGGAAAACAGAGGAATGGAAGGAAAAAGAAGGAAAAAAAAAGGAAGATAAATGGAAGGAAAGGAGGAAAAGGGAAATGAAGAGAAGGGAGAGAAGGGAGAGAAAGGATAAGAAAGGAAAGGAGAGTAAAAGAAAAAAGGGAAAGGAGAGGAAAGGAAAGGAAAGGAAAGCAAAGGAACAAGTAAGGGAAGGCAGGTTGAAGTAAAGAAAAGGAGAGAAAAAGAAAAGAGACAGATGGGAAGGGAAGGAACGCGTGAAAAAAGATGGAATGGGAATGGGAAGAGGATAAAAGGAATGGGAAGGGGATAAGAAGGAAAGGTTTGGGAAAGGAAAAGAAAAAGGAAAAGAGAAAAGGGAAAGAAAGAAAGAGGGAGTAGAATAAAAAAAAGAGAAAGGTAAGAGAAAGGGGAAGGGAAGGATTAAGAATGAAAAGGAGAGTAGAAAAAGGGAATAGAAAATAAAAGAAATAGAAAGAAAGGACAGGGAAGGAAAAGGAAGCTAACGTGGAGGAAAAAAGAGAAGGCAAAGAAGAGGCAGGGGCAAAAAGAGAAAGGAATGGACATGTAAAAAGAAGAGTTGGCACAAAAAGAGAAGTAGAGAGAGAAGGAGAGGGAAGAGAAGGGAAGGGAAGAGGAGTGGAAGGGAAGAGATGAAGAGGGGAGGGAAGGGGAGAGAAAGGAAGAGAACAGATCAAAAGGGTCAGGAAAGGAAAACGAAGGGAAGAGAAGGGAAGGGAAGAGAAGGAAGGAAAAAGGAAGAAAGGAGGGAAGAGATGAGAAGGAAAGGGAAGGGGAGGGAAGGGAAGAAAAGGAAGGAAAGATGAAGGATGGAGGGAAGAGATGGGAAGGGGAGGGAAGGGAAGGGAAGGGAAGGGAAGAAAGGGAAGAAAAGGAAGGAAATAGGAAGGAAAAAGGGAAGAGATGAAAAGGAAAGGGAATGGAAGGAAAGGGAATGGAAGGAAAGGGAAGGGAAGGGAAGGGAAGGGAAGAAAAGGAAGGAAAGAGAAAGGAAGGAGGGAAGAGATGAGAGGAAAAGGGAAGGTAAGGGAAGGGAAGGGAAGAAAAGGAAAGAGGAAAAGAGTAGGGAAGGAAAAAGGAATATAGAGAAGGAGAAAATATAAAGTAAATTAAACACAATGAGTAAAAGAGAAAAGGGGGAAATGAAGATGAGGAAAACAGAGAAGAGAAAGGTAAAAAATTTGTGAGAGAGAAAATGATAATGAGGGAGATGAAGTACAGAAAAATAATGAAAACGAAACGAAAAAGACGATGATTTAACAAGATAAGGAAGACGATAACGAAAACAAAATTAAAAGAAAAAGAGCAATGAAAACAAGGACTACAAATTTTAGACGAGGAAAGAAAAAAGATAAGACGAGAAAAAAAAACGAAAAAAAAATTTAAAGACGAATATGAACAATGAAAGAATGTTGGGCGCCAAAGAAAGAGTGGAGGATAGGCAGCGACGTGGGAGGAACGAGCATAGAAGGAGGATGCCAGAAGGAAAAGAGAAGAAAAAGAAGAACAATAAAGAAACGATAGGGAGAGAGGAGGTCTCAATCTTGTTGCGATGGCTTTTGACTAATCAGGCAGGAACCCATTGACTTAGACGGTGGTGAGGAGCCCACGCCAGGAGACGCTGAGTAGCTGCAGTCAAAGCCGTCACCTTTCCCCTGTGCATTTCAGGGACTGATGGAGCAGGTAATAAAGAGTCACTGTTGGAAATTGGAGAGAAATGCGAGATTCGAACCCACAACTAAGCGAAAGTGAGACCAGCACGCATGGCACCGTCATCTGCATAAGAATAATTAATACTAGCCAGAAGAAAATATGTAGAGTACGTCACTTTGACGGAAGGAGGGTTCTCCCTTTCCTACAGATATTGGTTCTTTTGTCCTATAAACTACAAGAAGGTTTTATTCAGCAGGAGACTCCCTAACCCTACACCATTATAGCAGCCCTCAGCATAAGCAGAAAATCCTTTCTACGAATAATAAAGAGAAATAGGTGAGAGAAGGAATATTTTATATATATATATATATATATATATATATATATATATATATATATATATATATATATATATATATATATATGGAGACGGAGTAAGGGAAACAAAGAAAAGAGATGAGATTAGAAAATTAAATAGGATTCAAAACCGTGGATGAAAATAACAGGAAGAGTAAATGAAAAAAAGTAAATGAATTGAGGATGGTAGAAGGAAGAGAAGGAGGGAAGATAAGAAAGAAAAGGGGGTGAAGTGGAGGGTATGAAGTAAAAGGCAGTGAAGAAGAAGACGAGAAGAAGAAGAAGACAAGAAGAAGAAGACAAGAAGAAGAAGGATTGGGCAAAGGTGACGTGGGGTGGGGGTGTGTGGGGTTGGCTGGAAGAAGATGAAAATAAAGAAATGCAAGACCACGAATTTTTTTGCTTTTTCTTCCTATTTCTTTATTCTGCATGCTGGTAGGCAATATCGTTCAAAAACAAGCTAAAAACAGAAGCTAGAATCAATGAGAAAATGAAAATTAGATGAAAAACAGACAGAGATACTGGAGGATACGACCTACAAATAATTTTGGAATTAATTAAATCACGGAAAAAAGGTGAGAAATTAATTGAAAAATGTAAGATAATTGTATGGTAACACATATATATAGAATAAAAAGGTTTTACTATGAGCTAGCTGGGATAAGAGTGAGGGGACCAGAGAGGCTGGGAATATAAACGAGAGGAGGACAGGCAGGAGGAAGGAATACAAGGAAGAGGGAATACAAGGACGAGGATCACAGGTGACGACAAGGAGTATTTTGTTCCCGACAGACATTCAGACATTTAGAAATACAGACAAGAAGACATACACACACACACACATACACACACACACACACACACACACACACACACACACACACACACACACACACACAAACACACATATGCATACTACATAAATGTTTCCTCTATGCTCACCACCATCCCAGACTTTGTCCATATATATTTTCTCGTTCTCCATCGTCCTTCCCTCTCTCCTGTACTGCTGCCATCTGTCCATTTTCGTATCACAGCAAACACTTCTCCTCTCCTCCATTTCCTTCACTTCAGATTCTCATGGAATGTATGTGTTTGTTTCTGTGTGTGTGTGAGTGTGTGTGTGTGTGTGTGTGTGTGTGTGTGTGTGTGTGTGTGTGTGTGTGTGTGTGTGTGTGTGTGTGTGTGTGTGTGTGTGTGTGTGTATGTGTGTGTGTGTGTGTGCGCGCTTGTGTGTACGTGTGTGTGTGTGTGTGTGTGTGTGTGTGTGTGTGTGTGTGTGTGTGTGTGTGTGTGTGTGTGTGTGTGTGTGTGTGTGTGTGTGTGTATTTACCTAATTGTATTTCACGGAAAGGGATCTATGCTCGTAGTGACCCGTCTTTGTATCTTTTAGCATCTAGTGTGTTCTTAAACTCTTGTATGGTTTTGCACATACTGTTGCCTCGTCCAATTTGTTTCTAGACATCCACCACTCTGTGTGTGAAACTATTTTTTTTTTTTAGATCTCTTCTATAACTATCCTTTTTGAGTTTCTTTTCATGTCCTCTGTCAAGGACTTCCATGTATTTCATGATTCTGTAAATGGCCAGTAGATCTCCTCTTTATTTTTTTTCTTTGATCCTGAGATGGTAGTTCCAGTTTGGTCAATCCCTGTTCATATGTCAATTTTTAAAGTGTAGGTGCTATCTTTGTCGTTGCTCTTTGGATTCTTCCTAATATATATATATATATATATATATATATATATATATATATATTTTTTTTTTTTTTTTCCTGGATGTCCATAGTGTCGCAGCTACTCCAATCTGTTATCATTGTGACTGATATTTTTTTTTACCATTGCCATATGCAAATAGTTGAAGGCCACCTTTATTGATCTTTGTAAATTGTAGGTTTCTCAGACTATTTTGTTAATATGCTTGTCTGTTGACATGTCTCTGTTAATTACTCCTAGGTCCTTTTTCGAGCTAACTTTCTTTACTTCCTTTGTACCAATTTTATATTGTCCTGATACTTTATTTTTACTTTTTCCAAACTCCATTATACTACATTTCTTGATGTTGAAGTTCACTTCCACTTTTGGCTTCATTCGCAGACTTTGTCCAGATCTCTCTGTAGCGATTCACAGTCTTTTTCTGTACTTATTTTCTTTAGTAGCCTTGTGTTATCTGCAAAGAAGTTCATATAACATTCTACTCTTTCATCCATGTCATTTATATATATGGCAAACAATATCGGATCTAATACAGAACCTTGTAGGACTCCACTTATCATTTCTTCCCAGGTTGAATTTTTGTCTCTAAGTACCACCCTCATCTTTCTCCCTTTCAAGAAATATTCCAATTATTTCAATAACTTTCCGTGAACACCTCCTATTATTTCGAGTTTTCTTAGTAGCTTTTTGTGTGGTACTTTATCAAATA
>NC_134787.1:46755175-46760175 GCF_046742065.1 Oratosquilla oratoria
AGAGGAGTAGAAAAGAATAAGAAGAATGAGAAAAAACAGCGAAAAAGGAAGAGGGAAAGCGAAAGAAGAGGAGAAGGAATGTTGCGTAAGAAAGGAAGAAAGAAGCCAAAGGAATGAAGGAAGGAAGAGTGAGGAGAACGGGAAATGGAAGGGAAAATGGAAGAGGAGATGGAAAAGGGAAAGAATAAGGGAAAAGGATAAGGGTAGGGAAGGGAATGGAAAGGAAGATCAAGGAAAATGAGAGGAAATAGGTAACAGAGAAGAAAAAAAACAAGGAAGAAGGGAAAGGAGAGAAGGAAGAAAGGAAGAAAAGAAGGAAAGGAAAGGGTAGGGAGGGGGCAATGGAAGAGAGGAGTGAGAAAGAGGGGGGGAGGAAGAGAGAAAGAGGAGAGGAGGCAAGGAAGACAGGAGGAACGGGAGGGAGAAGAGAAGGGAAAATAAAAGGGAAAATAGAAGAGGGATTAGAGAAACGAAGGAACTAAGGAAGGGAGAAGGAAAGGGAAGGGAACGGGGAAGGAAAGGGAAGGGGAGGGAAGGGAAAGGAAAGAAACGGAAATGAAGATAAAGAGAAATAGAGAAAGTAGGTAGGGAAGAAGAGAAGAGACAGGGAAGAATGGAAACGAGGGAAGGGAGATTGGAGGGAAGAAGGAATGGGAGGAGGGAAGGAGGAGGTTAAGGAAGAAGGGGATGGGCAATGGGAGGGTTGAGAGAGAAGGAAGAAGGTAGAAGACAAAGAAGAAAGGAAGGTAAGGGAACGGCCAAGCTGAGGGAGAATATGATTTGTGTTCATTTGGCCTTACCCTATCCCATACAAAAGGGTTCCTCTTAAGAGGCCCAGGACGGGACGGGGCCAGATCACTCACAGTGAAAAGAGATCCTCGCCCGCAATAACAGAGGAGGAGATGGGACGAGGAGGGAAGAGGGAATAGTAGGAGGGAGTGGGAGGAGGGAGGAGGGAGTGGAAGGAGGGAGAGGGAAAGGAGGGGCGAATGGTGTGGGAGGGAAGAGAATGGTAAGGGAGGGAATATTGGGAACATAAGGACATAAGAATGAAGAAGACTTCAAGAGACCATAAGGCCTACACTAGGCAGATCCATGTCCATTACCACCTGTCATCCTCATCCATAAAGTTGTCTAATCGTTTCTTAAAAGAACCGATATTTTCAAAGCTCACTATTCAATTCGTTGACCACCCTATTAGTAAACCAATTCTTTCCTATTTCCTTCTTAAATCTAAATTTGCCAAATTCAAATATATTATTGTGAGTCCTACCCTGTTGTCGCTCTTATTAAAGCCTTTGATCCACTTAAATATCTCTATCATATCACCCTGCACTCTGCGTCTTTCCAGAGTGTAAGTTAAGGTTCCTAACCCTCTCTTCGTAAGGTAAATTTCTGAGCCTATGTATCATTTTGGTTATTTTCATCTATACTAATTCTAGTGAATTGATGTCTTTTCTATAAGACGTAGACCAAAACAGTACCGTAGAGTCAAGAATGGGTCTAAATAACACTAGACAAAGTTTAATAATTACCTCTGCACTTCTATTCATAACAATCCTAGCAATGAAACCTAATGCTCTGCTAGCTTTATTCCTGGCGCTAATGCACTGTTTCCTGGATTTTAGGTCAGGACTCACTAGAACTCCCAAGTCTCTCTCGCACTCCGTTTCCTCTAAAAACGTCTTATCTATATCGCTTTCTGGGTCGTGTAGCACTTTGAGATATTGAAGTTCATTTGCCATTTCACCAACCATGTGAACATTTTGTTAAGATCATCCTGCAGAATCTCGGCGTTGTCTCTTGACCTTATAAGGCGTCCTATTTTAGTACCGTCCGCAAACTTACTAACATCACTATTAATCCCAGTGTCCAAGTCCTTTATGTACATAATAAACAATAGGGGGCCCAAAAACCGAGCCCTTGGGAATTTCACTAGAAACACTCCCACATTTGAGTTTTACACCATTTATGGTGACCCGTTGTTTTCTGTCAATGACCAGCTCTAATGCATTCTAACACTTTTCCTCCTATGACATGGGCTTTGCTTTTATTTAGTAGTCTCTGGTAGGGCATCTAAGTGAACGCTTTGCTAAAGTCAAGGTAAATAACATCGTAACTATCATTGTTGTCTGACGCCTCATATGCGATGTTAGTGTAAAAAGATAGAAAATTAGTCACAAACGACTTACCCTTGCTGTGAATCACGAATCAAATTTTACCT
Source organism: Oratosquilla oratoria (assembly GCF_046742065.1). Lineage (NCBI taxonomy): Eukaryota > Metazoa > Arthropoda > Malacostraca > Stomatopoda > Squillidae > Oratosquilla > Oratosquilla oratoria. The sequence continues at coordinate 46,757,400 of NC_134787.1, forward strand.
AAAAATTATGTCAAACTGATTGGCCAGTAGTTGCATATAGACGATTTATCTCCCTTTTTGAAAACAGGAACAATGTTTGCTTGCCTCTCAAGGAATAGGCACAAAACCAGTGTCTACCCACTTATTAAATATCTCTCCTAACTGGTCGCAGATTCCAAATTTACACTCTATAAGCACACTCACAAAAATTTCGTCTGGACTATTTCTACCTTACTAATGCTGATATTTGATAGACTACTTTCTTTATCCCCACTGAAAATCGGATCGCAGTCAAGTATCTTATCTAATCTCTCCTTAGTAAACACCGAGAGAAAATATTTGTTAAACGTCTCACTCATTTTTTCCTCCGATTCTATCATGACATTTTTGTAATTTTGAATTTGGCCTATATTTTCCTTGTTTTTTGTTCTGTAGAGATGAAGAAATCCCTTTGGGTTGGATCTCGCTTGTCTGACAACCTTAATTTCATAGTTACGTTTCGCTGTGCGCGCGTTTTTTTTAACCAGTCTAGCCATATCGTTATATTTGGATCTAAGGTGTTTCCTCGTTTTTTATTCTTGCATAAAGTCTTCTTTTCATTCCGATCTCATATTTCAGCCTGTCCGTCATCCATTTGGAAATATTGCTATGCTTCCGTATTAACTTGAGGGGAATCATTTTATCTTGTGCATTTAGAATTAAAGCTGTTAGGTTACTATACATTACATCCAAATCGCTGACCCGGCTGTTAGCCTCGTGCTTGTAAATGACCTGACCCAAGGTACACATATTACCCTCCTTGACTTGACACGTAGAGATTGTGCCTCTTCGGCGCTGGTCACTGAAACACAACCACTCGCCATCTCACTAATTGAAGCAGCTACCCCGGTTTGACTTGAGGAAAGAGGTGGAATGAGAGGAAAACGAAGGAGAAAAGGGCGTGGAAGGAAAGGGAACGAGAGAGGAAGGAATAAAGCTAAAGAGGAAACGAAAAGGAAAGGGGAATAGTGGAAGGGGAGATGAGGGACTGGAACGATCTTTGAAAGAAAAACGACGGAATAGGAAGGGAGAGGAGGGGGTTAAAATGAAGTGAAGAACGGAAAATGACTAAGGAAGAGAAGTGGTAGCAAATGGTATGCTTCAAGGATAAGAAAGTAGAAAAAAGGGGGAAGAGATATCGGGGGGAGGGGGAGAAGGTAGTGGGGTTGATGTGAGAGGGGAGATGTGAGGAGGGAGATATGAGAAGGGAGTTCTGAGGAGGGAGATGTGAAAACAATATGCAAGAGAGATATGTAAGAGGGGAGATGTGAGAGGGGAGATGTGAGAGGAAGATATAAGAGGGGAGGTGTGAGAGTGGAAACGTGAGAGTGAGTTGTGAAAGGAGAGATGTGAGAGGGGAGATGTGAGAGGAGAGATGTGAGAGTGAGATGTGAGAGTGAGATGTGAGAGGAGATATGTGAGATGTGAGAGGAGAGCTGTGAGAGGAGAGATGTGAGATGAGAGATGTGAGAGTGAGATGTGAGAGGAGAGATGTGAGAGGAGATGTGAGAGGAGAGATGTGAGAGATGTGTGAGTGAGATGTGTGAGTGAGATGTGAGAGTGAGATGTGAGAGTGAGATGTGAGAGTGAGATGTGAGAGTGAGATGTGAGAGTGAGATGTAAGAGTGAGATGTGAGATGTGAGAGTGAGATGTGAGAGTGAGATGTGAGAGTGAGATGTGAGAGATGTGAGTGAGATGTAAGAGTGAGATGTGAGAGGAGATGTGAGTGAGATGTAAGAGTGAGATGTGAGAGTGAGATGTGAGAGTGAGATGTGAGAGTGAGATGTGAGAGTGAGATGTGAGAGTGAGATGTGAGAGTGAGATGTGAGAGTGAGATGTGAGAGTGAGATGTGAGAGTGAGATGTGAGAGTGAGATGTGAGAGTGAGATGTGAGAGTGAGATGTGAGAGCGATGTGAGAGGGAGATTTGGAGTTGGTGGTGAATTTGAAGGGGTAATTAAAAGCTGACTAGCAGAAGGTCCGGTACTTTCATTTTGGAGGGAGAAAATCAATGGCGGACGAAAGGGAGGCGTTTATGGTGTGGTCACAAAGGAGAAAGGCATGTAATGGGAAGATGTTACATTAATACAAAGGGAAAGGGAAGGGAGGGAAGAAAGGCAAATGAAAAAGGAAGAGGCTTTATCCAGGAGGAAGTTGTAAACACTTCTACCGATGAGAAAAACGTGAATGATAAAAAAGAAATGAAATGAGAGTAGAAAAAAAAAACTAGATAAGGAAGGACGTGAAAGGTAAGGCATAAGTGGAGGAGGAGAAGGTGGAGGAATGCGAGGAGGTGGACGAAGAGGATGAGAAAGAGAAAGAGGAAATGAGGGAATATGATAAGTAGGAAGAGGAGGAGGAGGAGGGGGTGAGTTAGATTAGGAAGAAAAAGAGGAGGGGAGGAGCAGAAGGACAAGGAGAAAGAGGAGGAGGAGGAGAAAGACGAGGAGGTGAGTAGTAGTAGTAGTAGTGGTAGTAGTAGTGGTAGTAGTGGTGGTAGTAGTGGTGGTAGTAGTGGTGGTAGTAGTAGTGGTAGTAGTACTGGTAGTAGTAGTGGTAGTAGTAGTGGTAGTAGTAGTGGTAGTAGTAGTGGTGGTAGTAGTGGTGGTAGTAGTGGTGGTAGTAGTGGTGGTGGTGGTGGTGGTAGTAGTAGTAGTAATGACATGCGAATATTTGATCCGATGGCCCCCTGTTACAACAACCTAACTATTGAGGCATCTCACTTCCGGAACGAGTATGAGAAGATCAGGATGTACGA
>NC_134787.1:46765175-46767675 GCF_046742065.1 Oratosquilla oratoria
TATATATATATATATATATATATTTAATATATATATACATATATATATTATATATGTATATATATATATATTATATGTATATATATATATATATATATATATATGTATATGTATATATATAATATATATGTATATATATATATTTATATATATATATATATATATATATATATGTGTGTGTGTGTGTGTGTGTGTGTGTGTGTGTGTGTGTGTGTGTGTGTGTGTGTGTGTGTGTGTGTGTGTGTGTGTGTGTGTGTGTGTGTGTGTGCGTGCGTTAAAACAAGTGAGAGAAAGGGAGATAAAATATTGTTGTAAATCACCTTGTAAGCATAATATCATAAGGAATGATAAGAGAATGAGCTTGAGCATGTGCATGAGCATGATTTCTGGATATAAGCATCAGTATAAGCATGGGAATGAGTATGTGCAGAGCATGATCTCGGATTATGTGCATCAGCATGAGTATAAGTCAGAGCGTATGCATGGCCAGATCGTGCGTGGGCAGTCGCGGAAAGCCAGCGATGCCGAACAAAATAAATCGGAAGTTTGGGGGAGGGGGGAAGGGGTCTGATGGCATCGAACGATTAAAGCTTAAAAAAAAAAAAAAAAAAAAAAAAAAAAAAAAAAAAAAAAAAAAAAAAAACCGGACAGGAGAAGATGAACGACCACTAACGATGATGATGATGGCAGTGCTGGTGATGGTGATGGTGATGGTGATGGTGATGATGATGGTGATGATTATATTATTAAAGGTGGTGGTGATGTTAGTGAAGGCAATAATGAGGGTGCTAGTGATGATGGTGGTGATGGTAATGTTGATGACGATGATACTATTAAAGGTGGTGGTGATGTCAGTGAAGACAATAATGGTGATGCTAGTGATGATGGTGGTGGTGATAACAATGACAACGTCGACGCAGGCGACGGCGATGGCGATGATAAAGGAGACAATGACGATAACAAAGACGACTCGATGATGACAACGGTTATGACGAGAATGTCACTCGTACAAAATTCGTACCACACATTACGTTACCAAATGAACCCGAACTCGTTCTGACAGACTCGGAAAATCAAGCCTGAGATACACACACGCCTACACACATACACACACACACACACATACACACACACACACGCACACACGCACAAACACACACACACACGCACACACAAAACCACCATGTCGTTAGCGACCAAAAATATAGATATCAAACATCATATCGACTGAAATTTACTAGATTGCTGTACGAGTATTTCCATTAATGGGAAACAATATCGAGTATTCGCTACCTGTATTCACAGTCCTTTGTTCATGGGGAATCCAGAGCAGACCAGCACGAACTTTGTACCCCAAGGGTACAATGACACAGGGAAATAGCGAATCGTGCTGAGGACGATGTGATAGGCAGCGCTGGCTCCACCGATAAGGTGTACGAGTACCGCAAGGACAGGGTGTGATGCCTAGGGGCTGCCGCGCTGGGTAGACCTAAAGGTACGACTCGGCCAAATTCGTCACTCCTGATGAATCTAATGCTGTCTTGGGTCAGACGATTTCATTTGGTGCACACGTGTGTGTGTTTTTGGAAATGAAATATAGTTATCCAAGTACCTGGATAGGGTATCAAAACAAGCAAACAAACAAATACTGTATATATATATATATATATATATATATATATATATACATTATATACTGTATATATATATATATATATATGTACATATACTCATATATATGTATATATGTGCGCGCGCGCGCGCGTGTGTGTGTGTGTGTGTGTGTGTGTGTGTGTAAATGTGTATGTGTGTGTGTGTGTGTGTGTGTGTGTGTGTGTGTGTGTGTGTGTGTGTGTGTGTGTGTGTGTGTGTGTGTGTGTGTGTGTGTGTGTGTGTGTGTGTGTGTGTGTGTGTGTGTGTGTGTGTGTGTGTGTGTGTACGTGTGTGTATGCGTGTGTACGTGTGTGTGTGCGTGTGTACGTGTGTGTGTGCGTGTGTACGTGTGTGTGTGTGTGTGTGTGTGTGTGTGTGTGTGTGTGTGTGTGTGTGTGTGTGTGTGTGTGTGTGTGTGTGTGTGTGTGTGTGTGTGTGTGTGTGTGTGTATTCACTTGGTCTTTGGATCACGTGTTGGACTCGTGATCGACAGCTATTTCCTTCCTGGAAGAGAGCTCAGAGCTCGTAGGTCCAATCTATGGGTAATGCTATGACCTTGCACACACACACACACCCCAACTCCCCGCCCACGAGAGTCAGAGTAACGACCCGAGGCACAGCGATACCGAAATAATTTCGGCCCTGGGCAGGATTCGAACTGGCTACTGGGAGCACTTCTGCTTCCCAGTTCAGCGCTCTACCAACGATGCCACCGTGTGTGTGTGTGTGTGTGTGTGTGTGTGTGTGTGTGTGTGTTTGCGTGTTGTTGTGCGTATGTGTGCGTGTTTGTGTGTGTAGCCTCAAGCACTAACCCTACTGCGTCATATCGTTGATAAAGATATCATAT
>NC_134787.1:46772675-46775175 GCF_046742065.1 Oratosquilla oratoria
TCTTTCTCCTCCTTCTCCACTTTCACTTACTCTTCTTCATCATCATCATCATTATCACCATCACCATTATCACCATCACCACCATTACCATCATCATCATTATCATCATCACCATCATCATCACCATCATCATCACCATCATCACCATCATCATCATCATCATCATCATCATCATCATCATCATCCACCTCCTCCTCCTCTTACTGTCACCTTTCGCACTCTTTCCTGAACTTTTTTTTTTTATCTTTTCTCGCTGAAAAAAAGTGTCTGAGCTCACGCTCGAGGAAATTATGTATACGAGTTTTTAAACAAGGGGGGTTCCCTTGTTTCAGGAAGTACGGGGAGCAGGGACCGGAAGTGAAAGGAAAGAAAAAAAAAGGAAAGGAAGGAAAAGGAAGGAGGAGGAGAGAGGGACGGGAGGAATGAAGTTGAAGACGAAGCGAGAAAGAATTGATCGTAAGAGAAGAGAGAAATAGAGAGGAGAGAGGAAGAATGACGAGGCGAGTTGAAATTTGATGAGCGGAAGTAAAATACGAGAGGATGAGAGAATTGAAAATAAAAAGAACGAACAAATATGGGAAGGAAGGCATGAAGTCGGGAAGGATGGCAAGAGGAAAGGAGGGAAGGAATTAAAATCGATGGGGGAGGAATGAGAAGGGGAAATTAAGGAAAGAAAGGAGGTAAATGAGGAGGAATGAGAGGAAGGAGAAGGGGAGGGGAAGGATGAAGTGAGGGAAAGAAGAGGGAAGAAAGGAGGGAAGAAATACTAAAGGTTGCAGAGGAATGAGGAGAGGTGTGGAAATGTAAAGGAGGTGAGGAATGAGGAGTGGAATGAGGAGGGGAGGAATTTGAAGGGGAAGAGAAAGATGAGAGAGGAAAGGGAGTGAAGGAGGGAATAGGGGAAGATGGGAACAGAGGAGTAGGGAGGAGAATGGTGGAAGAGTACGAGAGGTGAGGAGCTATGAAGAGAAAATATATGAATAGAAGGGACTTGAAAAGAAGAGAGAGAGAGAGAGAGAGAGAGAGAGAGAGAGAGAGAGAGAGAGAGAGAGAGAGAGAGAGAGAGAGAGAGAGAGAGAGAGAGAGAGAGAGAGAGAGAGAGAGAGATAAGGATTATATGACGTTATGTGATGTGACATAGGCATTATATGACGTTATGTGATGTGACTTCATGCCCATCACGTGCATGTAATTAACATGACGTTATAGTCAACATAGACATGGGCATCATGTGATAATATAAAGATCACGTGGTACCATGGGATCACGTGACGTCAATACCGTCACATGAAATCATGAATGAGTATCACGTTACGTAATGAGATTCACGTGATATCACGGACATCACGTGACCCAGGGGGACTATACGACGTCATAGACATCACGTGTGTACCGTGTGACGTCATAAGCACTTCTTGAAGTTAGGGGCGAGGTCGTTGTTTGTTGTGGGAAGACTGCAGCAGATGGCAGCGAAGGGGTGGAGGGGGGAGGGGGGGGCTCAAGGAGAAGTTAGGAGCCTTAAGGGGAAGCAGACGCCGAGAGGGGGAGGAAAAGGGAAGGGGAAAGGAGGGTAAGGGAGGCGATGGAGGGGGAAGGAACTGGGAGGGAATAGAATGGAATAGGAAAGAATGGGACAGAATTGAAGAAGAGAAGGGTGGAGAAGAGAAGAGAGGGGAGAGGAGGGAGGAAATGGGGATGGAATGGAAAGGAATAGGAGAGAATAGAAGAGAATGAGAGGGAAAGACAGGGGTGGGGAATGGAAGGGAAGAAAAAGCAGGAAATGGGACAGGAGTGGATTGGGGGAAATGTGGAGGAAGAAAGGTGGGAGGAGTGGAGAGGAGGGAGACTCAAAGAGGATTGGAAAATAGATGGGTTGACTAGTCTTGCTAGATCCGCATGACATGGCATGTCACAGCCACGAACGAGAAAAAGTCAAAGGGAAAGAGCTTACAGAAAAACTGTACATATATTTCTATGTTATATATATGCATATATATATATATATATATATATATATATATATATATATATATATATGTGTGTGTGTGTGTGTGTGTGTGTGTGTGTGTGTGTGTGTGTGTGTGTGTGTGTGTGTGTGTGTGTGTGTGTGCGTTATACATATATATATATGTATACATATATATATATATATATATATATATATATATATATATATACATATTCAATATGTATATGTTTGTCTTGGTTACGTTAGGTTCGGTCAGGTCAGGTTAGGTCAAATTTGTTTAGACTACATCAGGTTAGGTAAGGTTAGGTAAGGTAAGGTAAGGTTTAGGTAAGGTAAGATAAGATAAGGTAAGGTAAGGTTAGGTTACGTTACGTTACGTCAGGTTACGTTACGTCAGGTTACGTTTAGTTCAGGTTAGATCAGGTCAGGTCACGTTAGGTTGCGTTAAGTCAGCTCAGGTTAGGTCAGTTTGGGTCAGGTTGAGTTAGGTTAGGTAAGGATAGTTAAAGCCAAGTTAGACAATTTCCTCCT
>NC_134787.1:46780175-46805175 GCF_046742065.1 Oratosquilla oratoria
TTACCCTCCGTTTCCTCCTCTAATACCTCCATCTATACAAGAACGCGGGTTACGGTTCTCTTCACGCACGCACGCACGCACACACACGCACACACACACACACACACACACACACACACACACACACACACACACACACACACACACACACGTACACACACAAATACACACACACACGTACACACAAACACACACACACACAGACACACACGTACACACACAAACACACACACACACACACACACACACACACACAGAAACACACACATACACGTAAACACACACACACACACACACACACACACACACACACACACACACACACACACACACACACACACACACACACACACACACACACACACACACACACACACACACACAAACACACACACACACACAAACACACACACATTACGCAGGGAATGAAGAAAAATTGAAACATTTTTTCCTTTTTCTTTTCCGTTACGCTTCAATCGAAATAGCGATTACCCTTCTCCCCTCCCCTCCTCTACCCTTCCCTTTCCTGCTTTCCCCCTATCCCTCCCCATCCCATATCAATCTCCCCAACCCATCTTTCCCCATTTGTCATTGTTGTTTTCCTTTCTTCCTGCAAGCTTTTGTCCTGACCATTCATGTTCCCATCGACATCATCCTTCTTGTAAACGCTCAATTTGCCTCGACTTTTTTATCCCAAAGACAAAGACCTACCCTTCCTTTACTTTGGGGGAGGAGAGGGAACGATGGTCTGGAGGGAGACGAGATCCCATGTTTCCTTACTTTCCCCTACTCCTTACCCGCTTCCTCCCCTCTTCCTTTCTTTATCTTTGCCTCAAATTCTTCTAGTCTCGTCGCGTATCCGACTGGAACGTCATTGTGGCCGACGGGCCAATCCTTTCTACGTAGTGACGGGTTTTGTATACTTTAGAGGTGAGGAACCTACGCCAGGAGGCGCGTAGCCGCGTCAGCGGCCGTCACATTTACCTTATTATGAGCTTTGGGGGCTGTTGACGTAGGTAACAGCCAATGCTGGAAATCAGAGAAGAGTGAAGGATTCAAACCCACAACTAAACGAATGCGAGATCAGTACGCTTCCGATGACGCCATCAGTGCACTTTATACTGTTTGCTCAAAGAAAAGGGAAATAGAATTAAATAAAGATATTTAGTTAAGGGGTCGGGTTGGGTGTTGAAGTTAGTTTCGGCCACTCAAGAGTCCGTAATCGCCTGGCGTCGGCTGGACCGTATCTCCAAAACGAGAACGGTCGCGTTGAAAACCCTTTAGCTCTCGCCCGATGAAAAATTGCCGAGACGCTAATTCTTTCGTATCTCCCACACCACAATTATTATTTTTTTCGTTCGTGCTATTAGAAAATAACATGATAGTTCCATTTACTTTATCCCCTCAGTTCACACTAAAATGAAATTGGATCATTCCGATATTTTCTTCTAGTGCCAAATGGTTTCATTCAGTTTTGGAGAATTTTCTACGAATCATACGCTAAACAATCTCAATTAAATGATAACTATTTAGTTAAATCATCTCACTGAATCCTCTCCTGCCCACAGAAACGAGCGTGACGCCTTTTGAAGAAAAACAATCTAAATAGTTAAAGATGATTTTAACGAATTTAAAAGATCAAGGAGCTTCTGACAAATCAAGAGGGGTGGAAAGGGCAAAATAACACGAAGAAAGATTTAAGTCCCACTATCCGTAAAAAAAAAAAGTGATAAATTCAATAACCTTGTTCCCAAGATTTAGGTTTTAATATCGATAAACAGGGCAAGAAGGATGGAACTTGGCAACAGAAAATAAACTCTAGATATCTAATGAATGTCTGTTTTATTAGCAAGAATAGTCCTCATTCAACAAAAACCCACTGTGTTGGATAAGAAGAAATGAAATAGATGATATCCATATATTTCGATCACGGACTGTGATCCTCTTCAGTGGAATACAGAGTAGTGGAGCAATGGTCACCTGACTGCATTACGCCCTGGGCAGTCAACAAATTATTACCATCTTTGGTGAAGGCGGGTGACTTGCCCCGCAAAGCATTAGACGCTACCTGAGTCCTAGCCATGTTCCTTCTTCTTTTTCTGTACATAAGACATGCCTTTTGCTCCACTACTTTGTATTCCACTGAGGAGGATCACAGTCCATGATCGAAATATATGGATATCATCTATTTCATTTCTTCTTATCCAACACAGTGGGTTCTTGTTGAATTTTACGAATGTGTTACGAAATTACTTTGTAGTTAAGAATAGTCCTCATCATTCTAATCATATTGGTTGGCTCCTGATTCCTCCTCCTCCTCCTTTCTTCCTCACCTCCTCTACTTTGTCCTCTTTCTCCTCCCACTCCTCTTCCCTCTGTTTCCCCTCCTTGTTTTCTTCCCTTCTTTCTTTCCTCTCACTACTCCTTTTCCACATTCTCCTCCTCTTCCTCCCCTTTCCCCTTTCTCTTCCTCTTCTCTTCCTCCCCTTTCCCACCACCTTGTCTTCTGACCCCTTCCATCATTTCCACCTCTTCCTCCTCCTCTTCCTCAACCTCCTCTCCGCCTCCTCCTCTCCCTCCTCCTCTTCTGTCCCCCTCAGGCCTTCAAGTAGACAACAAAGCGTTCCATTAGAACCTTCATGGGGGGATGTAAAGCTGACATAAAGCCCGAAAGACACTCTAAAGAGAGAAAATGTTCAATCAATACACACTTGCTACCGGATGAACGTCCGGTATATGGCGACGCAGCACCTTCCTGGTCGTTAGTCGACGAAGCTCAGCGTGTAAAGGGCCAAATCATGGCCAAGCCGAACTGCCTGTTAGTCGTTTTGATTATATATCCACACCTATACACGGATACATGATACGGGAGGCGGAAGAAGGAAGCTGAGACATACTAAGATGTTCCAATGGCATCTCGCAAGTATGGAAATGTATCTTTTATCTCAATACTAACATTATATTAACACACGCACACACACACGCACACACGCACACACACACACACACACACACACACACACACACACACACACACACACACACACACACACACACACACACACACACACACACACACACACACACACACACACACACACACACACACACACACACACACACACACACACACACACACACACACACACATACACACATTCTTAATAAATTTCAATAAAAGTTAATCTTTCACTATCGAATAAATTTCCCCGGAATTGTGCTGGGATTTCGACAGCCATTCAGCCTGAAGTCCTTCTCAAGTTCAATAAAATCTTCGGGCATGGAGGAGACAACTGAGATCAATTCAGTCCCTTCAGCGTGACGGGGTCCTGCCTTCAGCCGAATAAAACCACCTGATGTCTTCCAAAAGGTAATATGTTTTGAAGCCATCACTTCGGAAAGATAGAAAAAAAAAATCGAAAGTGAGAGACCAGAAAATGTGGACAAACATAAATCTTTCCAGTACTATTGAGGACATATACTTTACTTGTGGCTGACGCCAGGATATTTTATTAACCTGAAGAGGCCAATGTACCTTCCTCGATTAATCCCCTCACTGTTCCTGACATGTACATGTGATATTGTTGCCGTCAGTAATTTTCATTCGCCCGAAAGAATCTCAACCCTCTCTTCCCCACTTACCCAAAGAAGTCCAGCAGATTTATGCATCTATTTATTTATCTATTTTCACATTAATGCTCCTTTCACTAAAGCTGTTGTTCCTACAGCTGACTAATTATTTTGTTATAAAAACAAAATCCTCCTAGCTCTCATTAATAGACTGCGCACTCCTTATTGAACCAAAAGCGAGGATAAACCTCAGCCTTATAATCGTCAGTGTGTCTATCCCTACTATTGGCAGTCCTAATGGTAAAGATTTCTAAGAATGTAGTGAACTGTGGAAGCGTAGTTATAACCTAGCAACAGTAGTTCAACGAGACTCTCTGTTCCTCTTTCATTTCAATCGTCGACCCTCAGGTAACCAAACTAGCTGAGTTAACGAGAAATGATCGTAAAAGTGGAGATGAGTTAATACTAACACATCCTAAGCAGGTGTGTCAGTATGTGCACTGGTGGTGTAATCGCAAGCATGCTGGTCTCGCACCTAGTTGTGTGTTCGAATCCCACACCTCTTTCCGATGACCCTCAGTCCCCAAAGCTCATCCTAGGACCAAGGTGACGGCTTCGGCCGCAGCTACTCACCACCTCCTGGCGTGTGCTCCTCACCACCTTCTTCTCGGACAATATCTCAAGCGAGAAAATAAAAATGAAACTTTAGTTAGTTCCATCAGAATTACTGGATGCAGCGAGGACCACCCCAACGGCTACAAGTGCTTGAGGTCATTTTTTGTTTATTCTGGCAGCTGCTCGGCCATGCTACACATCTTTGTGGTCCCCTCTCTCCCTCCCTCCCCCACCCTTTGTTAATGGTGGAATTCACGAACGCACATAAAAACTTTTGTATCTGTTGATATAGTGTGGAAATATATTCAGTGCTAGGCCTACTGACCATTTGTTTTGATTCCAGGCCATTAAAAAAAGAGGCCTATGAGATTACAGGCTGGCTTACTCCACGAACGCTCTCAGTGCTGACGACCATTTTTATATTTTATTCAGTCGAGGTAAGCGCCCCCGCCGTGGAACGCAAGGGGTTAATCCCATTTCGATTAACTCTTCCACAGTCATTCACGAATGGTCCCTTTCATATGGCCGTCGAAAGCCAATTCTATTTAGCAGAGGGAGTTCTCCTCCTCCAAGACACAGACACACACACACAGACACACACACACACACACACACACACACACACACACACACACACACACACACACACACACACACACACACACACACACACACACACACACACACACACGACACGACGGCGCAGTGGTACCGTTCGCAACTGCTAACCCAGCGGTCCGGTCCGAGTTCGAACCCCGCCCAAGGCTGAAATAATTTCTGTATCGCTGCGCTGTGAGCCGTTACTCCAACTCTTGTGGGCGGGGAGTTGTGTGTGCGTGTGTGTGTGTGTATGTGTGTGTCAGGTCACAACATTACCCGTAGATCGGTCACACATGAGCTCTGAGCTCTCATCCGGGAGGGTGGTAGCTATCGATCACGAGTCCAACACGTGATCCAAGACCACGGTGAATTACACACACATACGCACGCACACACACACACGCACGTACACACCGCGCAAAAGGGTAACTTTAATAGGGTTTTAATATGCGGCATTTTTGTACGAAATCTGGAGAGGATTGATCCCGTGGGGGAACCAGGGGGGGGGGGGGTTACGGCAGTGGTACTTAAAGTTTTCTCAGCTCCCATACCCCCATACCACAAAGTTAAACACCAATCCAACCTGATACCCCCTTCTCCAATAGTAGCCTAATCCTCCCAAATTTTGATTTTGATTTCACTGCAAAAAAGAGAAAACAGAACGGCTAGGAACAAACAGTTGAATTCTAGGGACTATTTTTTCAGTAAATAGGTTGGTAAAATATAATTCTTACACAAGATTATTGACCTATGTTTTCCAGGATGCCTTTTTGGATATCCCCATGTGTGAAAGGTCATAGCATTACCCATAGATCGGTCATACGAGCTCTGAGCTCTCTTCCGGGAGGGAAATAGCTGTCGATCACGAGTCCAACACGTGATCCAAAGACCAATGTGAATACACACACACACACACACACACACACACACACACACACACACACACACACACACACACACACACACACACACACACACACACACACACACACACACACAGGGGTATTGAGGCACTACTTTAAGAACGCTTTGGGTATGTCTGAAGGTATTCCTGGAGTTGAGGAAGTTGTTCTGACACTCTTCCAATTTGTCAATTTGATCAACTAGCGATATCTTCCTTGCAGCCGACAGCAAAGCCAGTAGAGTTAACTTGGTCTATTGTAACCTAATGCTCGTCCTTAGCGTCCTCGGAACCAACTCTATTGTATATAAACGAATCTAATCGTTCTCATTACTAGAAAAAAGACACAATGATATTAGTCTCTTATGGAAATTCTACGAAGATGGATGAATGCAGGGACGGGAATTGATATATTTTCCATTTCGGTCGAGGAGCACTTGAGGCAGCCCTTGTTCGTAATCGCTTCTCTCTCGTTATGGTCAAACTTGAGGTTTTCTAACATAACTGTGCGTGCATTCAATGAGCATTGTATTGAATTAACCCGCTTGGATGAATTAAAAGAAATATATGTATCAAAGATGAAGAATAACTATAAATTCCAAAAAATGTTGTGCAAGAAGACTATGTGGGACAGAATTGGTGGCGCAGGTATATCATGTATATATATATATATATATATTTATTTATATATATATACATATATTTATATATACATTATATATATATATATATATATATATATATATATATATATGTATGTATATATAAAGTATATATATATATATATATATATATATATATATATAAATATAAATATAAATATACATATAAATATATATATATATATGTACACTGAGATCAAGGGAAATAAAGGTTTAAGAGGAGGATGTGGTACACATGAGAGTAAAATAAAGAAATTGGTAGTATGTTTGTGAGAAGCATGATGGATGTACTAGCGTTGACTGATATGAAACTGAAAGGGAAGGGTGAGCCTGAGTTTGGAAAACGTGATGAGTCATGAGTGATGGACGGGGGAGGGAGGGAAGGAGATACACAGCTTTTAAGTAATGAAATATGTGTCTGCGTAGTGGAGTGGAGAGAAGTGCTCTTCAGGATATAGATGAAAGTGAAATTTGAATAGGATGTATGAGCTTTTGTGGTCACATACGGACCTGGTAGTGAGAAAATTGTAGAGGAAGGGATTTCAATACTGTAGTAGGAGAAGAGCCGGTAGATGGTACGGTAGGGAGGTACAGGGTGGCAGGTATGAATTAGAGTGGAGAGATGTTAGAGATGTTTTCTGAAAGAGATACGAGGATAGCAAATGCACTGTTTAAGAAGAGAGACAAGCGAAAGTACAAGTGAACCAAGATGGTAGATGGGAGGGTAGTCCACATGACGTTAATGGACTATGTAGTGCTATCCAAAAGGAGGACTGGAAGAGTTCTGAACGTAAAATAATGTGTTCAGGAAGTGAAGTGGAAGGGGATAAAACGGGAGGCGGGCAAAGAAGCGTCGAAAGCAAGAAAATCAAATGAAAAGAAAAGGGAAAGAATACCATGAGAAATTGAAAGAAGTATGATATGTAGTGTTGTTTAAAAAACGGGGAGAGGGGATAGAACTAATTCCTTTCAAGTAGGAAGTGACCATATATTCTGTAACTTGTCCTGTGTGATGGAAGGACACATATGAGCCAATAGTGATACCGTCATAAATAATAAGAAAAGAAATTCCTCCTTACAATCCTCTCTTTAAGTCTGTACCTGTAGTTCCCTCATCTACATAGTCTTCTCTATCTTCCCTTCCTGCTTTGGCTCATCAACAGCTCCAATCTTACCATGCTTCTGAGTAAGCGTTGGCTGAAACAAATATTTTCTCTCCTAAATTGGTTTTCCTACTTTTAAGTTCGACTTTTTTCAACGGGAAATTGAATATTGAAATTACTCGAGCTTAACACCGGGAAGGTTCGGAGGGAGTGGGAGGAGACTTATATTTCGAAAACTGCCAAGCCTTCACTATTTATGTTTCAACCAATGTAAAAACTATTTACTTGGCTCCATATATTCTGTTGTTATTACATTGTCTATATTTCACCAATACTTCTATCCTTGAGTACCTAAGTGTGTATATATATATATATATATATATATATATGTGTGTGTGTGTGTGTGTGTGTGTGTGTGTGTGTGTGTGTGTGTGTGTGTGTGTGTGTGTGTGTGCACATATAAATATTCATATGTACATATTCATGTATATACTCGTACATACATACAGTATACCCGCAAATAGATACAGGATATCAAAACGTCTGCAGAAAAATTTTGGTGAGAAAAGAAAACTGAGGTGAATATCACTAAAGGTACTTTAGTGTGAACTTAAAAAAAGTCGGAGAAAGTGAAAGAGTTGGAAGGCAGGAGCTATTTCATTCTTTTGGAGTAAATGTAACATGAGATGGAAGATAAAGAACGAAACAAGGTACAGAACATACAAATTAAGGAAAGAATAGGGAACAGTAAAATGCAGGAAGTATAAAAATGTATAAAGCGAGATAAAGGTAATTTGGCGGAGAGTATACGGGATATCACATTCTTGTACGGTAATACTATGACTTGAATATTTGATTTTTTGTCTTCTTACATAGATATCGACAATGCCTTACTCTGTTTCAGTCCATAACTCCATGGGCAATGGCATGGCGTGACCCCACCAATGTAACTATATGATCTCTTCATGACTTCAATGTTCTTGCCACGTGTATATCTGTGCGCGGGGGCGTGCTTGTGCGTGTGGGCGTGCTTGTGCGTGTGTGCGTGCTTGTGCGCGCGCACGTATAACAGCCTCGAACGTTCACAATATATACTTTAATGTACATGATTATATTTCCACGTTTCTGCACACATCCACCGACTTCCGCGCTCATATCACTCGTGTTTACATTTTCATTTGACACAATAATAAGTTCTCGTGCGTCGCCGCCTCCCACGGCGCTTTGAAGCTTTTTGTGGCTGCAGTGCCCAATGAGGAAGATGAGCAAAGAGGAGAATGGACTGGGGAAACAGGAAGAGAGGGGAGGGGAGGGCGAGGAGGAGGAGGAGGAGGAGGAGGAGGAAGAGGAGGAGGAAGTGTCGAGGAGGAAGGAAAGGAGGAATTTAAATTAGTAGGGAGGAGTGCGATGATAATGGTGGTCGTTATGATGGTGGAGGTGATGGTGGTGATGATGATGATGATGATGATGATGATGATGATGATGATGATGATGATGATGATGATGATGATGATGATGATGATGATGATGATGATGATGATGATGATGATGATGATGATGATAAAGGTGGTAGTGATGGAGACGATGGTGGTGGTGGTGGTGGATGTGGTGATGATGATGATGATGATGATGATGATGATGATGATGATGATGATGATGATGATGATGATGATGATGATGATGATGATGATGATGATGATGATGGTAAAGGTGGTAGTGATGGAGACGATGGTGGTGGTGGATGTGGTGATGATGGTGATGATGATGATGGTGATGATGATGATGATGATGATGATGATGATGATGATGATGATGATGATGATGATGATGATGATGATGATGATGATGATGATGATGATGGTGATGGTGACGATGATGATGATTATGATGACGATGACGATGATATGCCATAGTTGGTTGTACAATACCACCCTTTTCTCGGATTATACTGTTTGGTGGGGGCACTCCCGAAACAAGAAAGAAGAAGAAGAAAAAAAAAAAAAAAAAAAAAAAAAAAACATGTCAGCATCCTTGGACCACAGACATCAAACGAAAGAGCTCCAAAGGAGAAAGTACGAAAGGAAGAGTAGAAGAGATGCCCACGAGAATAACATGAGGTTCTGGGTAAAGGAGACAAGACTAAAGACCAAGATTTATCAGAGTAAGAGACATCAAAGATGAGCAAATTCCAAGCCAACCTGGAATGATAAAGAAGTGAAAATGTCTGGAAGAAAGAAAGAAAAGCCAGGAGGCAAGAATAGAGGTCCAGAAATATAGAAGAAGACAAGAGTGGAAAAGGAAAAAGAGATGTAAAGTGAAAAATAGAGGAAGAAGGAAGACGATAAGGAGATTGAAAATATAATTAATAAAATAGAATAAGACAGGCAGGAATGTGAGGTTGAAACAGGAATGAAAAAAGTAGAGTATGTGAAAAAGTAGAATATAAATGAAAAGGAAGAAAAATAAAGGCAGAGAAGAGTTAACAGGGTTACATACAGGTCACCAAAATGGAAGATCAGGAGGACGAGGAGGAGGAGAAGGAGGGAGAGGAGGAGGAAGAGGAAGAGGAAAAGGAGGAGGAGGACGAGAAGGATAAAAGGGAAAGAAGAAAGGATGGGGGAGGACAAGGACGAGGACAAAGAAGACAATAGGAAGACAAAGAAGAGGAGGGTGACGAAGACTTGGAGGAAGAGGAGAAAGATAAAGAAGAAGAGGAGGAGAAGAAGAAGCAGGAAAAGGAGGAAGAGGAAGGTAAAAAGGAAGAGGAGGAAGGGGAAGGTGAAGAGGAGAAGTAGGAAGATAAAGAAGGAAAGAGGTAAGAGGAGAAGAAAGAGGAAGAAGAGGAAGTGAAGAAAATGTGAAGGAGGACGGGGAGGAGGACCAGGAGAAGAAGGAGAATAGGAAAGAGAAGAAGAATTAGAAGGAGAAGGAGTGAAGAAGTAAGAGGAAGAAGAGGAGAAGAAGAAGGAGAAGGAAAAGGAAAAGGATGAGGAGGAGAAGGAAGAGAAAAAAGAGAAAGAAAGGAAAGGGAGAAGAGGAGAAAAGAAGGAATTGGAAGGGTAGGAAGAAAAGAGGGAAGAGGAAGAAGAGGAGGAGGAAGAGGAAAAGAAGAGGAGAAAGGGAGAAAGAGGAAGAAGAGAAGGGGAGTACATGGAAGAGGTGGAGGAAAAAGAGGAGGAATAAAAGGAGAAGAGGGAAGAGGAAGAAGATGAGGAGGAAGAAGATGAGAAGGAGTAGGATGAAAAGAGGAGAAAGAAGAGTTGGAGGAGAGGAATGAGGATGATAAGGAGGATAAGGAGAGGGAGGATGAAGAGAGAGAGGAGAAAGAATAGGTGGAGGAGAGGGAAGAAGAGGAAATGGAAAGAGGAAGAGAGGGAAGAGGAGGAGAGAGAGGAGGAGAGGGAGGAGGAGGAGAGGGAGGAGGAGAGGGAGGAGTAGGAGAGGAAGGAGGAGGAGAGGAAGGAGGAGGAGAGGAAGGAGGAGAGGAAGGAGGAGGAGAGGAAGGAGGAGGAGAGGAAGGAGGAGAGGAAGGAGGAGAGGAAGGAGGAGCAGGGGAGGAGGAGGAGGGGAAGGAAGAACAGGGGGAGGAGGAGAAGAGGGAGGAGGAGGAAGAGGTGAGGAATGAGGAGGAGAGGGAGAGAGGAGAAGGAGAGGGAGAGGGAAGGAGAAGGAGAGGGAGAGGGAAGGAGAAGGAGAGAGGAGGAGAGGGAGAGAGGAGGAGAAGAGGGAGGAGGAGGAGGAGAGGGAGGAGGAGGAGGAGAGGGAGGAGAGGGAGGAAAAGGAGAAAAAGGAGGAGCAGAGGGAGGAAGAGGAGAAAAGGGAAGAGGAGAAGGAGAGGGAGAGTGAAGATGAGGGGGAGGAGGAGAGGGAGGAGAAAGAAGAGGGGAAAGGCAGTACGAGGAGGAAAGGAAGGAGGAGAGGGAGTAGGAGTAGAGCGAGGAGGAGGAGGAGAGGGAGGAGGAGGAGAGGTATGAGGAAAAGAGGTATGAGGAGGAGAGGGAGGAGTAAGAAGAGGAAGAAGAGGAGGAAGGAGAAGAGAAGGAAGAAGAGGAGGAGAACGAGAAGAAGTGAGGGAGGAGGAAAATATGAAGAAGAGGAGGAAGTTGAGGAGAAGATGGAGGTTGAGGAGAAGATGAAGGAGGAAGAGGAGTAGGAGGAGGAGGAGGAGGAGGAGGAGGAGGAGGAGGAGGAGGAGGAGGAGGAGGAGGAGGAGGAGGAGGAGGAGGAGGAGGAGTATAAATAGAAGAGGGCAACGGCGGAGGCGACGAAGACGAAGTGGTGAATTTTAAAGGCTGAGTGAGCAGAGTTTTGAAATTTTATAGGAAAGGATGAAGATTGAGGAGCTCGCGATAGGGAGGGGGGGGGGTCTCCGGAGATTACGGGCGGACGGCCGAGGAGATGCAGAGGGAGGGAACCACACGAAACATCCAAGTAACAGATACCCTGGAGTTTGGTATAAGATAGTTAGTATTTGATATACGAGCACACAAATGCAAACACAGGCACGCACGCACGCACGCACACACACACACACACACACACACACACACACACACACACACACGCATGCGTGGTTGGTAGGGTCCCAGAATGTCAGTACGGCGGTGCCGGCGGTATCTGGTTCGAATCCTGCTCAGGGCTGAAATTATTCCAGTATCGCTGAGCTTCGAGTCGTTACTCCTACTCTCGTGGGCGGGGAGTTGGGGGTGTGTGTGCGTGTAAGGTCATAGCATTACCCATAGATCGGTCATACGAGCTCTGAGCTCTCTTCCAGGAGGGAAATAGCTGTCGATCACGAGTCCAACACGTGATCCAAAGACCAAGGTGAATCACACACACACACACACACACACACACACACACACACACACACACACACACACACACACACACACACACACACACACACACACACACACACACACACACACACACACACACACGGAAGAGTCAAGTGCAGCTGAGAGTTTCTCTTTAAGACTCTTTTAACACTTAAGGATATCCAGAGTAATTTTTCACCTTGCAGATCACTAACCAGCTCATAATTCTTGTTGATTTCTCTGTTGTTACTTCTCTCTGCGTGAATGAACATCTTTTTCCCGCTATTTATGAATTCCTAAGTAGTTTATCTTGTCTATCCTGGAGAGCGTCAATGGCTCTCGGCGAGGTGGATGCCGATTCTGGATGACCGTTGTATCCATCATGCAGAATTTTATGAAGAAGAATAGCAAGTGAAGAAGTCTCTCGTGTTCTCAATGTCGGACCCATTCGTTCTGGGGCCGATTTATGGGACCCCAAAATATAAACCTTTCCACCTGGTGAATCCTTTCATACGTTCCATTGTCAGAAGGTTCTCTTGAGATGTAGGTCCACCTTCAATGTGGTCTATCCGTCAAACCCGACACATAGGTGAATAAAATCACAAATGTACACACACACACACACACACACACACACACACACACACATATATATATATTCATATATATATATATATCTATATATATATATATAATATAAAATATATATATATATATTATATATATATATATATATATTTGTATATATATATATATTACAAAGGATTACAAAGGCAAAGCATGCCGACAGGAGACCTTTTGATCCATATCTAGGTCGGATGCAAAAAAAAAAAAAATCATATTAATAATAAATTAAAACTATAACAATGTAAATAACAATTAAAATACATAAATAAATGCATTGGTATAGTTGAATAACAAACAAACAGGTAAATAGTAAATGATAATAAATTGACATATAACTAATAATAAATGAAAATCAGACAGACAAATTATAACAAAACAAAAACAAATAATATAACATAAGTTATAATAATTACAGCATCTTACTTAGGTATTTATCTAAATGATTCTTAAAGCTTCGAACTGAACTACATTGCACTACCTGTGCAGGAAGTTTATTCCATTCATTAACTACACGGTTGGCAAAGTTGTTTCTACCTACTTCCAAATTGAATCTATTTCCGGACAGTTTGAGACCATTGTTTCTTGTCTGATTCTCATTCAATGTGAAAATTTTGTCACTTTTGATGTTGTCAATTCCCTTTAAAATCTTAAAGACCTGTATCAAGTCACCTCTGAGTCTACGCTTTTTTAGGGAAAACAGATTCATGTGCTTAAGTCGATTTTCGTATGATTTATTTTTGATATTTGGAATCAGTTTTGTGGCTCGCCGTTGTACTTTTTCCAGTCTGTCAATGTCTTTAATGAGATTCGGTGACCATACGGAAACAGCATATTCCAAATGTGGACGAACTAACGATTTATATAGCTTGTTAATGAGTGATGGACTTTTGAAATCAAAAGATCGCGCAATCAATCCCAGAATCTTATTTGCTTTCTCAGAGGCTGAAATACACTGCTTGGATGATTTGAGGTCGTTACTGATAATTACGCCGAGATCTTTTTCACTATCCACTTTTGTTAACGAATTTCCAAATAACTTGTAATCGTACTTGCTGTTATTTTACCTATGTGCATTACCTTGCATTTACTTGTGTTAAATTTCATTAGCCACTTTTCAGACCATTGCTGTAATTGATCTAAATCTTCTTGAATATCTAATTGGTTTGAGTGATCATTTGCCACTCCGCACAGTTTTGTATCATCAGCAAATTTGGAAACAGTAGATTTTAGTCCATGGTCTATATCATTTATATATACTATGAATAGAAGTGGCCCAAGAACGGAACCCTGAGGAACTCCACTTGCAACACTTTTCCATCCAGAAGTTTTTCCATTTAAAACAACTCTCTGTTTTCGACCTTTCAACCAATTACTAGTCCAACCTAATAGGCTACCACTTATTCCATGCAAAGCTAATTTAGTAAGTAGTCTTTCGTGTGGGACGGTATCAAAAGCTTTTGCAAAGTCTAGATATATTAAATCTATATTGTTTCTTTTGTCATAATTCGAGACAACTGTGTTGTAGAATTCGAGTAAGTTAGTCACGCAAGAACGTTTCCGTCTGAAACCATGTTGGCTATCATTTATCAAACGGTTACTTTCTAAATGATATTCGATAGCATCTCTGATGATAGTTTCCATTATTTTTCCTACGATCGAAGTCAAACTAATAGGCCTATAGTTATTTGGTTTCTTTTTGTCACCTTTTTTGAATATGGGAGTAACGTTAGCTAGCTTCCATTCTCTTGGGACATCTCCGGATATGATGGATTTCTTGAAAATAATTTCTAATGGAACAACTGTGTGTGTGTGTGTGTGTGTGTGTGTGTGTGTGTGTGTGTGTGTGTGTGTGTGTGTGTGTGTGTGTGGAAGGTTTGATCCACACTTTCGAGGAGATTTGAGTAGCAAAACAAGTAATAGGATATTTCGTTCTACGGATTTACTCTAGTAAATCATAGCCAGTTGTCTTGTCCAGAGCTAGTCGAGATCTGAACTAGAAAGCAAGGAAACTGACCATGAAGACTGTGACGGTTGCCACTACATCAGTTTTTGGTCGTACAGTAATATTTACAATGTGACAGAAGTATGTATTTACATGCCTGAGTGATACACTCAATATTAAGAAAAAAAAATATGGTACATAGAAATGACATGGCACATTTCAGTAATACATAGTGAAAAAATAAAATATAAACAAAAAAATTCTTTCTGTGGACGTACGCTTATCAACGGTCGTATCGTTATGCGGATCAGGTGTCCTAAGGGTCAAGGTCAGGTCGGCATATTTACAGTTAAGTGGTATCTGGTCGGGTTCTAGACCTGACGCTCAACAGCAGTTTGGGGGTGCTGTTGCGACGTACGCGACGTCGTATGCTTGATATGACGTGTAATATATCTTCTTCCAGCATATACATGCATACATATATGTATATGTATATATATATATATATATATATATATATGTGTGTGTGTCTGTCTGTGTGTGTGTGTGTGTGTGTGTGTGTGTGTGTGTGTGTGTGTGTGTGTGTTTGTGTGTGCGCGTGTGTGTGCGCGTGTGTGTATTAATAGTATAAATGGGCTGGAGGTTTTCTCTTATACATACTTCATTGAAAATGATGGCTAATTGTGCATTTATTATTTTCTTAAATGTATTTTCCATATGTCTTACTATGGACTTATGTTCCTTTGAAAGGAGGTTTATGACTTCACTGTAGCTCTTAGGAATATTCTATCTGGTCAGGATAAGAATTATTCCGATGTTATATTTAATTATGTTAGTTTATATACTTAGATATCTGTACTTGCTCTTCACTAGGGAGGGTATCGGTCAAATGGGAGAGGTTACCTAGTGACTCAGGCAGTGATGAAATGTCACGTGCTAGGGGAAGCCTCCGACTTCGTGTTGTGACAAGATATTCTATGCTTGGGCTTGTGGCGTTTTTTGTCTTAGGCTTTGATCTGTGGGTTTATGTCTCATTCTTGGGTTTGTGGCGATTTGTCTCATGCTTGGGAGGGCCCTAAGTCATCTGCTTGTATATTTAATTTGGGCTCAACTCTTTAATGCTTCTAAGATTGGGAGGCGTCTGTCATCTGTTCATATTTCCAAAATCTCAGTGTTCTCTTCTAGGATGTTTCTTGTTAATATTGTGCCATGGACTTCTCTTAAATTATTTTTAGAGGCTCCTGATGTCAAGTGATATGAGAGGCGACGGGATAGCTTCACTGTCGTCATGCCAAAGTAGGTGGAGGGGAGGGCTTCACGGTTCCTTCGTGCACAAGTAAACCTACAGAAGACATGTGATTCCTGAAGTTCCTTTCTCTCTTGGTGGGGCCTGTTTATAAGAAGTGCTGGTCTTTTTTAATGGTTCTAGCGAGTGCCCTCAGAGATATAAAGACCTATATCGGTGCCTATATCCGAAGAGCAGTCATCCACTGTAGTACATGGAAACAAGTGCACAATGAAATCGAGCGCTCCACCCAAGTACTAATCAATAATGGCTTTAGTGAGAAAGATATCAACCATCAGACCAAGAAAATAATGGACGGCTGGTTCAAAGATAATAAAAATAGTCAAAATATAGGAACAAATAACATCCATTATAAATCTATATTCTCATCATCCTATAAAGAAGATAAACCTATAATGAAAGAGATTATAAAGAGGAACATCAATCCAGCCAACCCACAGAAAATAATAAACTTGGTGATCTATTAATAGACAAGAACGGTCACATAAAGTAAAGTCATAAACCTCCCTTCAAAGGAGCATAAGGCCATAGTAAGACATATGGCAAATACATTTACGAAAATAATAAATGCACAATTAGCCATCACTTTCAATGAAGTGTATGATATATATATATATATATATATATATATATATATATATATATATATATATATATATATATATATACTTATATATAAACACGAAATGTAATTTAGAGGAAGCCGAATGATACGAAATCGGACAGAACGTGAAGCCGAATGATACGAAATTGGACAGAACCGGCGGCAAGAATTGTGGAAGAAGAGGGCATTCAGAGGAAATTCCCATGTGACGGTCAACGCCAAAGACGAAAGGGAAAAAGAAAATGAAGACCGTAGCTACAAATCAGATACTTGTGGGGGGAGGAAGAAATGCTAAATATAAGTGAAGATGAAGAAGATGCAGGGAGTAGGGGGTGGAGAAAATGAGGGAGAAGGAGGAGTAGGAGGAAAAGAAAGATTAGCTATGAGGTGAAAAATATGGAGGACGAAAGACGAAGCGAAGTAGGAATGGCAGGTAGAAGAGAAGGTGGATGAGGAAGAGAGGTAAAAGGAGGAAGAGTAGAAGAGGTGATGAAGAAGGAAACAGACAGTCGACAAAACGTGAGAGAGATAGGAACAAGAGAAGGAAATAGGATACCTGAGGGAAGTGGAGAAGGCAAGAACCCGGATAAGTGAAAAAAAAAAAAAAAAGTAGAGGAGGAGAAGGAACCGGTGAGACAAGGCGTAAGAGTCTGATATTCCTTTTGGTCCCCAGGCACCGAAGAGGAGACCAGGAGCTCTCCCGAGATCCTCTCCAATCGAATACCTGTAGCGGGCAGGCGGAAGTTTGTACGAAGTGGAAGAACAGCTCGTTCGTTGTGGTAGTGTGAAGGAAAAGAAGAGAAAGAAACATTGTGTGTGTGTGCGTGTGTGTTTGTGTGTGTGCGTGTGTGTGTGTGTGTGTGTGTGTGTGTGTGTGTGTGTGTGTGTGTGTGTGTGTGTGTGTGTGTGTGTGTGTGTGATATATATAGATTATATAATATTAAATATATATATATAAATATATAGAGAGAGAGAGAGAGAGAGAGAGAGAAGAGAGAGAGAAGAGAAATAGAGGTGCGGGGAGTGAATAACTACTAGTAGAGCCAGATTGGATGAGTAGCCAGTGCAATGGAAATGGCGGGAGAGGGAGGGAGGGAGGGAGGGAGGGCAGTAACGGATCATTTAGAGCTGCCCAGTTTGAAATATGGTGCGCTCAAACATGTTAAGGTAATACATGGAGAGCTCGTGCACGTGATGGGGGATAAATGGGGAGGGAACACATCTGGAGCTGCTGTAAGAGATCAATGGTTGCTCTTCCTCCTGAACCTCTTTCCTCTTCTCCTCCTCCTCCTCTTGCCTTACCTCTTTCTTCTTTTCCTCTTCCTACCCCTTTTTTCTCTCTCTTTTTGCCCCGTCCTCTTCTTCTACACCTTGTTCTACTCCTTCTTCCTCTCCTCCTCCTCCCTTCTACTGCCCGTTCTTTTATTCTTCCTGACTCTCCTTCTCTCTCTTCCTCTTTCCATCTTTTTCCTCCTCCTCTTCCTATTCCTTCTTCTATTGCCTCCTCTTCTTTTCCTCCTGTCTCTCCTTCACCTCCTTCCACCATCTCCTTCACCTTCCTTTTCCATCTCCTTCTGCTCCAACTTTTCCTTTCACTCCTCTGTGGAGAAGAAGGAGGTGGTGAAGGAGGGCGAGCAGGAAGTAGTGGAGGGAGAGGAGGAGAAGGAAGAGGAGAAGAAAGAGGAGGAATTGTAGGTGGATAAAAAAGTAGTGGAAGAGGAGTTTCAGGAGGAGTTTGAGGAGGAGGTGGCGAGGAGTGAGGTGGAAGAGGAGGTGGAAGAAGAGGTGGATTTGGAAAAAAGAAGTTTAAGGAGGAGAGACAGGGGGAGGGGAGGTGAAGGAGGAGTGGAATGTGGAAAGGTAGAGGAGGAGGGGGAGGTGGAAAAAGAGAAGGAGGAGGAAGAGGAGGAGGAGGAGGAGGAGGAGGAGGAGGAGGAGGAGGAGGAGGAGGAGGAGGAGAAAGGTAAAGAGGAGGAGTAGAAGGAGGAGTAATAGGAGGAGGAGGAGGAGGTGGTGGAGGAGAAGGAATAGGAAGAGGAGCAGAGAAATAGTAGGACGAGTATGAGGTGAAAGAATAGGAGGAAGGGGAAGAGGAATAAAAAGAGGAAGAGAGCAAAAGAAGGAAGGATAAAAGTAGATGGAAGGAGATGTAATGTATTGTTAGTATTTCGTCCGGAGTAATCGGTGACTGTGTCTTATGAGACACTGTTGCTCCTAAGTGCTTAACTCAGACAAGTGGTGTAGAAAAGATTTAAAGAGCATAGTAGATGAAAATTAGAAAAAGAGGTAAGGACGAGGAAGAAAAGGGAGAGAAAAAAGAGGAAAGGGGGAATGAAGAGAGGAGAAGAAAGAGGTAGAATAAGGGAGAAAGAAAGGAAGAAGACAAAGGACACTAACAGGAAGAGGGCAAGGAGGAGGAGGGAAAAGGAAGGGAGGAGGAGGAAGGAGAAGGGATGGAGGAGGAGGGAGAGGGCAAGGAGGAAGAGGAAGAGGGTAGGAACGAAGAGGGAAAAGGCAAAGAGGAGGAAGGTGAAGGCAAGGAGGGAGAAGGCAGGGAGGAGGAGGAAGGAGAAGGAATGGAGGAGGAGGTATAAGGCAGGGAGGAGGAGGTATAAGGCAGGGAGGAGGAGGGAGAACGCAGGAAAGAGGGAGAAGGCAGGGAGGAGGAGGGAGAAGGCAGGGAAGAGGAGGGAGAAGTCAGGGAGGATAAGGGAGAAGTCAAGGAGGAGGAGGGAGAAGGCAGGGAAGAGGAGGTAGAAGGCAGTGAGGAGGAGGGAGAAGGCAGGAAGGAGGAGGAAGAAGGCAGGGAGAAGTCAGGGAGGAGGAAGGATAAAGCAGGGAGGAGGAGGGAGAAGACAGGGAGGAGGAGGAGAGGGAAGGCAGAAAGGAAGAGGAAGAAGGCAAGGAGGAGGGAGAAGTCAGGGAGTAGGAGGCAAGGAGGAGGAGGAGGAGGGAGAGGAGGAGGTAGAGGAGGAGGTGCGAGGCAGAGGGCAAAGCTGAGCCAAAGACAAAGGGGCCATTTGAGATGAGTGCAAGCGATGCACGCTTTAGGCGTTTCAGATCTCCGATGGGCTTTGTATTTGCCGAAGAATGACGACGCTCAGTCCAGCTCGAGCGAAAACGAGACGAGCAATAGGAAGCGCCGGGTCGGGAAATGAGGGGAGGGGGGATAGGGCATGCAGTGACGAGGAGGAGGGGGGAGGAGGAGGAGGAGAAGGAGAAGGAGGAGGAGAAGGAGAAGGAGAAGGAGGAGGAGGGAGAAGGAGGAGAAGGGAGAAGGAGGAAGAGGAGGACGAGAGGATGAAGAGGAGAAGGAGGAAGAAGAGGAAGAGGAGAAGGAGGAGGAGAAAGAGGAGAAGGAGAAATAGAGCAGAAGTGGTGGAGGAGGAGGAGAGGGAAGGGGAAGGGGAGTGGGAGGAGGAGTGGGAGGAGTGGGAGGAGTGGGAGGAGGAGGGGGTAGGAAGGAAGGAGGGGGAAGAGGAGGAGAAGGAGGAGGGAGGAAGGAGGAGGGGGAAGAAGAGGGGGGAAGGAGAAGTAAGTTGGTGTGGATTGTAGACAAGAACAAAAATAAGAATAAGAATATGAATAAGAATAAAAGAAAGAAAAAGAATAATGATAGGAATAAGAAAAAGAGGAATAGTATGGCTAAAGGAATCAAGAATGAAAATATTTACTATAAGATTGTGGTAAGAAAATAACAAATACAGGAACTGAGAGTGTACGAAGGAGACTGAGAAAGAACGAAACGGTGAAAGAAACAAGCAAGAGAAATGCTGAGGACGAAAAAGAGCAAGGTTTTGAAAAAGAGAAAGATGAATGAAAATGTATGATAAGTACAGGAAGAGAAAATGTAAGGAGGCCAATACGTAGCATAATGGTTAAACCTGAAATTATTAACAGGCGATGTCTGTCCCCTCCCGAGAGATCGTCAGGCTCTACATTTCTACTTGCCTGAAGTTTTAAATCATATTTCTTGTCAATAAAAAACACTTTTGGACCTTGGACTATATTACATTTGAACAATAGATTTTCGAACCAACAGCGCAGATAAAGTGAGAGGGTCTGTTTTTTTTTTTTTTTTTTTTTTTTTATGAGTTCTTTCAGCAAGACCTCACGGTAGTCCAGTGGATATCGTTTGGACCTCGTTAGCAGACCTTGAGTTCGATTCCTAGCACCCGCTGTGGGCTATGTCACGTTGGTTCCTGGAAAGCTTGGCCGTGTGTGTGTGAGAGGGGGGATTAGGCGACCCTATTTTGACAAAAAAAAAAGAAAAAAGAAAAAAAAAGTCTTTCTACAACTGACAGAGTTGTGCCCTACGAAGGGTTTTTCACTTCTCATCGTGTGTGAGTGGGCTAGTGAGTTCCTCCAACAAATTTTGGTCCTAAGTGCGAGAGTGGAATGCTAGTCTGGAAAGAGTGCGAGAAAGAAGAATAAAAACAACATCGACGCCGTATTTTCAAAACCTCCCACGACTCCTAGAGAACGCCCTCCACCAATACAAAGTAGAAGTTTACTACCTTTATCGGCTATTCACTCACTCGCTCTCACTCCTATAGCTGTAGATCCATGTGGTCCTTTGCCGCTGCTGCTACCAGATGTTTCCACTGCGTCTATCCTGTGCCAACGCTTATCCCCTCCTCCTCCTCTTTCTGCTCCTCTTCTTCCTCTTCCTCTTTCTGCTCCTCTTCTTCCTCCTCTTTTTCCTATTCCCTCTCTTCTATTTTGTCATAATTATCTTTGTCCTTCTCTTTTCCCTCTTTTTTTTTCTTTTTTTTTTTAACTTTCTTCTCTCCTTTTTCCTTCTCTTTTTTTTCTCTCTCACCTTCTCTTTATCCCTGGTCGTAAGAGGGACTGCATTAATAAAAGAATGAAAATGAAAGAAATCAAGAATGAAAATGATAAATCAAGAATGAAAAAAAAATCAAGAATGAAAATGATAATTAAGAAAACTACCGTTGCATCCTATAGACAAGTCAGTAAGGCAGATACACCTGACTAGATTTTATATAACCTTCTACCAAAAAGTTGACTAGAACCGACGAAATAATCTTAAAATAATACAGACTTAAAACTCCTTGAATGAAAAGGACACACAGAAACACACATGTCAAGCGGATATTATTTTTAAGGACTGATAGGA
This sequence comes from Oratosquilla oratoria, assembly GCF_046742065.1. NCBI lineage: Eukaryota > Metazoa > Arthropoda > Malacostraca > Stomatopoda > Squillidae > Oratosquilla > Oratosquilla oratoria. Next base: position 46,802,066 of record NC_134787.1, read on the forward strand.
AGTTTAAGGAATCAGTAAAAGAAAAAATCTAAAAGAATAAACAGATGATTCTAACTAGAACAAGAGCTTTACGGTGATAATAGCCAGGTCTTGGGAGAAGAGAAGGGGGGAAGAGAGGAATAACAATAAAACATGATGGTCAGTTGGAAGGTGGTATGAAAAATATAGAATGAAATTCTGGTCACCAAAATAAGGAGGTGGTAGTGTTGTTGGTGGTGGTTGTGGTTGTAGCTGTAGTTGTGGTTGTTGTGGTTGTGATGGTGGTTGTGGTGATGTAAGGGGTGCTGGAAGTGGTGGTGATAGTGGTAGTAGGGGGGTTGTGGTGGTGCAGTGGTAATAGTGTTGGTGTTGGTTGTGATGGTGTTGAGGTGGTGATAGCGTTGAAGAATGAGAATTTGGACATGAGAGAAGAGAGGGAAAGGAAGAGAAGGATGAGAAAGAGTAAGAGGAGTTGGGGTAGCAAAAGAGAGAGAAGGAATGTATGGAGAAATGGAAGAAGGTAAAGCTAAAAGAGAGGGAGTTTGAGGAGTAGGAGTTAAGAGGAGGAGGAGGAGGAGGAGGTGCATCGGGAGGGCGACATAAGCCAAGATACTTGCACTGTATTGCTTGCGACATGAAGGCAGGGAAAAGCATCTAAAGATGGTCGACATCCGATACACAGAAACAGATGACGAAAGGTCGAACTATTATCATAAGGATTCAGGATGAGGGTAGGGAGAAGGAAGAAGAAAGAAGAAAGAGGAAGAGGTGGAAGACGATGAAGAAGAGGAGGAGAGGAAAGACGAGGACTAGTAAGAAGACGAGGAGGAGGAGAAAAAAGAGAAAAAGAAAAGAGAACAAAAAAAAAGAACGAAACAAGAAAAAATATAAGATAGGGAGAGGAGGAAGAGAAAGAAAAAGTAGAAGGAAAGATGGAAGAAGGTGAGGGAGGAGATGAAGGTGGATGGCGACGAGGAGGAGGACAAGATGGAGGACGAGGAAGAGAAGGAGGTGGAGGATGAGGTAAAAAAAAAGGACAAGGCTACAGACGAGGATAAAAGATACAAGAAGGTGATAAGAGAAAGTGAAAGAGAATGAGGAAGTGGAGGAGGAAGGGGGGAAGCATAGAAGGAGGAAGAGTGTGACAAAAAACAAAGGCGAAGGCGAAAACAAGGAGGTGAAGGAGGAATAGGTCAAAAAGGAGAAAAAGGACAAAGGTGATGACGAAGACGAGAACGAGGACGAGGAGGAGTGCGAAGAGAGGAAAAAACAGATGATAACGACAATGACGTGGAAGAGGAGGAGGAGAAGGAGGAGAAGGAGGAGGAGAAGAAGGAGGAGGAGGAGGAGGAGGAGGAGGAGGAGGAGGAGGAGGAGGAGGAGGAGGAGGAGGAGGAAGAAGAGGTCAAGAGAAAAGAAAAGGAAGAGGACAAGGACGAAAAAGAGAATGGTGACGAGGCGGGCGAGGAGGTGGAAGAGGAGGAGGAGGAGGGGGTGTAGGAAGTGAAGGAGGAGGAGAAAGGAAAGGAAGAGGAACGCATACAAGCATGAGAACACCCGAGTCGACGCTAATACCCCGAAGCAGCAAGAAGCCATTCTGATCCGGGCGCGCTGTGCCGGACCCGACCGCGTTGAGCGGGGGGCGGGGGGCGGTGGAGGCCCAGAGGTGGGTCAAGGGTTCAGGAGACACACAAAATAATTTTCGAGAAGGCCGAACCAGCCATTCCCATGGGGCTCAGAGTTGGCAGCCTTGTTCAGAAGGACACTAGGAACATGTACGAGTGGTAAGAAAAAAATATGAACTAGGACCGGAAGAGAGAAGAAGGAAGAAAGTTCTAGAGTGCATTGATGAGGAACCAAACCGAAGTAGGCAGGAGTATGTGTCAGAAGAACTGGATAGGGGGACGCAGTGAAAGGTTGTGTCCGTTTGTGTGTCTAGTGTGTAAGGAGAAACAGATCTTTACGAAATATATGATTTATACAAGACTCAAAAAGCTGATGCAAGAAAAAAAAAAGTTAGACCTCAAAATAAGTGAGAAGGAAAAGAAATTGACATTCAAAGAATCCTGTGCATTCTTGTTACAAAAAAAAAACACGAAAAATCAAGAGTTCCAATGACGAAACCATGGAACGAAGAAAGCTGATGAAGAACAAGTTACCAAAGGATGATATCTTTAGAACCATCTTGAGTAGGGGAGAGCCAGAGGGTACTGCCCTTTATCTTTAAGACCATCACAACCGTCGTGAAAGGAAGGACCTGGCGGCCAGCGGGCAAACGAGAACGAGGAAACGAGGGTCAGAGTGCGAAATCCGCCGAAGAAGTGCCAAAAAGTCCGGCATGAGTCCGGGGAATGTCGTGGAGCTGTTGGAACTTTTCTTTTTTCTTCGTCTTATTTTCATTAACCATTACTATATTTTAGGAGTTAAAATCTCCGGAAACAAGCGACAAGAGACCTCGTTTTACGAAACCCCGCTTTCGATGCCGTCCTGCACTCTTTCCATCGTTCTCATTGTCCAGCTATAGGACACAATCAAGAGCGCTAAATAACGGTTTGGGGTGAGAAGGGTGAAGGTAAGGATGAGGATGAAGAAAAGAGTGAGGGTGGATGTGAGGGAAATGGATGAGGAATGGGTTGAAGTTTAGAGGGTTGGTTAAGTGTGGAAGGGGAGCAGGAGGAAGAGGTAGAGGAGGAGGAGGAAGAGGTAGAGGAGGAGGAGGAAGAGGTAGAGGAGGAGGAGGAGGAGGAGGAGGAGGGGAGGAGAATGAGGAGGAGGAGGAGGAGGATGGAGAGGAGGAGGAGAAGGAGGAGGAGGAGAAGGAGGAGGAGAAATAGAAGAACTAGGAAAGGACGACCAGGAAAAGGAAGAGAATGAGGTGGAGAAACGAGGAGATAATAAATAAAGTCAATGTACTATAGAATCAGTGATGATGGCGAGATGAGAGGAGAGAACGGAACAGATTAGAGAACTAGGAAACAATAGACATCAGGGGAGGAAAGAGGACAAATGGGAGGAAGAAAGATGAAGACTGCAGAAGGATAAAGAAGAAAAGTGGAAGAAGGAGAAGGAAGTATGGAAGGGGGAAGAGAAGAAAAAGGAAGAGGAGGAGAAGGAGGAAGAGGAGGAAAAGG
>NC_134787.1:46815175-46820175 GCF_046742065.1 Oratosquilla oratoria
TTTCCGCAGCCACTACTGAATTCATGACAACATTCCCTCCACCTGCTGCCAACAAATCCGACCTGACCAGTGCCACCAATACACTTCCGTCGCTGAGGGAAACGTGTAAAAGGAGTGATACAGAGACAGAGAGAGAATGAAGGAAGGAAAGGAGGAGGGGAGGAAACGAGCTAGAGAACAGAGAGAAAGAGAGATAGATAGGTAGATAGATATATATATATAGAGAGAGAGAAAGAGAGAGAGAGAGACAGACAGAGAGAGAGAGAGAGAGAGAGAGAGAGAAAGAGAGATAGATAGGTAGATAGATAGAGACAGAGAGAGACAGAGAGAGAGAGAGAGAGACCGACAGAGACAGACAGACAAAAAGGAGAGAGAGAGAGAGAGAGAGAGAGAGAGAGAGAGAGAGAGAGAGAGAGAGAGAGAGAGAGAGAGAAATGAAGGGAGGCAGTGGGAGAAAGGGAGAGAGAAAAACTGTGGGATTGAGGAAGTCCAAGTTAAATACAAGGTGAGAGAGAGAGAAAAAGAGGGCTTACTTGTATACGTGGCCACCATGATGATGATGACAGCTTTTGCAGCGCAGAGAATGCAGACATTTACGACAGAAGACAAAAAAAACAAACAAAAAAAAAACATAAAACATACCCACGCACCAACCGAGTAAATTCGCAGCACGAATTTCATGGGAATAAAAGAAAAATACTGAAGAAACTGGAGAAAAGACAAAACTTAATCCATAACTGACCTCAGCGCCAATAAGCCCTCCCCCCGAAGTCTCTAATTAACTTCCCCCGCTCCCTCCTTCCTTCACTCGCTTCGTCCAGGTCTAGCCCTTCAGAGAAGAAGCAATTTTGGCTGACTGCGGCACCGTCTCTTTCTCTTCGACCCCCCAAACCTCCTCTTACCCCCCCCCAGCTCCCTTCCATCCACCACCAAACCCAACCACCCAATCACTCCCCCACACTCCCTACCTCCACGTCCACCCGTCAGGAACACCTACATAGGGATGACTTCTGAATCTCTACTCTAAAGCTTTACCAAGAAAAAAATCCTTTTCTTTCTCCTCTTCCTGTCATTCTCCCTCCTCCTCCGTTTCCTTCTTTTCCTCTTTTATTTCTCCTCCCCCTCCTTCTGATACTGTTCTTCCTAATGGTCTTCCTCCTCCTGTTCCTCTTCATCTTTCTTCTCATCTTCTTCCTCCTCCTCCACCTATTTTTGCTGCCCACACTCCTCCTTCTGCTGTTTATCTTCCTCTTCGTTCATTCCCTTTTGCTCCTATTCCCTTTCTCCTCCTCCTTCACTTTCTCTTTTTCTTCTTTCTTCTCTTCATATTGCTGTTGTTTCTTTTTCTCCTATTCCTATCCATCATCATCCTTTTCTTCTGTTCCTTTTTTTTATGCTCCCTATCCTTTCCTCCATTTCTTTCTTTCAGTTGCTAATAGCTAATACTTCTTCCCCAACCGTTCGTATTCACCATTCTTAGTTTCCTGCTGCCCCTCTTCATATTCCTTCACTTTTTCCCCCCCTTTCTCTTTTCCTTCTCTTTTCTCTCCTTTTCTTCCTCCTTTTCTTTCTCCACCTCTTACCGCTGATGCTTATGTTCCTCCTCATGCTCTTCCTCATCGTGCCTCTCTTCCTACTGGTACTTTCACTCCTATCCTTCCTCCTATTCTTCCTCCTCTTTCTTCTTTTCATCTTCTCTCTCCTCCTCCTAGCCCTCCACCACTTCCTCCTCCTCCTCCTCCTTCTCCTGATTCTTCTCCTTCTCCTCTCCCTTTTCTTCCTCCACCTCCTTCTTTTCCTCCTCCCTGCCGTCATTATCATCATCAACTGCCTGAGTCGGCCACTGTCACTTGCACCCATAAACTTCCCCACTGTATCCACCACTAATCTCCGCACGAAAGGTCTCTCTCCTACCAGCTCCTCCAGCTGCTGCTCCTCCTCCTCCTCCTCCTCCTCTTCCTCCTCTTCTTCCTCCTCCTCCCTTCCCCCTTCCTCCTCCAACTCCCTACCCGAAGGCGTGGTTAAGGACGAGGATATTCTTCCTGCAGTGCCGCCCAGAGAGGCCAATCTCGGGCAAAGAAGTGCCAAGTCTGACTTCGCCTTTGACTAACCAACGTCTTCGGACACTTCATCTTTCTTCTTCAGACGCTTTGAGAAGCTTCCACCTCCACGACAGGCTGGGGCTGATTCGACAGCCAATGACCATCTTCTACAGTCTTTGTTTTACTTCACTCGTGTGACCTGAGGTCTGGAGAGGAGGCCAATTCACTCTAAAAGGAGAATAACCGATGGAAGGCCATAAAGTAAAGCGAGTATTCTTATGACGTCATATCCTTAATTTATTTCCAAACTAAACTGACCTGTTCTTATTTAGACCCTTCGCTTTATCCAAGGATCTTCTTGGTGGGTCTAATTTCGTTTTCTTCACAAATTTCATTTCGAGTCAGTCTTCTCCTCGTCTTAACTGAACGACCATCAACTCCTCTTAGCAGTCAACTCATCAATCAACCGCTATTCCATCTCCCCATGTCATCAACCCTCCTTGCTCTCTATCGGTGTGATCCGTCCTTCTGACCTCGAGATCTGCTCTTTCTGATCACGATCAGCTTCTCCATCTGAGACCTGATCACTCATCCGGGACGCGGTCAGAAGCTCCCGAGGCGAAATGACATGACCCTCTGCTACGATCACGGCCACATTTCCTCAAGACCACTGTTTTATGTGGAGTTCTCGAAGGCGCTGCCCTCGAAGGGGGCCACAACCATCACCGAAGTAAGTCGGGAGGAGAAACGAGAAAGTAGTGGAGAAAGGAACAAGGAAAGACATAAAAGAAAGAAGAAAGTGGAGTAGAGTTCGAGGAGAGGGGGAAGAGGACGAAAAAAAAAAGGAAGGAGTAAAGAGGAAATAGTGAATAAAAGAATGAGGGAAAACAAAGAAATGGGATGGGCAGGGTAGAGTAGGGGAGGAGGGAAAAAAGGATATATGAAGAGAGGGTATGAGTTAATAAGGTAAAAGGGGTAAACTGGCTGAGCGGAGGGATGAGGATCGATAAAAAGAGTGAGAAAATGAGAAATAGGTAAGATAAGGATGAGAGAGAGAGAGAGAGAGAGAGAGAGAGAGAGAGAGAGGAGAGAGAGAGAGTGACAGGAGTGAGGTGGAGCTAAAGAGGAGGAAGAAGAGGAAAAGGGAAAAAGATTGAAGGTGAGAGTGAGAGTGAGAGTGAGAGTGATAGTGAGAGTGAATGAGAATCGGATGAGAGGGTGAGAGTAAGGGAGAGGAAAAGGGAAAGAGTGAGAGGAAAGAGTGAGGGAGAGGGTGAAGGAAAGAGTGAGGGAGAGGTTGAGGAAGAAGATGAGGGAGAAGATGAGGCAGAAGATGAGGGAGAAGATGAGGGAGAAGATGAGGGAGAAGATGAGGGAGAAGATGAGGGAGAAGATGAGGGAGAAAATGATGGAGAGGGTGAGGGAGAGGAAGAAATAGAGAGTGAAGGAGAGAGTGAAGAAGAGTGTAAAGAAGAGTGTGAGGAAAAGTGAGTGACAAGGTGTGTGAAAGAAAACAGAGGTCGGTACTGTGTCATGATACAAAAAAACAAAAAAACAAAAAAACGAAGAGGTCATAAAAAAAGATGAGAACATACAGGAAGCGAAATGAAAGAATAGAGGCAAAGGGGAAGGAGTGGAACAGGCTGTGGAGGAGAGAGTGGAGAGGGCCGTTGAGGAGAAAGAAAGGGAGAGAGGCATAAGGGATGAGAGAGTAGATGAAGGGCAGACAAAGGAGGGGAAGAAAGGTGCAATAAAGGAAAGGGAGGGGAGGAAGGGAAAAGGAAAGAAAGGGAGGGTAAAAGAGGGGAGGAAGGGAAAATGAAAGAAAGGTAAGGTAAAGGAGGGGAGGAAGGGAAAATGAAAGGAAGGGAAGGGAAAGGAGAGAAGGGTTAGGAAAACTAAGAGTAGGTATGAGAAGGTAGGGTATGGAAGGGGAAAAGGTAGGAAGAGAGGTGGAGGGAGAGGAACGGAATTGCAGGTATGGAAAGGGAGGTGAAGGGAGGAGAGAGGAGGAACGGGAGGGAGAAGGAGGGGAAGGGGAAGGAAGGGGATAGATGGGGAAGGAAGGGAGAAAGGACGGGAAGGCAGTAGGATGAGAAGGAAAAAAACGGGAAGGAGAATAAAATGGAATGAGGAAGAGGAAGGGAGAGGAAGGAAGAATAAAGGCAAGGAAGTGAGAGGAGGGACTGAGAAGGTAGAGAAAAGGAAGGGAAGGGAGACGAAGGAAGGGGGAAAGGGAAAGTGTGGGAAAGGAGAGGGAAGGGGGACGAAGAGTAGGTATTGTTAAGGGAAGGTTAGAGAAGGTTGGGGAAGGAAAGGGAAGGGAGAGGGAAGGGAAATGATGGGGAAGGAGGAATAGGGATAGGAAGAGAATAATGAAAATATAAAAAAAAGTGCAGAGAAAGTCTGAAAAGAAAAGGAAAGAATATCACGTAGAAAAGAACGAAAGGGGAAAGGAGAGGCAAAAAGAAAAAGGAAAAAACGTTGAGAAACAAGGAAGATATAAAAGAAAAAGGAAAAGACACGGAGAGAAGAAAAAATCATGATAAATAAAATGTACAGTCTTGTCCCATCCGGAATGAAAAAAAAAAAAAAAAATGAACGCAAGAAAGAATAAAGACAAGAGGAAGAAGAAAAGAACAAGAAGATGAAAAATAAGGTGACGAAGAAGATGAAGACGATGATTGATAATGATGATGATGATGGTAAATAAGAGGAAGAGGAAGAAAAAGAGGAAGAAAAAGAGGAAGAAAAAGAGGAAGAAAAAGAGGAAGAAAAGGAGGAAGAAAAAGAAGAAGAAGAACGCGAAGAAGAACGCGAAGAAGAAGAAGAACGCGAAGAAGAAGAGGAACGCGAAGAAAAAGAAGAGAAGAAAAAAAAAGAAAAGAAAAGAAAAGAAAAGAAGAAGAAGAAGAAGAAGAAGAAGAAGAAGAAGAAGAAGAAGAAGAAGAAGAAGAA
>NC_134787.1:46830175-46832675 GCF_046742065.1 Oratosquilla oratoria
ATATTATATATATATGCACACACCACACAGTTACATTTGTGCATTGGAGTTTTTGCCTGCCGTTCTATACAGACAACACTAAAAGTGAAGCATTCAACAATAATGAGGTGGAAAAAGAATAAGCAAACATACATGCAAAGGAAAAAAGTAAGTAAATAAGTGATCAATAAACAAAAAATAAGTAAATAAACAAATGATTAAATAGGTAAAAAATAAACACAAAAATAAATAGAAAAGTAAATAAACAAATAGATAAAAACTAATATATAAATGAATAGATGAATAAACAAATAAGCAAAAAACTAACAAGTAAAAAGTAAATAAATAGATAATTAAACAAATAGGTAAATGAACATATAGATAAATAAATAGACAAATGAACTAATAAGTAAAAATTAATATGTATATATTATATATTATATATATATATACATATATATATATATAATATATATATATATATATATATATATATTATATATATATATATATATATATATATATATTTCTGAGGACCCAACGCAACTTTACTATGGTCTCTCGAAGACTCGCTCCGACATCCCTTTGGTCTCTGGAACCAAATGTCTTTTTGGTCTCTTAAAGATTTGCCCCGACGTCTCTTTGGTGTCTGGAAGACCCTTTTCGATGTCCATTTACTATTTCGAATATACATTTCCACATCCATTTAGTTTTTCAAAGACCAGTTCTGACGTCTCTTTGGGCTCTGGAAGACCATTCCATCGTCACATTGGTTTCTGGAAGATCTGAACATTCCAGATGAATCCCCTCTTTACCTTTCCTTTGGTTTGCCAACGTCGGCCCTCATTTACTCGACGTTTCTGCTGTATTTTGAGGACGACATACGATACCCTTTCCCTGGGTAGCGGTTTTACCAGCCCACCGGCAACTTTATCCCTTTGTACCTGAGGTAAACGAAAACTAGAATCATCATGCCAGAATTCGCCGCAGGGGGGATTAGATCGTGAAGCGCCTGGAACCAGTAGATGTCCAACTCAGCTATGCCGCTAACAGGTACAGGCAACCAAAGTAAGTAACACGTAATGTAATTTGTCGAATTTGCTCTGATCAACAAGGAGCTGTTTCCTGCTGCCAGATGAACGATCTCTGTGCTGCAGTGGGCCTCGGTCTATCAATGTCCCTTTCAAGCTGAAATGTTTCTCCTTTCCTACATAAAAATATCTATTCTTAACCAAAATGAAACCCAGAACATACGTAAACGTGTTCAACCTATTAAGTATTTCTGTGAACCTTGTGACTTGTTATTACAGATAATTAGAAATCACTCATCTTTTGCCTAATGCCCTCAAATATTGTGTTTCAATCAAATATAATGACAATAGCGATATCACACATTCAGACTGATCAATCAATTTTCTCCAATGTTCTGCGGTATGTTATTCTTTGTTTTCTAATAATCTCTCTCTCTCTCTCTCTCTCTCTCTATATATATATATATATATATATATATATATATATATATATACATATATATATATGTGTGTGTGTGTGTGTGTGTGTGTGTGTGTGTGTGTGTGTGTGTGTGTGTGTGTGTGTGTGTGTGTGTGTGTGTGTGTGTGTTATTGTAACAAATAGAAATTAGCTCTACCGCAAGGACTCTAATCTTTGCCTTATCGACTGCTTACAAGCAGTCGATAAGACAATGGTTCGAGTCCTTACGGTGGAGCTAATTTCCATATATATATATATATATATATATACATATATATATTATATACATACATACATATATATCTACTTTCCTGTCTGTTAGTATATAAACAAATTCAGTCCCTCGGCATAGTGACGCCTTTTGCAGATTTTATCTCCAAAATTTCAAGAAAGTTTTATTCCTGAGACGGCACACCACTATAGTAAAGAAGTTGAACAGGGTTGAGAAAATTACCAAGCCAACAATGCCGCCGACACATTTGGAGGGCAATAGGTTTTCATAAATCCCCGGCCATAACCCGACATGCTAGTGACCTTTCAAGCTCGCCTACCACTTTTTTCTTCCTTGCAGGGTAAAAAAGTACCATTTCCTGCCACACACCCAGACACAGAAACACTTCAAAAGAAAATCCTCTTGCTACGTCCCTTATCCCTGCCGTACAGACATTTTATTTCACTTTAAGTAACGAAGAGCCCATATGTATTCAAAAAACTTACAACTCATTCTACCGTTTCCGGGCACTCGCGTCCTCTTACTTCTTCTTCCTCGCACATGAAGCCTCCACTAGTCCCCAGGGCATTAGTTCATTCAGGGCACAGTCTTCGAAAGTGGCGGTGGTGGTGAGTCTGGTAGTGGCTCTGGTGGTGGTGGTGGTGGTGGTGGTGGTGGTGGTGGTGGTGGTGGGGGTGGTGGTGGTGGTGTGGTGGTGGTGGTGGTGGTGGTGGTGGTGGTGGTGGTGGTGGTGGTGGTGGTGGTGGTGGTGGTGGTGGTGGTGGTTGGTGGTGGTTTATGGTGGTGGTGGTGGTGGTG
>NC_134787.1:46852675-46855175 GCF_046742065.1 Oratosquilla oratoria
CACTGAAGATGCAATTATACGGAAGCGCTCTGCTTCGTTAGTTTACTTTTCCTAGTTGTTACTTACGCATATATACAGTATATACATATATATATATATATATATATATATATATATATATGTGTGTGTGTGTGTGTGTGTGTGTGTGTGTGTGTGTGTGTGTGTGTGTGTGTGTGTGTGTTTGTGTGTGCGTGTTTCCATGTGTGTGTCTGTTTGCGTGTGTGTATGTGTGTTTTTGTGCAAATGTGCATTTGTGCCTGTGTGCCTGTGTAGGTGTATACGGAGATGCGTGCACACTGACCCAATCATCCATCGTGAATGCTCGCGCTCCTCGCTATCCGCGGATTATGTTCTGCATTCAATGTAGCCATCCGCCGAAGCCGGACTCAATAGTCAATTTCATTCGATCGCTGAAACTTGTGTTATTAACGAAAACCAATCATAGATTTAACGGCACCAAAATAAAATCCAAACAGAATGACCCATACAAAATACATTTATTTATGCAAATATTATCATAAGAACCCACGCTTAGGAAGAAAAAGCGAGCACCACGCTCTCCTAACTGAATAGCTACAAAAGATTAAGGATGAAAGAGGCCTTTACTTATCTTGACTTCTCTGTACATTATTTCATCTGAAGAGGGTTGTTTATATCAACCGAAAGCTCTCAATTAAGTAATACCTGTCGTTTCATTATAAGATCGATCTCAGTAGATTCGTGTTTCACTTAATCTCGGAGTGGAAAAAGTCTTTCAGAAGAGCTGAGGAAATGGCTAAAAAGATAGCCGATACTGATTTAGGCCTGGTTTCCAATAAAACATGTTTTTGCATATGATTAAATAAACATATACATGTGTATATATATATATATATATATATATATATATATATATATCCAATAAAAACATTGGGAACGTATGTTCACAAATGCGTAAGTAACCACTAGGAAAAGGTAAACTAACGAAGCAGAGCGCTTTCATATAATTACATCTTCAGTGCTGATACAAAGAAGGAATTCTTTGTATCACTACTGAAGATGTAATTATACGAAAGCGCTCTGCTTCGTTAGTTTACTTTTTCCTAGTGGTTACTTACGCATATATATATATATAAATATATATATATATATATATATATATATATATATATATATATGACATATATATAGACATGTATATATACATATATATATATGCTTATGCGCATACGTATACAAATACACATATCCATATACATATACATGTACATGTACATATACTGTACATATACATACACATATACATATACAACAAAGATATGTCGTAGCACATATGTAAAATAATACTGATGACCCACTTTCGGAGAAGAATAAGCGAAGATATAGAGATCTGTATATTTCGATCACTTACTGTGATCCTCTTCGGCAGATATAAGTTACAAAGTACAGAACAATGTGTATTTATAGTAAAGCAGTGAGGTAACATGAGGGGACGAGGCTCAGGTCAACACGCCCGGCACGCATGCTCGCATCTTGGTGGCTCAGGTCACATGACCGGCGTAGCATGGGCCTTGGTGATTTTTGTCCACCGTTAATGTTGATGGTAACATTTTATTTATGGTCAATGGTCACCAGACTGTATTTCTTCTTTTGCCATAAATAAAATGTTACCATCAACATTAACGGTGGACAAAAATCACCAAGGCCCATGCTACGCCGGTCATGTGACCTGAGCCACCAAGATGCGAGCATGCGTGCCGGGCGTGTTGACCTGAGCCTCGTCCCCTCATGTTACCTCACTGCTTTACTATAAATACACATTGTTCTGTACTTTGTAACTTATATCTGCCGAAGAGGATCACAGTAAGTGATCGAAATATACAGATCTCTATATCTTCGCTTATTCTTCTCCGAAAGTGGGTCATCAGTATTAACATACACATATACATATACATATACATATAAATATACACATACATATACATATACATAAACATCATATAGGGTGCATATACATACACATATTCATATGCACATAGATATACATATGCGTATATTGAAAGAGGAATTCTATTATAATGATTATAATATTAATATAAAAACCTGAATTTAGGTTTGTAACTCACCCCGAGAAAAGACCCACAGGACGCAGATCAAAGTCGTACTCAAACCTGATAAGGTCGAGCAAGCTCTCCCTCTGCGCGCCATCTTGTCCTCGACCGCCTTTCCTGCTGAAAGGAGAAAGAAAAGGAAATAACATTAGCATCACAGTCGAGCGTCTGATATCATGACAAAAGCCTTTGGACTCTTTTTGAACACAAAATGCCTTAAGTACGTGGAATATGGCTACGCCGCAGGGAAGATAGATGGGTTTTTGAAAGACCCCAAAGTTTTTTTGTTTTGTTTTTTTTCGACTATCGGATGTCAAAGAGCGTATCCCTCTTCGTGAATACGTCCTTTATCTAGCCTCCTCCCATTTCGAATTAAGACATAGATAAGTGATTAAGTCTGAAACTTCCGA
>NC_134787.1:46867675-46870175 GCF_046742065.1 Oratosquilla oratoria
CATCTTGTATGCCATCTGCGCATCCACCCAACACTCCTTCATGAACAAGAATCAGACTCAGTTCGTTGTCCTTCCGCCGGACATGATCTCCGGACGATCTGCCGGACGCGATTTCCGAGAGCATCGCCACCAATCACAGGTTCCCTTCAAACCCCCTCGTACTTGATGGTTAGGTTGGGTTAGGTTGAGTTGGGTTGGATTAGGTTAGGTTAGGTTAGGTTAGGTTAGGTTAGGTTAGGTTAGGTTAGGTTAGGTTAGGTTAGGTTAGGTTAGGTTAGGTTAGGTTAGGTTAGGTTGGACTGGACTGGACTGGACTGGACTGGGCTGAGCTGGGCTTGGTTGGGTTGGGTTGGGTTGTGTTGGGTTGGATTAGGCTGTGTTAGGTTAGGTTATGTTAGGTTAGGGTTGGATCAGGCTGTGTTAGGTGAGGTTATGTTAGGTTAGGTCTATATCTGAAGCGAGACTATTCTATTCGACATTGTAGCGTACCGTTAGAAAAGAGAGGTAGACGTATTCGGCACTAACGAAAATAAAGTCGATCAATACCACAAAAGGAGGAAGTGGATGTAGTGAGAATGCATACGTACAATCACCATCGCCACACAACGCCATTTCACTTTTTAACAGCACCACGACCACATATTCACTGCCACTCTCACCCCCCGATCCCTCACCTTACCAACCACGACCCTCGACGGTGCCGGTACAGGTACCACCACCACCATCATCGTCGTCATCGTCATCGTCATCGTCATCGTCATCGTCATTGTCATTGTCATCGTCATTGTCATTGTCATCGTCATCGTCGCCATCGTCGTCATCATCATCATCATCATCATCATCATCATCATCATCATCGTCATCATCATCATCATCATCATCATCGTCATCATCATCATCACTCATCATCATCATCATCATCATCATCATCACCTCCACCATTATCACCACACTCTACTCATCATTACTGCTCCTTTTCCTATTCTTCCTCTTCCTCTTCATCCTCATATTCCTTCTGTTCCTTCCTCTCTTCTTCCTCCTCCTCCTCCTTCCCCGCCTCTTTTTTTTTCTCTATCTTCTCCTCCTCCTGACCCTACCCCTCTCCCCTCTTCCTCTCCTTCTACTCTTCCTTCTCCTCCTCTGCCTCCTCCTCCTCTGCCTCCTCCTCTTCTTCTTTCCCGCCTCCTTCTCCTCCTCCTCCTGCCCCTGCCCCTCCTCCTCTCCTTCTAATCTTCCTTCTCCTCCTCCTTCTTCTACTCCTCCTCTTCTTTCCCGCTTCCTCCTCCTCCTCCTCCTCCTGACCCTGCCCCTCCCCTCCTCCTCTTCTTCTACTCTTCCTTCTCCTCCTCTGCCTCCTCCTCCTCCTCCTACTCCTCCTCTTCTTTCACGCTTCCTCCTCCTTTTCCTCCTGACCCTTCCCCTCCCGCTCCTCTCCTCTCCTCCTCCTCCTCCTCCTCCTCCTCCTCCTCCTCCTCCTCCTCCTCCTCCTCCTCCTCCTCCTCCTCCTCCTCCTCCTCCTCCTCCTCCAGCACCATTTGTACAAAGGCGCCCACGCCCGGATTGGAGCCTTTCAAGAGTCCTTGTGAGCTTTCCTCGTCGTTCGGCTTTTAGATTCGCGCTTTTATCCTTTTCCTCCTTCACTCTAAAATCGTTTTATGCTCTTTTCGCTAACGCTCCGTTTTAATGACGCTTTGTTTGTAGTATAAAAAGAAAGTCATGGTCAACGAGTATATACACAACTCCTATAGGTATAGCTCAGCACACACGAGCACAAACAATAATACATGTACACACACACACGCAGGCAGAAGCTGATATAATCACGCATGGATGTAAGTACACACACATATTTTGTTTTATAAGTTTATCGGGGAAGAAGACAATTGGAGTTGATTTTTCAGTGCATTATACAACGTTTCGAGACTCTTGTTTCATCTTCAGGTAATAAATCACAAAGTTTTCTGAAGACTTGGACGTAAACCCAACTACACTGGTATGCAGGAGAGGTTCCAATTGTGTTACAAGTGCTTTAGTTCTACGGATATGTCACGTAGGGTCAGGATTATGGTCGCTGGGATTGTGGAGGGTGGAAGATTGTGGCTGTGGTGAGATTATGATGGTAGAATGGGATTATGCTAGGGTGGGTATTAGGGTGGGGTAGGTTTAGGGTCGAGACGAGATTAGGGTGGGTATTAGGGTAGGGTAGGTTTAGGGTCGAGACGAGATTGTGGTAGGGTGGGGTATTAGGGTAGGGGGTAGGATTAGGGTCGAGACGAGATTATAGTAGGTTGGATTATGGTTGGAATGGGATTTTGGTGGTAAAGGCTGCATTCTTGGAGTTGGTACTACCAGGAGGTCGGTTGTCTGTTGATTGATATTAGGATTTATTTCTTTAATGTACAGAGTGTCTAGGATCTGTAGTCTTCGCGTCTCGTGGTAAGATTCAATGATAGATGTTCCTCCTTCCAAAATATTTCTATTTTGTGTATCATTTTGACAA
>NC_134787.1:46877675-46880175 GCF_046742065.1 Oratosquilla oratoria
TTAATTTTGGTTCGAATCCAGCTAGCTACCTTCCTTAAGAGTCCAAACGCATAGGGCAAAGGTGACGGCTTCGGCCGCAGCTGCGCGCCTCCTAGCGTAGTCCCCTCATAATAGTTTTCTTCCTTATTACCTCTGGCTTTATAGACTGGGAACACGAAGCCTCTCAGTAGTCGGCAACGATCCCCAGGCTCTCCTACAGATGAACAGTGAATTCTTGTGCGTGTCATGTCAGTGTGTTGACCGGTCTCTCCGCGTCAACTGTTGGCAAAAAGAATAGAAGAAGAGAAACAACCACCGGTTGCCAGCTCTCTTTACGGAGGGAAAGAAGGGGAGATAGAGAGATAGAGAGAGACAGAAATAGATAGATAGATAGATAGATAGATAGATAGATAGATAGATAGATAGATAGATAGATAGATAGATAGATAGATAGATAGATAAATAGATAGATAGATAGATAGATAGACAGATAGATAGATAGGTACATATAGACTGACAGATAGAGGGACAGGAGGGGGAAGGAGGAAGGGAGGGAGGAAGGGAGAGAGAGGGAGGGAGAGTGTGTGTGTGTGTGAGAGAGAGAGAGAGAGAGAGAGAGAGAGAGAGAGAGAGAGAGAGAGAGAGAGAGAGAGAGAGAGAGAGAGAGAGAGAGAGAGGGAGAGAGAGAGGGAGAGGGAGAGGGAGAGGGAGAGGGGGAGAGGGAGAGGGGGAGAGGGAGAGGGGGAGAGGGAGAGGGGGAGAGGGAGAGGGGGAGAGAGAGAGGGAGAGAGAGAGAGGGAGAGAGAGAGAGAGAGAGAGAGAGAGAGAGAGAGAGAGAGAGAGAGAGAGAGAGAGAGAGAGAGAGAGAGAGAGAGAGAGAGAGAGAGGGAGAGAGAGAGGGAGAGAGAGAGGGAGAGGGAGAGAGAGAGGGAGAGGGAGAGAGAGAGGGAGGGAGAGAGGGAGAGAAAGAAACTGAGAAAAAACAGAGAAATAGAGAAAGAGAGAGAGAGACAGGAAAGAGAGAAAAGGAAAGAGAGAAAAGGAAAGAAAGAGAAAGGAAAATAAATATTGATAGAGATCATCAATACAATCTAGAGACAGAATGCCAGCCCCTCAGGGTTGCACCTCCGGATAGACGTGAGTCGACGAGGAGATGATTCTCTCCGACATATGTGCATGTGTGTGTGTGTGTGTGTGTGTGTGTGTGTGTGTGTGTGTGTGTGTGTGTGTGTGTGTGTGTGTGTGTGTGTGTGTGTGTGTGTGTGTGTGTGTGTGTGTGTGTGTGTGCGTGCGTGTGTGTGTGTGCATACGTAAGCACGCACGTGTATGCGCGCTCGCTTATCCTCTCGATTTAAGCCAAAATGCTGCCAATTCTATCATGAAATTCATTTAAATCTTTTGGTAATCTTCCTCCATTTGTTTTCCTTCCCCCATTCCCTCTCTCACCCGCCATTTCCTCGTCACCATCCTTTGTTCTGCTTTTTTTTTTTTCTTTTCTTTTTTCTTTCTCCTACCTGGTCCACCTTTCTTTTCCATTCCTTTTCTCCTCCTTCCTTAGCTCCCCCACTACCGTTTTACTTCCTCTTTGTCTTCTTTTCTTCCTTCTTTCTCACTTTGTCGTCCTCTTTCTCCTCCCCTATATCTTACATCTTACTTCTTCTTCTTCTTCCCTTACCTCTCATTTTGATTTCATTTTCGCCCTCTCTTTCGTCCTTACTTTTGTCTCTCCTTCCTTCCTTCCTTGTCTCCTTTCTCTTATTTTCTCTCACCCCCTCTCTCTCTCTCTCTCTCTCTCTCTCTCTCTCTCTCTCTCTCTCTCTCTCTCTCTCTCTCTCTCTCTCTTTCTCTCCTTCTCTCTTTCTCTCTCTCGCTCTCTTTCTCATTCTTCGCCATCATCGCATGCCCAGTTCTGAAACGAAGTTCAATTACGTTAACCTGCAATTTTTCCAAACCAACGCAAAATCTCGGGTAAAAGTGACTAAATCATTGTCGCCACAACCCCACCCCACCCCACCACACTCCATATTCGACACACACTTACCGACGAGTCGTATCGACTTTTCGCTGTACGCCGTCTACGACACGACGCCATGCTCTTAAAATAACCAAGTCACGACAACGACTACATGTAAAAGCCTCCAGAAACATCCATAGTTATTTCAGAGGACGACGTCGTGTCACAATATCGAAGACATGACCAAACCTATGATGTCACAAAATTATTACGTCACCATTCATTACGTCATAACATTGATTATATCAAAACATTGATGGCTTCATACCATATGCTATTATTCCAGCAAAATTCCTTTTTTTTTATCCGTTCAGTACAGCTAAGAACATTGTTACCTCCTAGATTGTACGAGTAATTTGCAGAGGTGTAACCAATTCCTTCCTTATGCTCTGAATGACTTGCTGTCAAATACGCTCTCGCCAACCGCAACATGTTTAACTCTTTCCTTGCCGGGTCGTACTTTTCTATCTACTCTGGCTGCCGCCAAACTATTTCATTAATCTTCGT
>NC_134787.1:46882675-46890175 GCF_046742065.1 Oratosquilla oratoria
CTACCTTTAATACTTAACCCTAACCAAAATATATATATTTTTCTTTGAATGAAATATAGTTATCCAAGTACTTGGAGTGATAGGGTATCAGAAAATATATGGTTATGGGGGTCTATCCTCAAAACTCTAGGAGGAGTTCGTGTACAAACAAATAAACAGACAAACAAGCAGACAGACAGACAGAGGCTGCTACTTTATTATAATAGATTCACTCAAAACTACCTGAAATATCCGGCAGTCCAAACGCTTACGTCTATATTAACATATTCAGGGATTATAGGAACAGTACATATAAAGTGAAAGTTCTAAATACAAGGATATAAAGAAGGAAAGTAACTAAGGGAGGTCGTGAAATGGCCTCACTCGACCAAATCCAAAAAGGGTCAATTTGCCCACCGTTGCCGTTGCCACCCATCAACTCTCCCCGTTCCCCCTCGGTCTTTCAATCTCAATTCAAACTCGAAGTCGTGTTTCCTCTCCTGCGGGCCCCTCAGAACTATCAATCCCTATCTTCTGACCCACGCTCTGCTGCATCTCTCTTATCCTCCCCTCTCTCCTCCTCTACTCTCTTTTCCTATCTTCTCTTCTCCTCTCCTACAAACTCTCCCCTCCCCCTCTTCTTCTCTCCTACCCTCTTCTCTTCTCTCCTGGCCTCTCATACCCTCCAGCCCTTGTCGAACACTATCGAACTCCTCTTTCTCCCTTCCTCTCTTTCTCTCTTTTCTGCCCTTCCCTCCCTTGTCCCCTCCCCTCTCTAACCCACTCCAGGATAGCTTCATGTCCTTCTTCTCGACTTTGTCTAACATCTCACTCCTATTTTATCCTACATTTTTTCCTTACCATTTTATCATCTGTTTTCCACTTTACTTCATTTCTTTGAGACTCTTAATGACCTAATATCTGTGCCGCAACATTGTTTTTTACTGTAAGCTAATGTCGTGTCTATATGTTGTAAGATAGTCTCTTCGTACCGGTATTCAGGATTGTTGACAAGCTTTCTTGCACAGGGACAGCTTGTCCCATACACTACATGTGGATTTTCCAGCTCGGTAGAGGTTGTAAGCATACCTATCCTGTAAACGAAAGAAAAATACACATCAGTTAAGACCAGTCTTATGGATTTAAATGTGAATGAAAATGTATGACGCAATGATGAGCGTAAACTATCAAGATACAGGCATAATCGGAAGCTAGACTAGGTTTAGCTCTGTGAGATTAGCTCAGGTGATATTAGCTTTGATGAGATTAAGTTATATTATGTCAAGTTCAGTCAGGTTATTGAGACAAGTCAAGTCAAGTCAAGTTAGGTTAAGTCAAGTTAACGGCGACGGTAAAGAGGAGAGACAAGGGGCGGGTAAGGGATAGGGAGGAAGAGGAAGAGGGGGAGGAGGGGGGGAGGAGGAGGAGGAGGAGGAGGAGGAGGAGGAGGAGGAAGAGGAGGAGGAGGAGGAGAAGTGTAAAGGAAAGGGAGGAAGAGAAGATAAAAAACAGCTACGTAGGTAGGAAGCAAGAAATAGAGGAAGGGGATTAAACACAAGGAAAAATAAACGTAGTGAAGAAATACCATGAAAAAGTCAAGAGAAATGGAAGAGCTTGGGGAGAGGAGAATGAAATAAAAGAAATAGAGGAAGGAGAAGTAGGGAGAACGAAATGACGAAGTGGAGGGAGGGGGAAGGGGATCAAGAGGAGAAGATAGAAATAGAAGAGAGAGCGAGGCCTCAGTAAGAGTAGAGAAGGAGTGGAAGAGTAGAGAGACGGGAAAGAAAAGGAGATATGGACAGATTTTGATAGAGACAGGGAGGGAGAGTAGGAGAGGGGAGGGAGAGGAGGAAGGGAAGAGAGAAGCAGAGAGAGGAGGAGAGGAGGAAAGGAGGAGGATGATTTGTAGAATAGGAGGAGAGAGAGAGAGGAAGAGGAAGCGTAGAGGAGTGGGAGAGAAGGGAAGAGAGAGAGGAGGAGAGAAGGCCAGAGGAAAGAGGGGGTGATTAAAAGAGGCAAAGGAAAAGGGGTTTAGAGATGAGAAGGAAAAGAATTGGTAAGGAGGACAGGATTGTAGAATGGGGAGGGAGGGGAGAAGGGCAAGTGGGAAGGAGGGGGGAGAGAAGGGAAAGGGGACGGGGGGGGAAGGGGGAAGAGAAAGAAGTGGAGGAAAGGAAATGGGGAGAAAAACAGGGATAGAGGAAAGGGAAGAAAGAGCGAAGGAAAGAAATGCAGGACAGGGATAGAGAGGAAGTAGAGGGGACGGGGTTCGTAGGTACATAAATTCAAGAGGTTCTCAAGACCCCAACGAGTTTGGAGAACTGGTTGTGTGGCTGATTCGTCCGGCCGCCCTGTAATCGTCTTTAAGGATACGAGTCTTCTTGGGCATCTGACGCTACGTCCGCGGCGGCAGAAGACTGCCGGATATTTGGTGGAGGAAATTGGTGGAGAAGGAGGGTGATGGTTGCGGCGAAGGTGGTGATGGTGGTGGTAGCGGTGGTGTTGGTGGTAATGTGAGAGAGCTGGTGGAGGAGCACAATGTGGAGGAATAAAGGTGGACGGTGACCGTTGAGGTAAATATGTCTTGGCGGTTCGGAAGAAAGATTGGTGGCGGCGGAGAGACGAAGGACGCTCTGTTGGGAGTCGTGGCAGCTACTGTGGGGGGAACAGCTTCTGGCCAGAACAATAAAAGTGGGTAAGAGAGAGAGAAGAAGAAGAAAGTGTGTGTGTGTGTGTGTGTGTGTGTGTGTGTGTGTGTGTGTGTGTGTGTGTGTGTGTGTGTGTGTGTGTGTGTGTGTGTGTGTGTGTGTGTGAGAGAGAGAGAGAGAGAGAGAGAGAGAGAGAAGAGAGAGGAGAAAAGAGGAAGATAGATAGATTGATAGATAAATGAATAGGTACACATAGCTAGCTAACTAGCTAGCTAAATAGATAGATAGATAGATAGAAAGAGAGGGAAAGGGAGAGGGAGAGAGAGAGAGAAAGACACGGAGGGAGGGAGAAAGAGAATGTGCATGTGAGGGGGAAGAAGAGAAAAAAAGGAAGAAAAAGCGAGAAGGACAACGAGACAGAAGAAAAAAAAATAAAAAAAACGCATATATTGTGTTGGTAACTAGTTATCACCCCAGAACCACTGGCTCCCACTGTCAAAAGAAGAAAAATTTGGGGGAAGGAGGCGAGGGCCATCTATTGTGCTTGGATGCCATTGGGTAATATATGGGAAGTCAATTGGCTACAGAGTTAGCTATACATTCCTATTTTCATTCCTTGATACCGCTCCGAGCAAGGGATCTACATCTTTGAACTTATGTGGGTGCCTACTCGTATGTGCGCATGCATTTGGTCTCGGATCACGCGTTGGACTCGCGATCGACAGCCATTAACCTCCCGGACGAGAGCCCAGAGCTCATAAGGCCGATCTATGGGTAATACTGTGACCTTACACGCACACACACACCCAAATCCCCGCCCACGAGAGTTGGAGTAACGACTCACAGTGCAGTGATACTGAAAGTATTTCAGCCCTGGGCGGGATTCAGACCCGGACCACTGTGACAGCAGTTGCTATAGCTACCACTCTGTGTGTGTGTGTGTGTGTGTGTGTGTGTGTGTGTGTGTGTGTGTGTGTGTGTGTGTGTGTGTGTGTGTGTGTGTGTGTGTGTGTGTGTGTATTCATCATGGTCTTTGGATCACGTGTTGGGCTCGTGATGGACAGCTATTTCCCTCCCGGAAGAGAGCTCAGAGCTGGTATGACCAATCTATGGATAATGCTGTGACCTTACATACACACACACCCTCAACTCCCCGCCCAGGAGAATTGGAGTAACGACTCGAAACGCAGCGATACGGAAATTATTTCAGCCATGAAGGATTCGAACCCGGACAGCCGTAGTGAAAGTCGGAGACTCTACCAACCGCGCCACCGAGTCGTGTGTGTGTGTGTGTGTGTGTGTGTGTGTGTGTGTGTGTGTGTATTTACCTAGTTGTATTTACCTAGTTGTATTTCACGGGAAGGAGAGCTACGCTCGTGGGGTCCCGTCTCCATATCTCATTTTATCTAAACTATTTTTAAATTCATGTATTGTTCTTGCACACACTATTTTTTCATCCAACTTGTTCCAACTGTCTATTACTCTGTGAGGAAAGCTGTTCTTTTTCAGATCTCTTCTATAGCTGTCCTTCTTGATTTTCCTTCCGTGTCCTCTTGTGTTTCCATCATCCCATTTTATCAGATTCTCTCTATCAGTAACTTCTATGCCTTTCATGATTCTGTAAATAGCTATCAAATCTCCTCTCTCTCTTCTTTGCTCTAATGTCTGTAGTTCAAGTTTTGCTAGTCTCTCTTCATATGATAGTTTTGAGAGTGTTGGTGCCAATTTTGTAATTGCTCTTTGTATTCTTTCGTTTTTTTATACATTTTTTTGTACTTGGTGACGATACTGTTGCTGCATATTCCAATTTTGGTCTTATCAGAGTGGTTAGAATTTTCTTCACCATTTCTTCATCCAGGTATGCAAATGCCACTTTGATTGTTCTTATCAAATTATAAGTTTCTCCAAAAATCTTATCTATATGTTTTTCAGGTGACATATTATTCATAACAATGACTCCCAGGTCCTTCTCATTCTCTACTTTTTTTATTCCTTCTTCTCCCAATTTATATGATCCTATTATTCTGTTTTTGCTTTTTCCAAATTCCATTATACTACACTTTTTAGTGTGTGTGTGTGTGTGTGTGTGTGTGTGTGTGTGTGTGTGTGTGTGTGTGTGTGTGTGTGTGTGTGTGTGTGTGTGTGTGTGTGTGTGTCTAATTGTATTTATCTAAATGTGGTACACGTGTTTGGAGATATGTTCATAAGTTTATATCTCCAGTTACTAAATTTTGCCTTGAATCAATTTGCATTGTTGTTCTGGATTATTTATTCCTCTAATCTGTTTCATAAATTGATGCACCTATATCCAAAATCATACTTATTTTTTTAAACAATTTAACTTCCATTTTATGACCTATTGCTGTTCTTTCATTGCACACTAATAGACCGTCTGTGTCTATTTTTCTATTCTATATTCTGTTCTAAATATTATGTTTATATCACCTCCCTCTTTTCACTCCTCCAATGCGGCTAATCCCAGTTTTTTTCCTCTCCTCATACATCCTGTCTACCTGGCATATGTCTGTTTCTGTGTGTGTGTGTGTGTGTGTGTGTGTGTGTGTGTGTGTGTGTGTGTGTGTGTGTGTGTGTGTGTGTGTGTGTGTGTGTGTGTGTGTGTCTGTGTGCGTTTTTCTTTACTATATCTTTATATCACATGAACATACCACTGCTGCATAATCCCATCTGGGGTGATCAGACTTTCAATTATTGTTTGTTATTATATCCTCATCCCTATAATGAGATGCCACTGCTATCTTCACAGGCGTTTTATATGTGTCCCCCCCGTTATTGTATTTATGCATTTTTCTGGCCACAAATCACCTCTAATTAAAATATTCACCTAGTAAAGTCTCCCTGATGTAACATGTCATCTTTCACTACTATTGGCCTTTCCTTCAGGGAATTCTTTATCAATTCCGCTTGAGTCTTCCTTCATCCCAATTAATCTCTTGTACGGTGCCTTCCCATATTTCTCTTTCATGCTGAACATCGACTGCTTTTGAATAAAAAAATTAACAGGCTGGTTGCACACCACTTTCGTCTTCTGAATCTGGTTTTCATTTTCAAGCAAGATTACCCTCTCTTCCAAGTAATTCATCTATCTGGATTTTATTATTTTTTTCACATATTTTGTATATTATCTACGTTGTGTTTATGGAGATATTTGGCAACTCCTCCCACCAGCATACCCCACAAAGACACCAGTACTCTTGAAAAGGTCAAAGTAAGGTGACGTCGCTCTTGGCGCTCTCACCGTACGCAACAATTTTGATTTCTCGCCCTGTATTGTTGCTGTGATCATGGAAAATTTAAAAAGAAACAAGAGAATGAAGCGGCAGAATATAGAGATGGCCCGTGAGTGCCTGAAATAGAAACAAGAAGGAAAAAGAAGGAGTAGAAAAGCAGCACAGCTGCACCTAGCACTCCGCAAGCATTTACTAGCCACGTCCACCTTACATCTCCACCCACGCCACACCACTCACCCTCACCTCACACCTCATCAGCAAAGAAGAAATTGGAGATTTGTTATGCATTGCAACCATCAAACAATGGGTCGCGAAAAATGATCGTAAAAATTTCAATCCCCCGTCCTGTAAAGTTTTTTTTTCTGTTGAAATATCTTCGGTTGTTTTTATGGATTTTTGTCATTTTTGTTTCATTTGAACGAAAACATCATGCTCTTTATTTCCTACGGTAAAAAAAATGAAAGAAATTTGAGTCGAAAAAATATTCATGAAACCTGAATTTTGCAGCATTTTTTTTAATTATCTAAAGAAACAAATTAGTAAAAATCAGAAAAAATTTATTCAATAAGATTTGTTTCCCAGACTCTAAGTTTTCATTTCATACCAAGCTGAATGATGTGGAAGGATCTTCCATTAAGTAATTAGAGATTCACTAGAGCTCACTATATCTCCATTGAATATTTACTATGCCTTATATATACATGGGAGGAATACAATACCCTGAGGAATTACACACTAATGTAAGGGGTATTTATACCTATATTCATTAAACACATTAAAAAAAAAAAATCACCTACTCTATAAAGCAATGCGACACTCCCTTAAGAACACTGGTTGGTAATTCAAAGGTTCCTTCTTGTTTCCTCCCTTGTAGACTGGCACTGCATCGGCTAATTTCCCGTACAATGGCACCTTTCCTTCTTTCAGGGAACACATCATAAGTTGGTGTATACCAGTGGTTCTTAACCTGTGGGGAATTCCCCACTGGTGGGGAATGGCGGAGTTGCCAAGTGGGGAAAACAAAAATTAAGGGCCGTAAAATGGCACAAAAAAGCAAAGCGTATATTTACGTACTAAACACTGCATGGGTTAAAATCGAATTTGTCAAAGACCGATGCTGTGGTGGGAAATGGAGAGTTGGCTCACTAAAAAGTGGGGAATTGGAGAAAAAAGGTTAAGAACCCCTGGAGTATACCATCCACCAGTTGTTGTCTGCGTTCTAACAGTATCCAAGTCGAGATCCCGAGGTCTTTCCCTCATCCAAGTTCTCTAGAACTTTATTCATTTTACGTATTTTCACATTTATATTTTCCTAAGACAACTTTCTTAACTTCACTCTTCTCTCCTTCGAAGTTCTTTTTCTTGACGAATATCAACTGGGTTTCTTTTTTTTTATGCTACCGCTTCAACCTTAGTTTATAGGCTCTTTAGCAGTTTTTCAGCAATTTACAAATCTATAGAACAATTCTACGAGTATATCCATCAACTATATCCCTTTCTTTGTTCCCTTTATTCTCTCCTCTAATTGTTTTGTATTGGTTTCAGCTTCTTTTGTATTCTTCTTTTGTCCTCTTTGTTCCCTTTCATTACCTTCTCTATGCCTCATCTCTCTTTACTTTTCTTAT
>NC_134787.1:46902675-46910175 GCF_046742065.1 Oratosquilla oratoria
TGAGGAAAACTGAAATGACTGCAGACGCTAAAGGAAAAAATTAAAAGCTTGGGAGGATAGTTAAAGTGTAATTTGTGTAAGCAGGAGGATTTAGAAGAAATTCAAAAGACATAACCAGCTTAAAAACTGAATATACTAAACTTTAAAAGAGAAAAATATGAAAAAAATAAGGAATATACGGAACCATTACTGTAAAAAAAATTATATAAATAAATGAATAATTGTATAGGTAAATAAATTGATAAATAAACAGATGAATAAATGTATAAATGAATAAACAAATGAATAAACAGATCAGATGAATAGATAAGCAAGTAGATAAATATGTAAATAGATAGATAAGTGGGAGACAGGAAATTATAGAAAAAATAATAATGTTACTTTGATGGTAAAGTGGTAAATAAAAAAATAAAAGTATTGTCACTGTACAATGAGAAAAGGATATTTAAAAAAGAATAGATAAAGAACTACGAGAAATATAGAGGGAAAAACGATAGTAGTTATAGATAAAGATCCCAATAAACAAAAATAGTATAACATTTTGAAGGTTAGATAGTTATGAAGAAGGATCCCAGTAAACAAGAAGAGACAGAAGTTTCTAGGGTAGATAATTAGGCATAAGGAGGGGCACAGCCAATAACAATTTACTTTGAATATCAAAACACGATATATTAAATAATTAATCAGTAGGATTTGGAAGCCTGCAAGCACAAGTAAGTGCATGGATATATAAGGGTAAGGATTGACTCGACACAGGAAAAAATGACGAAGAAAATAAGATAACTGGTTGTAAGTTTTAAGAAAAAACGACATAGTTTTATTGGAGTGGGTCAGATCAGAGTGACTTTTTACTCGATGCATCTTCCGGGTGGTGGGCAGAGGAAGTTCATGAATATGAATTGTCTGGAATACTCGTTAAGGGACCAAAGATGTAGTTATGACAGGCTTAGCTAACCAACAATCAAGAACATGGCTCAGAAAACGCTAAGTGTGCCTCGGAAGGTACTGATAATTACCAAACAAGTCAAATTCAAATCCACTAAATGAAAATTTAAAAGAGATAACATTATCAAGATAAATATATCTACAGCAAAGAGGAAGAAGTGTCTGAAATAATGAAAGGAAGGAATTTTGACTTTTTTGGGACTTTTCGAAACAAAACTGAGGGGAAAAGAAGAAGAACGATGCATGATGACAATGAAGTACTGTAATAGAAAAAGGTCACGCGGACACCAAATAGTTTTTATTGCGAGTCCAGTGATGAATTCACCTTGGTCTTCGGATCACGTGTTGGACTCGTGATCGACAGCTATTTCCCTCCCAGAAGAGAGCTCAGAGCTCGTATAACCGATCTATGGGTTGCACACACACACACACACACACACAACTTCCCGCCCACGAGAGTTGGAGTAAGGACCGAAGCGCAGCGATACTGAAATAATTTCAGCCCTGGGCAGGATTCGAACCAGGTACCGCCGGTATCGCCGTACTGACAGCCTGGGACTCTACCAACCGCGCCACCGAGGGGAAAATATGCAGGGGGGCTCATACCTTCGGCCAGAGGCGTCACTTTTGCCCAAATGTGCATAAACTACAGGAATGATAGGTTTGATTTTATGAGTTTTTGGCCGACGGCTAGGCACTGGGACCAAAATGATCATTCAGCGCTCACAGGAATGATAGGTTGACAGACATGGCTTTGAATATGAAGAAGGTAAAACATGGACAAGATAAATCCACACAAAAAAGATGAAAAAGTTGGTGCGGAGCCTACACCAGGAGGCGGTGAGTAGCTTCGGCCGAAGCCGTCACCTTGGCCCCATACACTTGGACTCTTGAGACAGGTAAGAGTCACTGCTGGAAATCGAGATGTGCGGGATTCGAACCCACAACTAAACGAATGCGAGATCAGCACCCTTCCGATGACGCCACCAGCTCACCACATGAAGAGGGAAGAATTCCATGACTGGCTTCGACATCTACATGGTGAGGTGTCTTTCTAAGGGAGCATTATAGTGCTAGGACACATGAGCGGACATTTTGGCCACGATAAAGAAGGTCTGAAGAATATCTTTGGGACATTTGGTATCGGACACAGGAGTACTCAAGGAAAAAGGAGGGGAGACTGTGTTTTTAATCAAGTTTTAATCATAAACAAAATTTATGATCTCCGGCCTTGCCGCAAATAGACATGGTATTGATTGGACTGCAACAATAAACGGTGCATAGATAATTGACTTTTTTTTTATCTCCAAAAACAAAATTTTTTGTGGATGTAAAATTATTACCATCAGTGTCAAGCAATTGGCAATGTTAGATATCAGTAAAAAATATATATAAAGAAATATTAAAAGGTTCTGGAGATATAAGAAAATAAGTAGAGACTGGATCTAAAATCTCAACCATAGTAGTATACATGAAAATTGACCATGGGCGGAACAGCTTAAAGACAACTGAGACTCCTGTTGCAGTGGTGGTGGGGTGAACGAAAATGGGTGGGAACACAAAGAACACGACATCTTTGTGGTTTGAGAAGTGCGTGATGTTATCCTGGCAAATCAGAGGGCTGATAGACAATAGACTCACTGGATGGAGTGAAGGAGAATTGTCAACCGGACACAGCGACTGACAGGTTTACTAAACCTAACATGCGTATGGTAACATGAGAAGACGTGTTAGAACAGAGGACGAAGAAGTGGTATCTAAGAAAAAATTCAGAGAAAGTGATCATGCAGTCTTTGATTTTACTTTGGTAGTAGGGAAAGCAGAATTAACAGAAGTCTTAGGAACATGGGAGATAAAAGTTTGTAAACGCAATTATTCAGGACTGAAAAAAAAATAAAGGAGTGTATTAGGAAGAATTTATTGAGGTAAAACAGTAATAAGATAGAAATATACATAAAAAACACAGTGGTGGACTACCAGTTACCAAAAATTGATGGAAAATATTCACAAACATAAGACAACTTTAACAAGATATATACATTAATTAGATTGTATTAATGTGATGATTATACATATGATTATCATATCATACATGTGATTATTATACGGTTCAGTAGAGGCTTAACCTTAATTTAGAAATTAACTACACAACAGATTTGACCCATGATCCTTAATTTGATGACGATGAATGTATTCCTTTTGATTTACATATTTTCTCATTCTTTTCTTCTTTTACCAAATTTCCTCCAATTATGAAGCAAAAATTTTGGTGTGCTGTAGACAAACGCTATGTTTTGTTTACTGATAAAATCCATCTGTAGATAGGCGTCGTTTAGCTTGTAATCTTGTGACGCAATAACCAAAGACTGTTTATTAGAGTAATACAGTCAAGCTACCCTTAAGCCAGCGTGCAAGCTGATTGAGTATTATGATCACGGTTAACATCTAACTTTCCCTTCAAACCACCCCGTTCTGCATCCTTGTCAAATACTGCAGTATCGAGGGCTATAATTACAGCTCTGGGTAATTTGTAATTTATCAGGGTTTATGTATAAAGATACAATTACTGTTTCTCTGTTCAAGTGACGTAGGCCGTTGGTCGGTCGTGCCACTTTGATAAGCATCGTCTTACAATAGTTATGGATTTTCTTTCTTTTTTCATTTGTGTGTGAGAGAGAAAGTGGGGGGAAAGGGATGGGGGAAGGAAAGAGAGAAAGGAAATAGGAAAA
Source organism: Oratosquilla oratoria (assembly GCF_046742065.1). Lineage (NCBI taxonomy): Eukaryota > Metazoa > Arthropoda > Malacostraca > Stomatopoda > Squillidae > Oratosquilla > Oratosquilla oratoria. The sequence continues at coordinate 46,906,350 of NC_134787.1, forward strand.
AGCACCCAGGAAAGGGGATGGGGAAGGGGATGGGGAATAGAGAATGGGAGGGGAGAAAGATGGATGAGGGAGGAGAGGAATGTAAGAGGGAAAGAAAATGGGAGGCAGAAGAGGGGAGTGAGGTGTAAGAGGTGGAAAAGGGAGTGGAAGGAAGGAGGGAGGGACGGGAGAGGGGGAGGAAATAAGGAGGAAAGGGGAAAAGGAAAAGGAGAATGGGAAAGAGGAAGTGAGTATTTCATTGCGCCGAGGAGTTGGAGTCTTAAAGGTGGTAAAGAAGAAATCTAAGGAGAAAAGTAGAAACGCAGGAGGTAGAAGTTAAGAGTGGTCAATATCCTTTTATAAATGGGGATTAGTGGGAGAAATGTGAGAGGGAATGGGAAGAGAGGAGTTGAGAAGGAGCTGCTGGGAAGGAGGGTGGGCTGAAAGAGGAGGGCAATGGAGGAGGGGAGGGGGAGGAGGAAGGGGAGAGGAGGGGAAGAGGAAGGGAGGAGGAGGAGAGAGAGAGAGAGAAGGAGGGGACGTGGAGGGGTGGTGGAGTGGTAGCAGGGAGCTATTACGTCATCATAACAGAATATGATTTACTGCTGCAACACCTGCCTATGGCCCGGCCTTTTACCTGACCTTACATACTAGTTGGGGATTTCAGAATCCTGTCGTGCTTGAGTTGGCCTTTGCAGATTCTCTTCTGGTCAACGCTGGGCACCTCTGTCTAGCCCATTGTCCACTCTGATATTTGACTGAGACCTAAGTTTATCAGGAGTTTCTTTTATTCTAACCAGTATGGAAATCGGAGAGGTTGTCATTATACTATAGGGCTGGATAAAACGTCTATGTTCCATGCCCCTATAACCTTTACTACCAACACAAAGACAAACCAGCGGAAATGCTACACAGCGGAATAAAGTCATCCGACATTAGACTAAAACATCAAGTACGACTCGATGGAAAGGAGACCAATGAAGAATTATTAGAAGATCCCTCGAGATAACTAATATCACCAGGCGACATTCTGACCAACAAGGCCTATCGGTAGAGTCCCACAGGCATGAACGAACTCTTTCAGGGCAGTGAAGACTAACATCTCTTATCAAGTGAACAACACAACGACATCCCTTTGACAGGAGCTGACTGTATTCGTAATGAGTATTATCCACACCTAACAAGCAAGAATAAAGATTGTAGACGATACAAGACACTTCATCATAGATCTAACATGATCACCGTACTTGAACTTACTGATCTCGCGTGAAATACAATCGGTCGGCCAATTGCGCCTAAAATCAGTGCAACTGTTACATCGACGTCTTACACACATGGGGGGGGATACTATAACATTCCCAGAGGATGCCTCCAATTCCTTTGATCCATTCAGGAACAACATTGGCCCAAGGTCTAGGTCTACAGCATTTGGCTACAGACTCCAAGTTTTCGCCTTTCCTCCCAAGCGGTCGGGAACTCTCGGACCCCCTGATCCAGGAGAGAATCGATGTGGCTGGTCCAGGCAGGTTCCGTCCCAATAATTTCCCAATTCCAACGGTAACAGGGGAGAAGGAGAGGTCCACGACCATGGAGAGGCGTGTGTGGCCATAGAATCCGTCATCTCTGCCCCCGAGAACAAGACAACGCCACGGTAGTACGGACACTGCTGGCAACACGGAAATGAGCAAATATTGTTTAATCTCGTCCTGCAAGCATCACATACCCGTTCGCATCTCACCGCAATCACCTTTACTGTTTAATCAACTTGCGTGTAAATCACGTGGGACCAAAATAATGTTGTCAACTTTATTAATTTTCCGACGCGCCGCCACAGCAATGACTGGCTGACCTGTACTATTGTCCCCCCGGTGCTTACAGAGGTAATACAGCTCCGAACCCAACACAATTACAGTATATTTCTCATGTGATGAAAAAATGGTGACATTAAAGAGATCCCCGGGACTGATTTGTCAGAATTTTGAAAAAAAAAAAAAAAAAAAAAAAAAATTGTTTAGATTTTTCTCTGTTTGCTCGTTAGACTCTGAGGTTCTTGTGCATAAGTTTATTTGCAAAAATAAATAAAACAAACAAACAAACAAACAAAAACAAATAAATAAATAGGTAAATAAATTAGATAGATAAATAGATAAATAAATAAATAAATAAATAAATAAGAAATAAAAACAATATTTGAAAAAATATATACTGTATATATAATGTTATGAAGGGATATTCAAATGAATATGAGGCCAGTCTGCTTTTATGTATATGTGTATATCTCTACCCTGACCATCCTTGCATCAGTAACAACACCGAATCGTCCTGGCAAGACATTGCATTCTTTGCCACACAGAAAACACAAACCATGTTACCTTGCACTACCCAGCACTTACTTTAGACAAGAATAGTCTCTCTTTTTCTGAATGGCCCGTCAAGCTAACCCGCGGGTCTCCTATAAGAGACCCGGTGCCAGTGAATAACTATACATCGCCCCGACTTTGATCAGTGTAAAGCGTCTCGAGACGTGAATCCTTCACTTATATGTAACATGCCACATGTTGAACAAGTTTTCCCTTTCCTCGTATGTAATAATTAATCTCCAGAAACGTTTTAGCTATCTTAATCCTCTTCAACATCAACATCATAATTTACACTTAATTTTCGTTGGAAATGATTATATTATTATCAAAGTCTGCCCCAGGGGCATTGCTCATATACGGTGAAAGGGCTGAGATCATTTTTAATCATTTCGTCTGCTGCTAGAATAAACGACTAAAGATGTAAAACGCGACGAAATTGTATAATCAGTTGAGTATGTTTTTCCAGTGCCCTGAACCTTCCATCCATTTAAAATCAGACGACCATACGAATATAATTCCTGTTTCAGAATATCACTCTCCTTTCCCTCAACCGTATAATGCATTTATCTTTTGTCGCAGTTTCCGCGATGTACGATTTCCATTGATTCGAAAACCTCTGAACACGTTTTTTTCTTTTCTTTTCTTTACTTTTCTTTACTTTTCTTTTCTTTTATTTTCTTTTCTTACGTCATGTTCTTGCCTATACCAGTGGTCATGTTCGTCGTTGGTACATGAAGTTTAAGACCGCTTTACACCGGGTTCATTCTGGCCAACTGCTGTGAATTTGAATTGAGAACAGAATTCTTTGGTTACATTACTCTAGATTTCTCTAAGAACATTTCATCATTGTGTCTAACTTTTGTAAAGGTTTACCTTATCTTAGTTTCCCATTCAGTTTCTTAAGATATGACGCAAAGGTAATTTGACATTTGGATATTCGAAAAGCAAAATATTGTAACCAAAGTCATTTCTACTCAAACGAACTCGCAGTCGTATTTCCAAAACAGAGACAAAAGCAGTGATAGGACATCACGAGTTCACATATTCTACGTCTGGTGGCCAACGTGTTTTTCGCCTGTCTCAATTAAACATTTAATACATCAAACCGAATTAATACGAACCACATTTCCTGTGCCTACCCAATTAATTCAGAGGTCTCACTTGTAAGTAATGCAGTATCTGGTGTCTTTTGCGTACTTGGAGTTGGTGTAGTTACTAACGTTTATCATTTACAATACGTATGTTTGTTAGGTAATAAAAGAAGAAGTTTAAATTGTAAATACACAACCTTAAATGATATGCCTCTACATAAGAGGGATTAGCCATAGAAGCGCTCGGAGGGCCACGATAAAATTTATTCGTATTTCAACACTCAATTGCCTAACCTGAAGACATAAACGTAACATATTGTGGAGGATGCTCGACGTTATAATCCATTAATGCTATGGGCTACCCAACAAAATCAACAAATTGCCCACCTACTCTAG
>NC_134787.1:46920175-46927675 GCF_046742065.1 Oratosquilla oratoria
GGGAAGAGGAGGAAGAAGAAGGGAGAGGAAGAGAGGGAAGAGGAAGAGAGGGAGGAGGAAGAAGAAGGGGTGACGAAGGGGAAGAGGAAAGGAACGGGGAAGATGGAAAGCTAAGAGGAAGAGGAAGAGAGTGGAGCGGGGGGGGGGAGGTAGGGGGGAGTGAGGACAGGAGGAGACGAAAAAATTGGGATGAGGGGGGAAGGGGGAGGGCAATAGAAACGAGGGAAAAAAGTGGACGAAAGGTGTGGGAGGAAACACACAAAGTCGCAATAAAAGTGTGAACTGGAGTCAAGAGAAAGCAGATGGAAAATCAAGAGGAAACATGATGTGTAGCAATGATGGGGGTGGACGGGGGGACGAGGGAAGGCATCAACACGGTCAGGAAGCGGATGAAAAAAAAGAGAGAGAGAGAGAGTGAGAGGTGGGGAGGGAGTATGGATGAAGAGGAGGATATAGAGGAGGAGGAGGAGGACGAGGAGGAGGAGGACGAGGAGGAGGAGGAGGATGAAGAGGAGGAAAATGAGGAGGAGGAGAATGAGGAGGAGGAGAATGAGGAGGAGGAGGAGAATGAGGAGGAGGAGAATGAGGAGGAGAATGAGGAGGAGGAGAATGAGGAGAATGAGGAGGAGGAGGAGAAGGAGGAGAAGGAGGAGGTAGAGAGGAAGAAAGATGGAGGAGGAGAATGGAGAATGAGGAGGAGGAGAGGAGGATGAAGACGAGGAGGAGAGAGAATGATGAGGAGAATGAAGGAGGAGAATGCGAGAAGAGAGAGAATGAGGATAATGAGGAGGAGAGAGAATGAGGTGGAGAGGAGAAGGAGCGAGAATGAGGGAGGAGGAGGGAGATGAGGAAGGAGGAGAGAATGAGGATGAGGTGGAGAAATGAGGAGGAGAGAAATGAGGAAGAGGAGAAGAAGGTGAGAGAAGAGCAGAGTAATGAGAGGAGAATGAGGAGAAGTGATGAATGAGTTAAGAGAAAGATCTTGTAGAAAGATCGAGTTAGAGTAAGGTGATGAAAAGGGGGATGGATAGAAAGACGAAAAAGAAGAGAAGGAGGAGGAGGACAAGAAGAAGGAGAAAGATGGAGTAATAGGAAGAAGAGAAGGAGAACGAGGAGGAAGAGGAGGAGGAAGAGAAAGAGGAAGAGAATGAGCAGAGGGAAGAGAAATAGGAACAATAGGAAGGAGGAGAAGGAGAAGAAGGAGGAGGATGATGAAAAGGAGAAAACAAGAAGAACGGTGAGATGGAGGAAGAAAAGGGATGAGATGAGAGAAGAGATGAGAGAGAGAGAGAGAGAGAGAGAAAAGACAATAAGAAAAGAAGAGAAGGAGGAGGAGGACAAGAAGAAGGAGAAAGATGGAGTAATAGGAAGAAGAGAAGGAGAACGAGGAGGAAGAGGAGGAGGAAGAGATAGAGGAAGAGAATGAGCAGAGGGAAGAGAAATAGGAACAATAGGAAGAGGAGGAGGAGGAGAAGGAGGAGGAGGAGGAAGAAAAGGAGAAAACATTAAAAAGAAGAGGAACGTGAGATTGGTGAAGAAAAGGGAAATGAGAGAAAGATGAGAGAGGAGAGAGGAGAGAGAGAGAGAGAGAGAGGGAGAGAGAGAGAGAGAGAGAGAGAGAGAGAGAGAGAGAGAGAGAGAGAGAGAGAGAGAGAGAGAGAGAGAGAGGGGGGGGAGGGAGAAACAGATAAATAAACACAAAAGAAAAGATAGATATATAGATATACGACAGACAGACATAGATATATAGACATACGACAGACAGACGGACAGACAGACACAGAGCGGAGAGTCTAACCACGGCGAGGAGAAACGACAGGTAAAGCGTGTACAATTTGGAAAAACCTTTTCGGGCGACGCTGAGAATCCGAACAACGGTGTCTCGCGTTCAAATCCTCAAGTCGAGAAGACGGAGTGTGAATGTGTATTATGTATATATGCATACACACACACACACACACACACACACACACACATATATATATATATATATATATATATATATATGTGTGTGTGTATTCACTTGGTCTTTGGATCACGTGTTGGACTCGTGATCGATAGCTATTTCCCTCCTGGAAGAGAGCTCAGAGCTCGTAAGTCCGATCTATGGGTAATGCTATGACCTTGCACACACACACACACCCCCAACTCCCCGCCCACGAGGATGTGTGTGTGTGTGTGTGTGTGTGTAGGTAGTCGCTTGATTGATTTTCTTGGTGACAATTACTTAATTCAGCATGTAAAAGAGCCCACAAGATATGGAAAACTTGCTCGATTTATTGATCACTAGCCGCGAAAGCATGGTAACTGATGTAGAAGTCGGTGAATCTGTTGCAAATAGCGATCACAATTTAGTCCAGATTCAAACTCCTAAACAATTTTAGAATAGATACTTGTGCTTCTAAAATACCCGATTTCAGTAAAGCTCAGTTCATAGAACTACGTCAGGAGCTTCAGCTTACAGATTGGGAGGCAAAATTAAACGAAAGGCCTGTAGATCAGATGTGGGAAATATTTCAAAATACGCTCACTAAGATGATCCAAACTTACATTCCTTTTAAGGACAGACGTCCCCCAAATCAGGCTCGCCCAAAGTGGCTCGACAAAGAAACTGAAAAAAGTATTGCTAAAAAGAGACAGGCTTATAAGAAATATAAGTGCTCGGGTGCATCTAATGACTATGAAAGTTATGTATCAATACAGAGAGATTTAAAAAAGACAATAAGAAAAAGAAAACGACAATACGAAATGAACATCGCTGATAAATCCAAAGAGAATCCCAAAGAATTCTATAGTTACATTAGAGATAAAAAGGTTGTTAGGAATCACATTGGTCCACTATTATCTGCTGACGGTCAACTTGAATATTCAAATGAAGGAATGTGTAAATTCTTAAACAATTATTTTAGCTCGGTATTCGTAAACGAAACACCTCAAAGTGAATTCCAAACTGAAACCTGTGAAAAGTCTGGGGTAAACTTACTCACTACGGTAAATATAACAAAAGAAAAAATTAAAAGGTGTATAGACAAACTCAAAGTTAACAAAACACCAGGGCCTGACGGTTGGCATCCAAGAATCTTAAAAGGAAATGAAAAATAAGATTGTTGTTCCATTAGAAATTATTTTCAAGAAATCCATCATATCCGGAGATGTCCCAAGAGAATGGAAGCTAGCTAACGTTACTCCCATATTCAAAAAATGTGAAAAAAATAAAACAAATAACTATAGTCCTATAATTTTGACTTCGATCGTAGGAAAAATAATGGAAACTATCATCAGAGATGATATCGAATATCATTTAGAAAGTAACCGTTTGATAAATGATAGCCAGCATGGTTTCAGACGGAAACGTTCTTGCGTGACTAACTTACTCGAATTCTACAACACAGTTATCTCGAATTATGACAAAAGAAACAATATAGATTTAATATATCTAGACTTTGCAAAAGCTTTTCATACCGTCCCACACGAAAGACTACTTACTAAATTAGCTTTGCATGGAATAAGTGGTAGCCTATTAGGTTGGACTAGTAATTGGTTGAAAGGTCGAAAACAGAGATTTGTTTTAAATGGAAAAACTTCTGGATGGAAAAATGTTGCAAGTGGAGTTCCTCAGGGTTCCGTTCTTGGGCCACTTCTATTCATAGTATATATAAATGATATAGACAATGGACTAAAATCTACTGTTTCCAAATTTGCTGATGATACAAAACTGTGCGGAGTGGCAAATGATCACTCAAACCAATTAGATATTCAAGAAGATTTAGATCAATTACAGCAATGGTCTGAAAAGTGGCTAATGAAATTTAACACAAGTAAATGCAAGTAATGCACATAGGTAAAAATAACAGTAAGTACGATTACAAGTTATTTGGAAATTCGTTAAACAAAAGTGGATAGTGAAAAAGATCTCGGCGTAATTATCAAGTAACGACCTCAAATCATCCAAGCAGTGTATTTCAGCCTCTGAGAAAGCAAATAAGATTCTGGGATTGATTGCGCGATCTTTTGATTTCAAAAGTCCATCACTCATTAACAAGCTATATAAATCGTTAGTTCGTCCACATTTGGAATATGCTGTTTCCGTATGGTCACCGAATCTCATTAAAGACATTGACAGACTGGAAAAAGTACAACGGCGAGCCACAAAACTGATTCCAAATATAAAAAATAAATCATACGAAAATCGACTTAAGCACATGAATCTGTTTTCCCTAAAAAAGCGTAGACTCAGAGGTGACTTGATACAGGTCTTTAAGATTTTAAAGGGAATTGACAACATCAAAAGTTGACCAAATTTTCACATTGAATGAGAATCAGACAAGAAACAATGGTCTCAAACTGTCCGGAAATAGATTCAATTTGGAAGTAGGTAGAAACAACTTTGCCAACCGTGTAGTTAATGAATGGAATAAACTTCCTGCACAGGTAGTGCAATGTAGTTCAGTTCGAAGCTTTAAGAATCATTTAGATAAATACCTAAGTAAGATGCTGTAATGATTATAATTTATGTTATATTATTTGTTTTTGTTTTGTTATAATTTGTCTGTCTGATTTTTCATTTATTATTAGTTATATGTCAATTTATAATCATTTACTATTTACCTTTTTGTTTGTTATTCAACTATACCTATGCATTTATTTATGTATTTTATTTGTTTATTTTTACATTATTATAGTTTTAATTTATTATTAATATGATTTTTTTTTTTTTTTTTTTTTTTTTTTTTTTTTTTCTTTTTTTTTTGCATCCGACCTAGATATGGATCAAAAGGTCTCCTGTCGGCATGCTCCGCCTTTGTAATCCTTTGTAATCCTTTGTGTGTGTGTGTGTGTGTGTGTGTGTGTGTGTGTGTGTGTGTGTGTGTGGTGTATGTACATATATACTTATACATATGCCAAAGTCTCAAAGACATAAATCCGCTCCCACCCATTTCAACTCCACACACTCCACTCCCTTTCACCACCTCTCCCTCCCTCTTTTCATGGCTCCTGGATGGCGAGTCATCCCTTCATTTCGCCCACTGGCACTGGGTCAGAAACAATGTATCAAGACACATCACATCCAGAGCAAGGGCACTTCATTAATTGGCGACCCCCATTTCTATATTTGTATATATAATTACGCGCACACACACACACACACACACACACACACGCACACACGCACACACACACACACACACACACACACACACACACACACACACACACACACACACACACACACACACACACACACACACACACGCACACAAAGAACTCAGAGCTCATATATGATCGATCTATGGGTAATGTTGTGACCTTACACGCACACACACACCCAACTCCCCGCCCACGAAAGTTGGAGTAACAACACGCAGCGCAGCTATACTGAAATTATTTCAGCTCTGGGCGGGATTCGAACCCGGACCACCGTAGTGGCAGCCGGGAATTCTACTAACTGCGCCACGAATTGTGTGTGTGTGTGTGTGTGTGTGTGTGTGTGTGTGTGTGTGTGTGTGTGTGTGTGTGTGTGTGTGTGTGTGTGTGTGTGTGTGTGTGTGTGTGTGTGTGTGTGTGTGTGTGTGTGTGTGTGTGTGTGTGTGTGTGTGTGTGTGTGCGTGTGTGTGTGTGTGTGTGTGTGTGTGTGTGTGTTTGGGTATGCGCGTGTGTGTGTGTAATATGAAAAAAAAATGAACAAAAAATGTTTGGGAAAGCGATGCATATGGGAGAGCTAGACCGAGTGATCACAGAAAGGACCAGGAAGGAAGGAAGGAAGGAAGGAACACTGTGGAAGGACAAAGAAGCCGGAAGACCATGAAGGGGTCGCGGAAGGTGAAAATAAGAATCTAAGACAAAGAAAATGAAAAGGAAGAGGTGGAGGAATGAAAGAAGGATGGGGAGGAGGAGAAAGAAAAAGAGAAGGACAAAAAGAGAAGGGAAAAGAGAGGGAGGAAGAATAGAAGAAATGAGGGGATGAGGGAAATGGGGAGGAGGAAAGAGATAGGACAGAATTAAGGAGGAAAGAAGTAAGGAGAGAAAAGAAGAGAGGCGAGGGAAGGGGAGGAGAGAAGGAAGGATAGAGAGATGTTGAAGACGGAGGGATTGGAGAAGAAACGGGATGGGGAGATGGGTGGAAAGTGGAAGGAAAGTGGAGTGGATAAATGTGGAGGAAAGTAGAGTGGATAAATGTGGAGGAAAGTGGAGTGGATAAATGTGGAGGAAAGTGGAGTGGATAAATGTGGAGGAAAGTGGAGTGGATCAATGTGGAGGAAAGTGGAGTGGATCAATGTGGAGGAAAGTGGAGTGGATCAATGTGGAGGAAAGTGGAGTGGATCAATGTGGAGGAAAGTGGAGTGGATCAATGTGGAGGAAAGTGGAGTGGATAAATGTGGAGGAAAGTGGAGTGGATATATGTGGAGGAAAGTGGAGTGGATGAATGTGGAGGAAAATGGAATGAGGAAGTTACGGAGTAAATGGGAGAGGAGAATGGGAGAGGAGGAATAGAGAGAAACGATTATAGGAACCAGGGAAATGGAAGGAGAAGGATAAAAGGGAAAAGGCAAAGGGGATAGGAAGGTAAAAGTGAGAGTAGGAGGAGAGGAATAGGGAAGCTGGTGAAAGAGAAGGAAGACCAGAAACAGGGAGGTAAAGAGAAAGAGGAAAATAGGCAGCAGAGGAGGAAGAGAGAGAAACGATTATAGGAACCAGGGGGAAGTAGAAGGATAAAAGGGAAAAGGCAAAGGGGGAAAGGAAGGTAAAAGTAAGAGTAGGAGGAGAGGAATAGGGAGGCTGGTGAAAGAAAAGAAGACCAGAAACAGGGTGAAGAATAAACGGTAAAGGGAGCAGTAGATCTGAATGGTGAAGAAGGAAAAGGACAACTCAAAGATGATGAAAATATGAAGTGTGTCAAAGAGAAAGAACAAATCAGTAAATAAAAAGATAATAATATTGAGAGTAATGACAAGGTGATGTAATAACAAGGGAAGGGAGTGAGGACTATCATACACGGAGGGGAATAAGGGATAAGGCAGAAATTATAACAAATGTCAGACTTTGGCCTCCAGAACTTGATATTCCTTCCAATGTTCTATTTATGAACAAATTTTTCTTTTCAATGTTATCTTTCTCTATCTATTATAGAACCTTTTGTTCATCCTGCTAAGGCTCTTTTGTCCCTATTCACCTATTTCTTTATTCTAGTTTTGAAGTTTCTCTAGAAAGATTACCTTCTCCACCGCCTCTAACTTCAGATTATTTTGTAGTTGTTGTTGATATTACTATGTACTCTGAATATCTGAAATTTTGAAATATCGTACATTCTAAATATAAAAGAAAAAGTTACAAAACCTTAAATAAAAAAAATTTGAACTCCAGAAACACTTTCTCGCATTTTGCAAAGGAGTTTCCACATTCTGACATTCCCTATGGAGAGAACTATCTGTGTGTTCAAAGAGTTGATTGACTGAATGCTTTAGACATTAACTAGAATTTCTAGCCGGTTGGCACCATGTC
>NC_134787.1:46930175-46935175 GCF_046742065.1 Oratosquilla oratoria
ACGATACACACACACACACACACACACACACACACACACACACACACACACGATACACACACACACACACACACACACACACACACACACACACACACACACACACACACACACACACACACACACACACACTCGATGTCGCAGTGGTAGCGTTCGCGGCCGCCACTACGGCGCGGCGGTCCGGGTTCGAGTTCCGCCCAGGACTGAAATAATTTCAGTACCCCTACGCTGCGAGTCGTTACTCCAACTCTCGTGGGTGGGGAGTTGTGTGTGTGTGTGCGTTTAATGTCACAGCATTAGCCATAGATCGGTAATATATGAGTCTGAGCTCTCTTCCGGGAGGGTAATAGCTGTTGCTCACGAGTCCAACACGTGATCCAAGACCATGGTGAATCACACACAACCAAATGTACACACAACCTGAAAAAGGTTTTGATAAAGTACCTCACAAGAGCAAATGATGCAAAAATTATTATAAGTAAAAAAGAGGAGTGTAGTCTATTGGAAATATATATATATATATATATATATATATATATATATATATATATATATATATATATATATAAACACTCTTTTCGCATTTAATCAAGAATGGAAAATTAAGAAAAAAAAAATATTAGAAGTTGGTTATATTTCTATTAGACTTTCTTTGGACTATTCCTTGGAAAACAAATCCATTACAAAAGCAAGGAAGGAAAAAAATTTGGGAGTGTTCATAGAAGACAACTTGTCATCTGAGAGACATATCCACAGGATTGTGAAAGACAAATACGGACCGCTGTGGCTTTTCGCTAAACGGATAAAGAAATGGTGAAAAATACTCTAAGGAATCTTTATACGTCCTAAACTAGCATATGCGTCAGTGGTAAGGTCCCCACATAGAGTGAAGTATATAAGTAAGATCAAGAGAATGCAAAGAGCAACAACCAAACTGGGAGATAAAGCATATGAGGAGAGACTTAAAGCACTGGGTCTACCAACTTTGGAAGATCGAAGAGGAGGAGGTTATATGATAGGATTATTCAGGTTGCTAAAGGAGACAAACTACATTGACAGAAGAAATCTTTTTAAGATATCAAGAGAACAAACGAATAAAAACGATATTTCTAAAGGATACGAAGAAATACGATTTCCAAAAAAAAATCACAAATGCTTAGAATAACTTAGAAGGTTATCTAATCCAAGGTGGGAGAATACATGAATCCAAATATAAATATAATAGTTGGAAAATAAGGATATAGACCAAGTTAGAATCATACATGGTATCCCACGAGCGTTGCTTTTTCCCTTTCTACTACAGTTAGGTAAATACAATCAGGTAACTTAGAAACAGACACACACAGATGCACACACACGCGCACACACGCACACACATACACACACACACACACACACACACACACACACACACACACACACACACACACACACACACACACACATGAGCTCTCTTCCGGGAGGAAAATAGCTGTCGGTCACGAGTCCAACACGTGATCCAAAAAGACCAAAGACCAAGTGAATACATGAATACACACACATGCAAACACACACACACACACACACACACACACACACACACACACACACACGCACGCACACGCACATACACACACACACACACACACACACACAAATACTAACGGGTTGGAAAGCAAAAGCCAAACTTTTCGAAAACAGTGGCCATTGGAGAAAAAATTGGGGTGGGAGGAAGAGAAAGAGAGAAAGAAAAGAAATGTTTTGGGGTCGCCGGCGAGGTCACGGTTGCACCAAAACAGTTTTGTCCATTCTAGTAACCCAGCGGAACATTCTCGTTTTTCAATGTCATGGTCTAAGCTCGATCCTCAGGGTAACTCATGCTTTTGGTATGTAGACGCGTGCGTGCGTGAGTGTGTGTGTGTGATTCATCATGGTCTTGGATCACGTGTTAGACTCGTGATCGACAGACATTACCCTCCTAGATGAGAGTTCAGAGTTCATGTATGACCGATGTATGGGTAATGCTGTGACCTGCCTCTCTCTCTCTCTCTCTCTCTCTCTCTCTCTCTCTCTCTCTCTCTCTCTCTCTCTCTCTCACACACACACACACACACACACACACACACACACACACACACACACACACACACAAAAAAAAAAAAACGCTCACGAGAGTTGGTGTACTGACTCGCAGCGCAGCAAAACTTAAATCCTTTCAGCCCTGGGCGGGATTCGAACTCGAACCACTGGATTAGCATTTGCGAACGCTACCACTGCGTCATCGTGATGGATATGTATTCACTTGGTCTTTGGATCACGTGTTGGATTCGTGATCGACAGCTATTTCCCTCCTGGAAGAGAGCTCAGAGCTCGTAGGTCCGATCTATGGGTAATGCTATGACCTTGCACACACACACACACCCAACTCCCCGCCCACGAGAGTCAGAGTAACGATCCGAAGCGCAGTGGTACCGAAATAATTTCGGCCCTGGGCAGGATTCGAACCTAGAACTACGGGCCACTATGGTGGCAGCTCAGCGCTCTACCAACTGCGCCACCGAGTCGTGTGTGTGTGTGTGAATGTGTGTGTGTGTGTGTGTGTGTGTGTGTGTGTGTGTGTGTGTGTGTGTGTGTGTGTGTGTGTGTGTGTGTGTGTGTGTGTTTGTGTGTGTGTGTGTGTGTGTGCGCATTTGTTCAGCAACTGTGCTCTACTTACGTATTTCTTTGATCTACTTTTATATTCACAAAAACTTGTCCTACTTCCTCCCATTAGACGAGGACAGAATTCATGAACAAATTTCCAATTTTCGCTCACTAATAAACGCGCACTTCCTGCCTTCATTGGTTAATTACAAGTTAATCAAGAAGATAGGCGGCTACTGAATCCCAGAGTATAATGATTTATTCTATAGTAAATCGTAAGATCACGAGTGACCTAACGCGGCAATTATATGAACGTTGCAGTTACTGTGTGTGAGGTCATAAGATACTTTAAGTAGCAGACGAAAATAACAAAACTTGAAGTGTTCTTCATCCTAGCAACTTCAACTCCCTTCAACTCAAGGCTCATCCCTCAACTGAATAGAGCTGTCTGGTATAAACTAGAGCAAATTCTGGGGAATATATCAAACCCAAACCATATACGAGACCAAAACTAGAATCAGGAGAGACTAGTGAACAGATACTAGAGACTAAAGAGAACTCAGGCATGACGACTAAATAGACTTTAAATGGACTTAGATTAGACCAATGAATGGATAGTTATAGTTATACCTTAACCTCAGGCCAACCGAGCAGGGACTTCCTATTTCTTCCCCAATCGTAGAATCGAGAAACAGGAGAAAATAATTTCAGAGTCGAAATATCTTTATTGTTATCATGGATCTACTTCGCCCCAACACTTGCAATTCGAATTGGCAAATTAGAATTTTGAAGTAAAAGAAAAGGAAGATTCCAAAACACCGGGGAAATGTAAAACACTAATCTAAAATTGCTCTTACATACAAAAACAGAAAAATAGATAAAAAAAAATTAATAAAAGATAAAGGTTAACAAACAGATAACTGATTGAATATATAATTAGATGAATAAACAAATAGATTCATGGAGAGATAAGTAAACAGATATAGACAAATCAACAAATAAATAAATACGGTAATAAGTAAATAAATAAATAGATAAACAAAACAATGAAAACTCCAACAATAAGAGAAGAAACCAATATTGAGAGCATTCGGCATCTCTTGTTTAACCAACAGAATATTTGATCAAGGAATCTTTGGTTCCCAAGGCGGTTCCACCGACCACCACGGCGTAATTCGGGTTCATAGGAGATAACCCGTGCATGACTGATAATGCATACTAACTAGGGTGGCTAGATTTCTCAAGCGGGAATATGCTAGACAATATCTGAAATTATGCTGGATTAGCAAAATTAATGCTACATCTTTTATTCCTCTTAATGAATTCGGTTTCTGTCATATATTTTCTATTAATATACTACTATTTCTAGGAATAATACGATTAATTTGGCACAAATATTTTCTATTACCATAGTACATTTTCTAGGAAAAGCATGCTGAATTAAGTATAATTATTGATTACTATAGTACTATTTCTAGGAAGAATATGATGAATTTAGCATAAATTTACTAAATCTGATCACACTCGCACTAGATCCCACAAAACTTATCGGGAAGACACGAACAAGACCTTCTTCAAAACCTGCCTGCGGAAACCCGAAACAAGGTTCTTGGGTAATTTGAGTTAGAAGTCGATATTGTACAACTGCAAACACACGAACCTGATCCGCGATGTATCGGAACAATGCAAATGTGTCTTTAATTGATGTTTCTTTTTATACAATAATTCTCTTAAATCTATCAACAAACGTGTATTATTGCGACAATAAAATGTATATATATATATATATATATATATATATATATATATATATATATATATATATATATATATATATATGCAATAAAAACACTAGGAGCGTGTGTTCACAAATGCGTAAGTAACCACTAGGAAAAGTAAACTAACGAAGCAGAGCGCTTTCGTATAATTACATCTTCAGTGCACTGAAGATGCAATTATACGAAAGCGCTCTGCTTCGTAAGTTTACTTTTCCTAGTGTTTACTTACGCATATATATATATATATATATATATATATATATATACATATATATATATACATGTATATATATATATTATATATATAATATAGATATATGCATGAGAAATCACATAAACTCGTGATCCTAAATATGCGGAAAAACCACCAAGGAAAAAGAAAAACTGATGACCAAGCGTTTTCGTCCGGAGTTTTTGGATGATGAACTCTTAAGAATATTTGACATAGCTTCAAAATTAAAATATCCTAAGCACCTCGTGGAGATTTCCTATAAATCGGCAAAGAAATCTTTCTACGAGGAAAAAGCTAGTAAAGCTTTTAATGTAAAAAACCTACTTGTACTGCCTTTCAACGAGAATTTCGTCAAACTACCTCATATT
>NC_134787.1:46942675-46950175 GCF_046742065.1 Oratosquilla oratoria
TCTCTCTCTCTCTCTCTCTCTCTCTCTCTCTCTCTTTGTCCTTCACATTCACTCACTTCCTCTTTCTATTAACCATTTTGGTTCCTGGCGGCACTTTTTTTTCTTTTTTCTTTTTGGGGGGGGGCTGCCGCCGTTTGATGCCTGTCCCTTTCTTATAGCTTCTCTCGATTAACCCCCTTCCGTGTGGTGTGCCACTCATTCTTACTCCCCGTCTGGTGCCAGATTAATGCATCCATTCTCTTGGCACCCCGCACCTTCGTAGGGGGATGAAACGGCAACGTGACCTCCATTTCCACTGTCAACATCATCGCCACAGATGCACATAGGTGTTGTGTACATTCGAGTCAGTGTCAAATGGATCATGTTCGTGAATATATACGTCTTTGTGACCCATGTGTAGGCGTGAATATCTATGGATCATGTATGTGTGAATACGTGAGGGGCCAGGTCACGTGTGTGATTGTACACAAGCAGCCCTGTCTCAAGCGAAACATTCAAGGACAAGACAACGCCGCCTGCAACTCTCCGACACACAAAATGTTGCTCGGGCTTGAATACCCATATTGTGATATGACAAAGACGCAGGCGACGTCAAAGGCTCGTAAAGAGGACAAGTTTATTGTGGGGCGACTGCGGACCCGGTACCAGGTCAGGTTAGGTTGGCGACCCGCACTAACGAGTGGCACTGACTGCGTCTTAGCATCATAAGGTCAGGCGAAATGTGAGGTCATGGCACGGGAGAAGCAGTAAGATGTAGTCAGAGGTAAAATTATATGAAAAATGTATATATGTATACTAATACACATATACATATACATATACATATGCATGTACATATAGATATACATATGCATATACATATACATATACATAAACATTTACATATACATATACATATACATATACATATACATATACATAGACATATACATATAATTATGCGTACACATATACATTTAAGTATGAAAATAAAAATACACTTGGAAGAGTGGGAAGCAAGTGGAAAGACAGATTCCTGAGGGAGTACATAGTTAAGTATAGCAATGTAAAATACAATGAAAGTCTGGGTAAAGGAAATGACTTAGACAAGAGGACATCTATTAAGGTGGATGAAGAGATGGCGAAAAAAAAAACAAAGAAAGCAAGATTCGTCCAAGACTGCAATACGCGCCAGTGGGACCTCACCCAGAGTGAAGGATATAAGCAAGATGGAAAGAATACAAAGGACAGGAACCGATGTGGCTCCCATCCTGGCAAATATGAGGAAAAACAAAAAGCAGTGGATTTTCCAACATTGAAAGATCGAAGAGAAAGAGGTGATATAATTACAATATTCGTGTTACTAAAGTGACAGAACAGATCTTTTGATTACGAATGAGTGGGTTTTAAGAGGTCATGGGAATGAATTAAAGAAGACATGACTAAAGGATTTGAAGAAATACAGTTTTTTTCATAGAGATGTATAAAGACTTGGAATAACTAAGAAGGTGATATAGCACGATTTTGAGCAATATATGAATTCAGATCTAATTGTGATAAGTGCAAAACAAGAACATAAATTAAGTTGGAACTATAGATGAATTTGAAACTGGTGATGATAGACTGGAGAGTAGGAGGCGGGATCCTACGAGTGTTGCTCCTTTTCTGTATATTACAGTGAAGTACAGTTAAGTACAAACATACACACATACACCCGCACACACATTCACACTTCACACTCACACACACACACACACACACACACACACACACACACACACACACACACACACACACACACACACACACACAAACATACGCGCGCACACACACACACACACACACTGTACTGATAGCAGTGTGTGAATTTGAAATATGTTGGAAGCTGAAAGTCGTTTTACCTAAGACGAGACGATTCATCCTTAGCAACTTAAAAAAAGAAGAAAAACAAACAAAAAAAACAAAAAAAAACAATGAATCAAAATAAGATGAAATGAAATAAAGTGCTACAAAATAAAACAGAATAGATAAAATAGGAAAAAAATAGGTAAATAGATAGAAAATAATGAGATAAAATAAGATAACATGAAATTAGGTAAATGAAAATATAATGCGAGGAATAATATCTACGTGCAATAATGTTAAAGTATTATTTGAATTTGTTATCACAAGTGCTGCTGTAGCAATCGTTTAAATGAACTTGACAAATTTCCTATAATGTCAAAATTTATGTACCACATTTGCATCCAAAACTTTTCCGCAGTTATCAGTAATTGAGCGAAAATTAAGAACGAAGAATCTTCAATTTTTGTTTAGAGGCGTCCGTTCCACACGACGATACCGATTTTCCAGCAGAAAATTGTCGCTTCTCATTTGAATTTTTTTTACTCGATTTTTTTTTTTTTTTTTTTTTTTTTTTTTTTTTTTTTTAGCACAGTCAAGACCTAAAGGACGCATTACTGATAATGTATCAAGCTGATGAAATTGATCAAAATTTCCCTGATGTCGTTCATCTAGAAACATCTTGGTCAACCTCTTACCCAGTTATCGGTGGCATCTGTGTAAGATCCGGTGGCAAGGATGTGCTGTGGCCTTTTGGCCTGAAACTCTTGGGGTTGTGGGGTGACCCCACGACGATAAACCCACACCCGACTCTCAGAAATATAAATCTCTTCTTACACAGACGACATAACAATTACATGCACACACCGTAACGCAGACAAAGCTGTAGAAATATTACGACCATACCTCGACACACTCAACATCTGGTTCACAACAAATAGACTCAAAATAAGTCCCAAACAGATCTACAGCCACACTTCTTACCAATTGGACAGTGGGACACAAATACATACCACGCCTGTTTATCAACAAATTTCTCATACTACACACACATACACCCAAGATTCATTGCGTAATTAACAATACATCCATATCATTCAAACAACACATCACAAACGTAAGTACTATATGCACACCTAGACATAACGTGCTTATATCACATGCAGGAATAAAATTTGGACAAAACAAAGAAACTGTTACTACAGTACATAGACAGGACATACGTACAATAATGAACTTGTGAGCCTCGTATGGGTCTCTAATCTTACTAAGACATACCACAACAACCTATAGACCATACGAAACAAAATCATAAAGACAATTACAGGCTGCACAAATACAACACCTAGAGACCATTTACACCATGAAACGAAAGTCCTCGAAGTCAAGGAGCACCTTGACATGAGCAGCACACAACCACTTCCCGCAGTTTACATAAATATACCACTCTCACTTCACTACATAGCAGAACGCCCACACTAGAAACATCAAAACAACACACACAAATACTTTCTTTTCTTCTTCCACAACCACCAGACACCAGCCTCCAGAAGCATATCCATAATTATATCACTCACTGCTCCATCAACAAAATGAAAGAAATTACGTTGCTGCATGCCAGACCCCCTGATATCCATCCTTCTGAATCCTCTCTCCACCTAAAGGACAGAGTCCACCTGTCCAGACTGCGGTGTGCTCACCATCCAACACTTTTAAGCTACCAGAAGAAGCTGGATGACCGCATCGCAGTATGCAACACTTCACCCACACTGTACAACACATTATAGAATATTGCATCGTACACAATCAGGCACACCAACAACACAATACACACTCTGTAAGGGATTTGTGTGAAAACCCCGTTCTAGCCATGACGTTCTTCAGGGATGCGGGACTGCTCGGGCAGACAGTCTAGGGAACGACAACGACAACAACAGCAACCTCTTATCCAATGGTCTGCTTCACCCGGAATTCCTTTCGAGGTGAATTGTATTCGGGTTGAAATGGAGAGGGAAAGGGAATGGCAGAGGTTGGTGGAAGAGGTAACGGAGGAGGGGGAGAGTGGAAGGGAGAACGAGAAGGTGAAAGAGAGGAAAAGAAAAAAGAAGGAGAATAAAGGAAAATGATAATGAAAGAGAAAGAGGAAATGGAGAAAAAGAGAGAAAAAATATATTAATGTGTATGTGTGTGTACGTGTGTGTGTGTGTGTGTGTGTGTGTGTGTGTGTGTGTGTGTGTGTGTGTGTGTGTGTGTGTGTGTGTGTGTGTGTGTGTGTGTGAGAGAGAGAGAGAGAGAGAGAGAGAGAGAGAGAGAGAGAGAGAGAGAGAGAGAGAGAGAGAGAGAGAGAGAGAGAGAGAGAGAGAGAGAGAGAGAGAGAGAGAGAGAGAGAGAGAGAGAGAGAGAGAGAGAGAGAGAGAGAGAGAGACAGACTATGAGAGGGTCGTAACCATGTGACGATGCAGGGACGGATGGACATGGAAGTCGTAAAAGAATCTCGATGGTCGAGTGCCGAAGAAGACGCGGAGGGGTAGCCAAGGGTTAAGAAAGTGAAAGAAAGGGTCACTTCATCCACTCCCCTCCCCCACTCCCCCCCCTAGGCAGTCCACCTAGACAGCTGAGTGGGGGAGGGGGAGGGGGGAGGGGGGGAGGGGTAGGAATGATGGGAGTCTTCACCCAAGTATCATGAGCATTTGTATTTGGTTGGGAAAAATTCATCAAAGTTTATCCTTGGGGAACTGTGGATGGTGTCGTATTGGGCAATTGTCCGGAAGGAGTAAAGATGAGGGGCATAAAGGACATGACGAGTCTGAAAAACGCAATGAGCATGAAAATTGGGATCAGTTATGCTCTCTTTTGAAACATATTCACTGACACAACTGCTGAAGGCAGAGAACTTTCGAGCCTCGATAAGGAAAAAAAGTAATGTGATTACTTTGTAACATCACAATCTTTTGATGTATACACTGGCTTTCCACAGCTGAATAAAACTGCAAGGCAGCAGTCATGATCACCCACCAAGAACAAAAATAGCTTATTAGTAATAATTTTTTTTTTTTTTTTCTTTCTTTTTTTTTTCTTTTTTTTTTTTTTTTTTGACTACTATTTCCTACAGGACACTCTTCAGCTGAGTAGAATCACCAGAGGCTGCCCAATGTCAAATGCACCGAGTATTCCACCCAACTGTTGGATCAAAGGGCCACTTCTAAACTAGACAGAAATTTGAAGTTATGCAGAAAAAATAATTACGCTATACTATCTTTCTGTAAATGTCATTTCAAATGAATGACTCACCGAACAGATACAGAGCCGCAGGTCTCTAGAATAAAGAAAAAAAAATAAATAAAAAAAAAAGGGGGGGAGAAAAAGCCGAACACCGTAATAAAACTAGAGAATCACGAAAATGTATATAGCGGGTATTTTTGGTTGACGGTAAAGGACGGAAGGTCTGATACATGGGCAGAGTTTCTGGCTCCTGAAGCGTCTCTGGTTCATGAAGTCTCTGACTTCTGGCTTCTGGTGCACAAAGAGTCTCTGGAACGGAACGAGTCTCCGACTCAAGATGAGATTTGTCTCATTCAGTCTAGGTCATTCAGAGTCTCCAGCTCGTGAAGGCTCTTTGGCTCATGAAGCATCTGGGTTGTGAAGAATCTCTGGCTCATGAAGAGCCTCTGGCTCGTGAAGAATCTCTCGCTCGTGAACAATCTCTAGCTCATATATATATATATATATATATATATATATATATATATATATATATATATGTATATATATACATGTATATATATATATATATATTTATATATATATGTATATATATATATATATATATTGTGACATCAGGACAGGTTTATGAATGATAAGAATGGAAAGACAGGAGTGAGACCAAGAGGCTTTATTCCTGACCGGTTTCGCCTTTGAAGAAGCCTCAAAGGCGAAACCGGTCAGAAATAAAGTCTCTTGTTCTCAATCGTGTCTTTCCATTCTTACCATTCATAAATATATATATATATATATATATATATATATATATATATATGTATGTGTGTGTGTGTGTGTGTGTGTGTGTGTGTGTGTGTGTGTGTGTGTGTGTGTGTGTGTGTTTTATATGAGTAAGTGTACGTGTTTGTGTATATGTGTGTAGATGTACGCTCACCCGTAAGCATGTGCATACTCCCACACGTGTACGTTTTCGTACTTGCATCTGTGTGGGTGCGCATTCCATCTCCATGTAAGTCGTTTACTCTAAACACAAAAACAGAAAGAAGAAAATACAATTTCGGATACTTGAAGAGAGAGACCACTGGCACCTGGTGTCACTTTCATCTGCAAGCACAAAAAGATCATAAACAAATGCGGAAGTTTTGTGGCGATAATATACAAAGAGTTCTCTCTTACCAACAAAAGAGTCGCGTTCATTCTGCTCGGAACTCTTGTATTCAGTGCCGAACGCACGGTAGCAAGACTAAAGACTTGAGTTCCGTGGAATCAGCAGATTCTCCCCCTCCCATTTAGGAGATCGAGGATCCCTCAAGGGTCTCTGGTGCCAGCTTCTCCTCTCAGGGACACACACTGGAATCAGGGCTCGACCAACTCAGTAATAGGAAGAAGTGTTAGGGTTATAAAGGACTTTTAGGTTTTTTTAGGGATTTTCACAGAACTTCTGGGGGTTTGGGTGACTTTGAAGGATTTTCTAGCACACTTAAAAATATTGAGACACAATCGGGAACCTTCAGAGACTTTTAGGAATCATTAGGGACTTTTGGGGTGTTTTAGGGACCTCCATAATGCTTCTGGGGATTTCGTGGGATTTCGTGGGATTTTTTTTGTACCTGTAGAAATATTCAGACACACTTGAGAACTTTCAGAGGTACTCTGAAACATTCAGGAACCTTCAGAAACGCTCATGAAATTTAAGGGTTTTTGGGAACTCACAAGAATCAGTCATGACGTAGTCAACCCCTTTGTGTTGTGATCCAAGACTCTAAGGGACTTACAGAAACATTCCTGAACACCAAAAAGGAAAATGTAAAGTGACGAGACATTAAAGACTAGAATTTTCTACCGAGACACGGTAGCCCGTAGGCACTGTGGCACTTAAACTGACATAATGGAATGATGGCAGTGCCATGTCAACTTTGGCAAAGTTGCAAAATGACACTCATACATCATGGTACTGTTGTATGATGGCACTGCGGAACGGTGGATTTGTGTAACTCTTGCTAAATGGTACTATTGTAATGTAACACTTTATAACCGTACTTTGGATCCACAGTATTGTAAGATTCTGAACTTGTAATAATCTATCTAAAATAGAAATAAATAAAGTTGTGAAGGAGAGAAAGAATGTTCACCGAAAAGATAATGCACAAAGGAAAACACAGAAAAACCGATAACACAAATAAGAAAATATAGAATAAGGCACTACGAGTATAACGTCACAGAGAGAGAGGGAGAGGAAGAGGGAGAGAGAGAGAGAGAGAGAGAGAGAGAGAGAGAGAGAGAGAGAGAGAGAGAGAGAGAGAGAGAGAGGGAGAGGGAGAGGGAGAGGGAGAGAGAGAGAGAGAGAGAGAGAGAGAGAGAGAGAGAGAGAGAGAGAGAGAGAGAGAGAGAGAGAGAGAGAGAGAGAGTGGGGGGAGACAGGGAGAGAGGGAGAGAGAGAGAGAGAGATACATCTAAAAA
>NC_134787.1:46955175-46960175 GCF_046742065.1 Oratosquilla oratoria
ATTGATATATTTTATAAATTATTTCAGTACCTCATTATGTATAGGAGAAATATTTTTCGACACTAAGTTCTGTCTATGTATAACACAGTGCACAAGAAGCATTTCCGTAGTCTCATCTTTCATCAATTCAAAGCAGCCATTTTTCTTGCTTATCATAACAGGAGCACCATCAGCTGCACACCATGTTATGTTTTCCATTAGTACCATATTGATATCTAAGTAGTGTTTTAGTTTATTATATATATCAGTAGTGGTAGTTGTGGTCTTTAAAGATTTGCAGAATAACATTTCTTCAGCAAATTCACCTTTGTCAATATATCTTACATAGGTTAGCCATGAGGCCTTACGGTCTCTCACAGTTGATTCGTTCATCTGTACTGAGATTTTTCTTGATTTCAGCTTTTCAACAAGTTGAGCTTCAATATCTTCATGCATATATTCTTCTCTTAACAGTGTAGTTACTAAGTGGCATGGCTTTAACATCTTTGTCATCTTTTTCCAGAACTGTTTTAAGAAATCCTGATATCGATGATTTATCTAATTCTTCTCCTATATTATGATTTTTTTTTTCCAGATTTAGCAATGAGTAAAGAAATTTCATAACTTGCATCAAGAGTACTCGTACAACTATGAGTAACAGTTTGTGCAGTGAACAGAGACCTTATTGTTAATCTTTTGTTTCAAATTTCTCCTTTAAAGACTTGAAGTGATTCATATCTGAATTTGCATACGCAATATGTTTTGCTTTCAAATGCGCCTCAAGACGATCTCGTTTCATTGATTCGTTGTTTAAGCGCTGCTGACATAAGAGGCAGAAAGGTGACCGTTCATCGTGGACAGCAGCTATGAAACCAACATATAAAAATTCCTCCGAGTACTGACGAACCCTCTTCTTGCTTACACTACTCATTTTATGCATATGGGGTATAACTGAAATAAATGAGAAATCTTATGAAGTGAAATGCACTTTCAGAAGTTGAGACACTCAGGTTAACACATAAATAAAAACATTAAAACGTTCAAGTAGACACATAAATGAAGTAAAATTAACACATAATTAAATAAAACGATGGCGATTTTTTTTTGCAGTATATAAAGACGTATACACCATTTAAGGCTGACTTGAATTATGTATCTGTCTTTAATGCATTTTCATAAGAAAAAGACTTATTCGGGCATACAGTTTTTGTAATAAAACAACACGTTTTCTATAATAAATATGGCTTAATTTAGGTATCCAGTGGGTGTATTCAAATGTAAAGTTTTCATAATGAAATTAATATTGAATATATTTACCTAGAACCTGAATAAGCCCTAATTCTAGTCAGGCTAAGTGGGATTGGATATCATTAAAATCTTATATAATTAGATCATTAAAGCTTATGCAAGTGATGTACACCCTATCTTGATCCAGGGTTCTATGCAGGTACGAATATATTGATGATATCTGTCTAACAAAAATAAAAGCATACACACACACGAAGAATTTGGCAAGACTGTTGTATTATATTACAATATGGATTTAGTTTTCATCTGTGGCACTTTATGCATCTTCTCGTAACATCATAACAATAAAAAATTATCATATTCACGAGTAGACAGAGAAAAATGTAACAATTACCTTGCGTGTAAACACCAAATAAAATCGTTGTTTATAAAGTGTGGATTTTTAGAAAACGGAATACTTTTGACAGAGAAAACGGAGGAAATAGTTATTGTAATGGTAACTTAGCAAAGTTTCCCCCATGACCTAGTTCACTTCTTGTAACGTTCATGAAGAGCGATAGCAAGATGATTATGTAATAACTACACAATAAAGACCTTTATTCATATTCATTATATATTATATATATATATATATATATATATATATATATATATATATATATATATATATATACATACACTAACATCACTATTAATCCCATTGTCCAAGTCGTTTATGTACATAAAACAATAAAGGACCCAAAACCAAGCCCTGGGGAACTCCACTAAGAACACTCCCCGATTTGGATTTTACACCATTTACGGTGACCACTGTTTTCTGTCATTGATAAAAGGTCTAATCCATTTGTAGTCTTTGGTGGGGTACTTTGTCGAACACTTTGCTAAAATCAAGGTAAATAACATCGTAACTAGCCATATATACATTTGTTAAAAACATAGAGGATTAGTCACACGACTTATCCTTGGAAAAACCATGCTGTGAGTCACGAATCAAATCATGTCTCTCGATGTAATCTCTGAGTCTATTAACTATTATTGATTCAAGCATTTTACCTATAACTGATGTCAACCTGATTGGTCTGTAGTGTATATAGACGATTTATCTCCCTTTTTGAAAACATTAACAACGTTTGCTTGCCCCTAAGAAATAGGCACAAAACCAGTGTCTACCTACTTATTAAATGTTTCTGTTAACTGGTCACAAATTTCAAAATTACACTCTTTAAGCTCTCCTGGAAAATTTCGTGTGGACCTGGGGATTTTGTAGCTCTAAGTCTTTTAATCTGCTTGACTACTTCTATCCTACTAATGCTGATATTTGATAGTCTATTTTCTTCATCCCCACTGAAAATAGTATCGCAGTCAGGTACCTTATCTGACCTCTCCTTATTAAACACAGAGAAAAAATATTTGCTAAAATCCTCTCTCATTTTTTCCTCCGATTCTATCATGACATTTTTGTCGTTTTTAATTGGGCCTATTCTTTCCATATTTTTCATTCTGTAGAAATGAAAGAAGCCCTTGGGATTGGATCTCGCTTGTCTGGCAACCTTAATTTCATAGTTATGTTTCGCTGTACTTGTATTCTTTTTAACCAGTCTTGTCATATCGCTATATTTGGATCTAAGGTCTCCCAGTTTTTTATTCTTACGTAAAGTCCTCTTTTCATTCCGATCTCATATTTCAGCCTGTCCGTCATCCATTTGGGAGCATTACTATTTCTCGGTATTGACTTGTGGGGAATAAATTTATTTTGTGCATTTAGAATTAAAGGTGTTAGGTTACTGTGCATATATATATATATATATATATATATATATATATATATATATATATATATATATACATATATTTATATAATATACATATATACACATATATATGTGTATTTGTGTGCGTTTATGTGTGTCCGTATGTGCTGTATGTGCTCATGGGTACAGACAATCGAGTTTATGCTTTATTCATCTGAGTATGTGTATGTCTATGCTCTTACATGTGTAAATCATATTCACATGTATTCCCCTTGTGCGTCCGCCTAGGCGAATGTGGCAAGATTTCAACTTAGAAACTTGTAATTGCAGCCATATTTGCAACTAAAGTGTAGCAGTTTAGCCCACATTTTCAGTAACTCCACTTTTGGAAAAAAAAATGTGTCTTCAATTTATGTGGACGTAAGAGCAATCGCCTGTGTGAATGCTTCCTTAGTTGCAGAGCTTCTGCGATGACCAAACTTTGTGGCTTCCGGTTCCCATTGTGGCGTGCGTATATCAAACTTTTTCTTCTTTTTCGTCATTTTTCTTAGTCTGCGGAATAGTTGTTTGTATCGCGTATGTTTTTTTTTATAATCTAATTTTACACCTTTGGATTTTGTCTCTATTAATATATCTTTCTTGCCTCTTCTGTAATCTGATTGGTTAAAAACTCTGAATATTGCCTTCCGGGTGTCTATGGCCAGGAGCCTACGCCAGGAGACGCTGAGTAGCTGCGGGCGAGGCCGTCACCTTTGCCCTATTATGCGCTTAAGCTTTTGAGGCAGGTAACAGTTACTGCTGGGAATGGATGAGGATCGCAAGATTCGAACCCACAATTAAGCGAATGAGAGATCAGGACACTATCTTCGGAAGAGTCAACATACTCTGGCTCCCCCAAAGACGAGATAATGCTTTGAACGCATGGACAGAAAGAATGACGGGCGGTTCTGCGCCAGCCACGTTTAAGCCTAAAACTGTGACCGACGTCAGTCTCCTGTCCTCTGAGGGAGTCTTTGAGGGTCGTAAGAAATGAGGACTACATCATGTCTACTCACATTTTGTTACCCCCAAACAAGGCCTTATGGTCAGTGCTGCAGTATTCATCAAGACACCGAACACGCTTGTGAAGCCCGGAGACAAGGATACAGCTCGAGGGAGAGAATATGCCTTCGTCACAAAACAAGCGTGGCTGCCCGGACGCGTTACCTCTAACCTTTGGCCTTCTGGCTCGCCTGACCTAAACCCTCTGGAGTATTACGTCTGCGACGTCGCGAAGAGGGAGATCGACGAGTATACCCTGAAGAGCAAGGACGCTATAATGGCCGAGGTAACGAACCTTTGATCAACATATGTAATCGTTTCAGCCACGTAATCGAGGCTGGGAGTGGTTTTGTTGAATAGACTTTTACTTTGTATGTGTACAAATGTGTTTACCAAAAAGTGTGTATGTGTGTGTTGTATGTGTGTGATTCACCATGGTCTTGCATCACGTGTCTGTGTACAAATGTGTTTACCAAAAAGTGTGTATGTGTGTGTTGTATGTGTGTGATTCACCATGGTCTTGCATCACGTGTTAGACACGTGATCGACAACTATTTCACTCCCAAAAGAGAGCTCAGAGCTCATATATGACCGATCTATGGGTAATGCCGTGACCTTACACGCACACACACACCCAACTCCCCGCCCACGAGAATTGGAATAACGACTTGCTGCGCAGCGATACTGAAATCATTTCAGCCCTGGGCGGGATTGGAACCCGGACCACCGTAGTGGTGGCCTGTAGCTCTACCACTGCGCCATCGAGTCGCGCGCGCGCGCGCGCGTGTGTGTGTGTGTGTGTGTGTGTGTGTGTGTGTGTGTGTGTGTGTGTGTGTGTGTGTGTGGGTGTGGGTGTGGGTGTGTGGGTGTGTGGGTATGTGTTTGTCTATGTACAGACACACACACAAACACATTTTTCTCTTCCACGCACGCGCACACACACACACACACACACACACACACACACACACACACACACAC
>NC_134787.1:46967675-46970175 GCF_046742065.1 Oratosquilla oratoria
TACGAATATAAAATAAATGGTTAAAAAAGAAACAGAAGACAATAAAGGAATACAGGGGGGAAATGGAAAGAAGGAGAGAAAAGAAATAAAAAGGAAAATTGTTCTATGGAATTGGTGCATTATGGGGTGGAGGGTAGTCGTTCCTATCAACTTTTCGAGGACGGGGGTGGGTTGGGGGAGAGGAGGTGGGGGGAGAAGGGGAGGGGGAGAGGAGGTGGGGGGAGAAGGGGAGGGGGAGGGGGAAGGGGAGGGGGGAGGGGAGGGGGGAGTTAGGAAATACGTGCACACCCGTCTCCTTGAACTCCATTTTTCTTTCTGAAATGTTAGTGTGAACAGCCTCCGCCTCTACCGTGACATTCATAACAGAACCTAGTGTGTTTAAGAAGTCTGTCTACTGTCAAATAATATAAAATAAGAAAAAGTGAACTTTCATGGTTGGCTACATCACCGTGCAAATGTTTTCCATGTTCTCTTGAAATCTTCTTCTATATATTTCCGTAATTTTGTTTTTGACCAAACATAAGGGTGCTCAGTCTGGTATGCGTTTTCTCTTTAACACTAAAGGGCCATTTACACGGTCAAGCGGTTTGCCAAACCGGGTTTGTCAAACCCGGTTTGTCAAACATGTGTTCGAAGTGACGTTTGACCGTATGAACGGGGTAATTGGTTGTCAGACAGGTTTGTCAAACGTGTTTGACAAACCAAATACCCTATTCACACGATCAAATATCATTTCAAACACTAGTTTGACAAACCGGGTTTGACAAACAGTTTGACCGTGTAATTGCCCCTTAAAGGAGCCTCATCATCAACAGAGGGACGTTAAGATAGGTTCCTTGATATTTGCTGGTGATAATTTGTCACAAATATTTTTTTGTTTACCAAAATAATTAAAACCTTCTTGATATAAAGAAATGTCAAAAAAGTGCCCTGATGGCGTAACCGACAACTCTCTGGTCTCGGACTTGCTTAGTTGTGGGTTCGAGCCCCCACCTCCTCTCCGACTTCCAACAGTAACTGTTATCTGCCTCAAGAGTCCAAGTGCATAATAGAGCAAAGGTGACGGCTTTAGCCACGACTACTCAGCGCCTCCTAGCGTAGTCTCCTCACGAACCGTGAGAGAACTTGTTTCCCCGGCTAACTAGAGCCTGTTCTACGGTGAAATAAAAACAAATAATTAATCAATATGTTAATTAGATAGATAAAAAATTAATTAGTATATGAATAACTAACTAAATAAATAATAAACAAATAAATAAATAAACAAATCATTGAATAAATAAATAAATAAATAAATAAATAAATAAATAAATAAATAAATGCAAGCAAGGAACTAGAAAAAGCAGGGCTGACATCATGACATCCTGAATCGTTGGAAATACACTATCGTTGCTATTGTCATAACCAAAGAAGTATGTTTGACATTTTGCTAAGAAAAAAAAAATGAGAACATAATTCCTAACCAAACAAAAGATACGAAGTGAGTATAAAATGGATCCTGAGAAGATAACAAGAGGAAAGAAAAGATAATCTGTCATCATACTGATGGACTCTAATTTCAAGAACGACATTCTGCGTTAAGAACACCTGACTGAATAAGCTTACCGTCTTGACACATTTGATAGATTCTGAGCAAAGGACTGAGCCAGTGAAGGCATTCGAAATCTTAAGAACATAAGCATGGAGGGGACTGCAAGAGACCATAAGTCCTACACTAGGCACTTCCATGTCCATTACCACCTGTCATCCCTATCCATAGAGTTATATAATGTTTTCTTTAAACAACCAGTTCTTTCAGCGCTCGATACCATATAGTTACAAAATCTATTTTATTTATTAACCACTCTCTAAGTAAACCAATTCTTGCCTAACTCCTCATCTGTTGCGACAAATAGCAGAGAGGAGAGGTGGGCGTGGCCGTGACAGCGTCTCGACGGAGAGTCACTATGATTATGGGATTAAAAGTCTCTAATCAAGGGTATTTGTGAGCTTTATCGGAAACAGACGCAGTTCCAGAATAACACGACCACTTTCCAAGTTGACAAATTCCGCGTCGCCAACTTGCGATTTCCAAATCTACATCCCTCCCTTAAATTAGGTCTTTCATAAAAGTCCCTTAAGGTAGGTTACGTTTGTCTCGTTAGGTTAGATTAGGTGAGGTGATTTTAGGTAATGTTGATTGAGATTAGTCCAGGTTAGACAAGGTTGTGTAAAGTTAGTTTTAAGTTTAGGTAAAGTTAGTAAAGTTAGGTAAGGTTTAGTAAAGTTAAGTAATGTTAGGTTAGGTACTTTGGCGAGACATAAACATGGCAAAATGCAATTTGGCAAAATATGATTTGGAGACGTATGAACAATTCAAGGGTTACTGGTGGTGGATAGTGGCTAAGCATTACCGCTGCATCCTGTGTTGTCGTGAGTGAGCCGTGTTTACATGTTGTTATGGCGAGTGTTTGCCTGCCGCAGCTGGCGAGTTCTGTTTATATCCACAGTTCCACTTATG
>NC_134787.1:46975175-46977675 GCF_046742065.1 Oratosquilla oratoria
AATGTGAGAATGAGTATAGGGGGAAACGCAATATTCACTATCATGTTGAGAGTGAATGTGTCTGTTAGGGTGAGAATGAAGGCTCAATTGAGTGTGTGGGTGAGTGTAATGTTGGGGGTAAATGCAAATGATGTTGAATGTAAACTTGAGTATCTGTTAGAGTGTGAGTGTGAACGTGAGAATGTGTGTGAGAATGAGCGTTGATGTGAGTGTGAATATATATATATATATATATGTGTGTGTGTGTGTGTGTGTGTGTGTGTGTGTGTGTGTGTGTGTGTGTGTGTGTGTGTGTGTGTGTGTGTGTGTGTGTGTGTGTGTGTGTGAGTGCGTAATTACACGCAAGCGTATTCACTGCCATTCAAGAAAATTATATTAATCCCGATCATCCCTATTTTTCCATAGACTATATGACAACTGATATCACGAATTAGGCTAAAATCATGCAAACAGTTGTTGGAGGAAGCAAGTTGAAGCCCAAAAGTAACAAACAAACGCATAACCTAACGCACATACGAACATCCGTTCATCCACACAGCAAATGTATTTTTTCATCAAATCAACAACGCAACATAAACAAAACAGAAACGGCACTGCAATCAACAACGGAAACAAATACAATTACAAATAAAAACCCAGAACACAATTACGCAAAACAAACACAATTAGGCGGGGAATTTTAGATTGTACACAACGCCGGAATTCGTGTCGTACCCCAGCCTGCTATCATCACTATCACCACTATACAATGCCATGCAGGTAGTCGTCACCACCACTTTCACCACCACCACCACAATCACCATCACCACCAGCACTACCACTACCACCATCGTCACTCTCAGTACCATCACCATCACAACCACGACCACTCCCAGCATCATCACTACCACCACAACCACAACCAAAACCATACCAGTAAAACCACCATCGCTACTTCTACCATCACTACCACCACAACAACCACTACTCATACCACCATCACTACCCCCACCATCACTACCATCAAAAACAACCAATACTTGAACTACCACTTCAAATCCCGTTCCTCACCACTACCTGGCCAGTACTACTGAAAGTATCGCTCAATCCATTGCCCTAGGTTTCTCTTGCAAGGGGCCCACGGCACACAAGAAACCAGCAATGGATGGGCCTATAAGTCACTAAAGAAGAAACAGTGTATGTGAATATTCCAGGCTTCGAAACCAAGCGCTCTGGTTGGGTGTTGTGTCCAGATTGCATCTCCTGTGCGAAGAGGCACTACAATAATTTGCCAAATCATGACCAGTTGTGTTGACATCAGCTGTGTAATTCGACAATAACTCTGTGAGGAAGCCATAGCACCAGCTGTGTAATTCGACAACAACTTTGCGAGGAATCCCATGACTACCCTCTCTCTCTAGTAGTATACGTACGTTCCTGGTGCATTCAAAAGCTCGGAGTGGTAAAATGGCTTGAAAGGAGCATTCTGTTCTATTCAAGAATGTATCAGGGCTTAGTGATATCATGTCAATTCTGTAAACATTTTCAGCGATTGTGGACAGTTTGTAC
Source organism: Oratosquilla oratoria (assembly GCF_046742065.1). Taxonomy (NCBI): domain Eukaryota; kingdom Metazoa; phylum Arthropoda; class Malacostraca; order Stomatopoda; family Squillidae; genus Oratosquilla; species Oratosquilla oratoria. Next base: position 46,976,724 of record NC_134787.1, read on the forward strand.
TTTATTATGATTGGCTGGGAAATACGTCGAGTTCTACTTTAATGGTTTACCTCAGGACAGGCAAATCCCCAAGGGGTACATTAACAGCTTTTATGCTAGGATGATTTAATCTGGCTTTGTACGATTAAGTGCTCATATATATTGTGGGTAGTGTACGTTTTCGCACATTGTATTTGAAGCTCAATCGGCCCCACAACTACACATATATGACATTTTGAATTATGTCATTCGTAATGTAACTGCGAACTGGACTGCGCACAATTCAACGCAACGGTCACATACTGTTGTTTAGCCTTTTGTGATATATTGAAAATTACGGGAAAAAGAAAATTCGCAATCGACGGCTGTGACTCCATTTAGCACCGTACCCTTCCATTTCATACTGTACCTAGCGTCATTTCCATTTTCGTCTTTTATGCCTTTACGTAGGCCACTCGTTTCCATTGTATCCTCACAGTAGCAAAGAAATTAACACTTCGAACGTAGTAGTGGCTTAATAATTCCCCTAAATTAGTTCGGTCGTAAACACACATACACAGACAGATAGGCAGAAAGGCAGACACACACACACACACACACAAATACACACACATACACACATATACAAAGTCAACACGGTTAACATGTTTATTACCATGAAAAATAGAAAACTCTCCATTATTTCTTCTTTAGCATCCGGGAGCCAAAATTTCTCTTTCATTTGTAGAAAAAATCTTGATAGAATGCTCTACTAAAATACATACTTATTGAGACAGGAATAAATATCAATCTGATTAAACCAAAACAAACCACGACGCGGAGTGAATTTTTTGTATATCTACTTATTTGTTGTTGTTTTTTTACTTACTTGTTTATTTGCGTATTTATTTACATATTTATTCATTTGTTTATCAATTCATTTTTATTCTTTCTTTGCTTCTTCATTCACTTTGCAAATAAAATGATATAGCTC
>NC_134787.1:46995175-46997675 GCF_046742065.1 Oratosquilla oratoria
TGTTGGTGATGGTGACGGTGATGATAATGGTGATGGTGGTGATGATGATGATGATGATGATGATGATGATGATGATGATGATGATGATGATGATGATGATGATGATGATGATGATGATGATGATGATGATGATGATGATGATGATGATGATGATGATGATGATGATGATGATGATGATGATGATGATGATGATGATGATGATGATGATGATGATGATATGTGGTAATGCTGGACGTAGTGATGATGGTATGGGTGAACGTAATGATAACAGTGAAAGTATCGGTGGCGGTGATAGTAACCGCGATAATAGTAGTGGATGTGACGGCAGTAATATACAAGTGTGAGAGTGAGGTGAAAGGCGAGTAGTGTAGATACGACCCTTGTTGTGGACGTTCCAAATTCTTTTAGCTGAATATTACCACCGCCACTGCCCTCATACATTTCTTTTTCTCACCACGTCGACATACGTTGCCTTCTCTCCCTCTCTCCCTTCCACTTTACCAGTTCCCCCTCCCGTTTTCTTCGCTTCTTATCCTTCCTTTTTCCTCTCTGAATGTTTGTACTTGTTCAAATGAACTTACATTTTTCTCACCCTCCCGTCCCTTTATCACAACATTTTCCATTTTTATCATTTCCATCCCCTTTCATATCTTCTTTTTCGTCTTATATGATTGTGCATCATTTTCACTAATGTCATTATTCTCATCTTTATTCCCACTTTCTCATATCTTATATTCACATTTTATCTTATTCTGGTGCTTCCTACTTAGTCGTTCCTTCCCTGGTGACCAACGAGACTGACGTAACAGAGGATCACCTCCTTCCCGCCTGTGTTCCAAGACTTTGTTTCCACCGCTATCTGGAGGTGCTGTCCACGAACTAGGCCCAGAATCTCCCTCCGTCTTGATATATCTGCACCTTTTCACATAAGAGGTGGCAGCTTGTTGTTGATCGTCTCAACTACTTTCAGGCGCTGACAGAGAAAAAGTCCCCATGTAGTGCGACACAGGCAAGCCCAAGGTTTCTTCCTAGGAGGAGGATTTATGAAAGGACTCCAAAGATTGTTGACGGCCACTGGGTTTTGGTCAGTGAAACTCGTGGCAACAGTTATGTTTATCATTATTGTTGTTATTACGACTATCATTATGATCATCATCATCATCGTCATTACCATCATTATTATCATTACCATCATCATTATTATCATTACCATCATCATTATTATCATTACCATCATCATTATTATCATTACCATCATCATTATTATCATTACCATCATCATTATTATCATTACCATCATCGTTATCATCATCATTACCATCATCGTTATCATCATCATCATTATCATCATTATCATTAACATTATCATCATTATTGCTATTATGTTCCCTTCTTCGCCACTTACTTCCTCTATTCGTTCTTCTATCCTCTCATCTTTCTTCACTGACGTTCCTCTCCTCCCATCTTCCGAACACATTCCTCACGCCCCCACCCTCTACCACCTCCTCCTCTCTCTAGTGTTCGCTGGGTTGACGCATCGGACTCAATAAATCAATTAGGGGAGCGGATAGCAACGTCGAACAAGCGGATTTCTGGTGAACAGGTCCCTGGCAGATGGTCTATCTCATCTGCTCAGCCTCGCCTGTCCGTACGCTGGCTGAGGTGAGGCCCGGGTGACGTCATTTCGCCCATTCCTTAACAAAAAAAAAAAAAAAAAAAAAAAAAAACGAAGAATTGCTTAACCTCATCTGACCTGATTGAAACTTAAAGGAAAGCCATTCAACTTCTTTCCAGCTACTCCCTAGTTTCTGGAACGAGGTGGAGTCGATGTTACTGTCCTAACAGTCTGAGACTAAATTTACCTATCATATGTGAGATTTTGGAATAAAAAAAAAAAATTATTTCCTGTGATTTGGATTCAAGTCAGCTTATTCGACCATACATGCAAAACGGGAACTCGCAACATCTTTATTACTAATATGAATGTTGACTCGAATCTCACACACTGGTCATCCGACAAAGGTCATCGCCCCCCTACTCTACAGTCTAGTTCTCTCCCGAAAGAAAAATCGAGTTCTTTATCCAAAATGTGTTTATGTGAGTTTATATATGCTTGCGGCTATTAAGGGTAGTGACGGAAAGAAGAGTTGGAGGTGGAGGAAGAGGAGGAAGAGGAGGAATAGGAGGAGGAGGAGGGGGGAGGGAGAGGGAGAGGATGGAAGGGGTAAAATGCATGTACGACTCTCCGGTTGTCAATTCTTTTTAAATGAAAAGTTGAATGGGAAAGAATGGAAGTTGTCAGAGATCTTGAGCCTACTCTAGGCTCCGAATATTAAACAGCGGATGGTAAGGTATTGATGAGTTATGAAGAACCCGCGCTGTCGACCTCCTAACGGTTACCAGGGACTGCATGTTGAGTTTGGCTGCCCAGGCAAACAAGGCAAAGGTGATTGTATCAGACGTGACTCCTTCCGCAAGCTCTTGGACTGTTTTGATCATG
>NC_134787.1:47002675-47015175 GCF_046742065.1 Oratosquilla oratoria
CTGTGTGTCTGTTGGTCTGTGTGTCTGTTGGTCTGTCTGTCTGTTGGTCTGTCTGTCTTTTTGTCGGTCTGTCTATTGGTCTATCTGTTGGTCTGTCTGTCTGTCTGCCTATCTATGTGTCTGTCCGTCTATGTCTGTTCGTGCCTGCCTGTCTATCCTTGTAAATCTGTCCCTCTGCCTATCTTGCTGTTTGTCTCTTTCTCTCAAAAACGTATTCTTTCTTTTTTGTGCCTCTGTCTTGCTGTGCCTGTCTTGCTTTGTCTCTGTCCTACTGTGTCACTGTCTTTTTTGTCTCTCTTTCTCTTTATGAGTCTCTGTCTTTCTGTGTCTGTCTCTCTATGTACAGTATCTCTGTCTGTGTCTCTGTCTATCTTTCTCTTTCTTCCTGTCCAATGGAAATGGATGGTTCTAATACCGGCCAGTTCCCTGTAGCCTTTTACAACTTTTTTTTTTTTTCAACTTGCAGCCTCAAAAACTAAGCAAAATGTTAAAAAAAATGCACCCCATTTTATTTCAGAATCTATATATACATCCTTGTTTTGCAGGGTTAAAAACTTCCGGACCCAATATTTGTAGCTCTTTTCTCGCTGTATATATTTATTCTTTTTCGGAGTAATGTTCTGCAATTCTCGAATAAAAATCGAACATGTTCAGGCTTTCTTGATTCTACGGTGGAGATACCCGACAGCTACCAAAAATATTTTTTTTAGTTTTTGTGGAAATTCTGACCACCGCATTGGACGCGCGCACGAGGGCTCCGCCATCTTTCGCCTCTCATTCGAGGAACAGAGTTTCATAAGTCATGTGCGCCGGCCAGGATAACATAACGTCCTTGTCAAACTCGAATCCCATCAAGCTCTATACACGCTGTATGGGCCTTTATCTACCCGGAAACCGTACGATGCTTCATCTTCATCAAGTTTGCCAGCTTCCAGGTGGCACAACAATATCTAGTTAAGCGGACCCTACACAATCAATATCAGTGCGCAATATTCCGTTTTGTATAATATTACTGACGGTGTATGGATAGTATATTGTATATGGTATATTACATATATTATATTTTGTGTTTCTTCAATACCATCCCTACACCGTCAATATATTGTACAATACGAAATATTGCGCAATAATATGGAATGTGTAGGGTCCGCAACCTACCACACTATGCTATGGGCAGCCCTCACCTTTGCGGGAAATCTTAGCGTCTCCATCTGGTCTTCGGCCGCCGGACAGATTTGGCCGGATACGACCAGATTGTATCGTGTATGTCGGTTTGACGAACCAAAATCGGTGCCTAAATGATCCAATCTCGTCGAATCCGACCAGATCTGTCCGGCAGCCTCAAGACCAGATCGTGGATGAGGTCTTTTAGAGGGGCTAGTCTTAGCACAACTGTGTTATCTTATGATACCCAGTCCTAAACCATTTCTCTCAGAGATTCTGGTGTATACCTGATCGGACAACACGAAGGCTTTGGTGTAAAAGTAAAATGTACATGCACTAAAAAGATATTGAAATAGCTTTATAGATAGGTATATCTTGCCTAATCATGGCGACAAACTAGCTCGATAGTATACAAAGATAGGTGCATATTAAGGCTTACCCTGTGCATCCTTTCTCGTGCCGTCTCTCCAATTTGGATCTGAATTCGGGTTTCTCGAGCGGGAGGTGAGCGCATGGCCACTGAGCCATCCGGGCCTCATCATAAATGATTCCACAGTTGATGAAAACAAGCATTGGAAAACGTTGCGGCTCTTATTCTATTTCTTTATTATTCATTTATCTAGGGAAGAGGGTAGAGGTGAGTGGAGCATGTAGAGGATGGAATGGGTAGGAGTGGTTTCTATGCCATGTCTTTTGGCTACCTCCCATGTAAGGGTGAAAAAAGCCTTTGGTATATATGTATGTATCTATTTACTTGTATATCTATTTAATATAATTTTCTATATTTTGCTTATTTGCTTTTTCATTTATTTATTATCATTATCATCATATTTTACATGTTTATTTACATATTTATTCATCACTACTATCTATGTTTTACTGTAGACAGCTCCTTCATTCCAGTGAACCAGTTACATTTTTGAGACTTCTGCAATCTGTGCTTTGCTAAACCCTCAGACACGGTAACACAATTTATCGTTTTCGTTCTGGTAAAGGCAGGACGATTGAATACGGTTGAGGGGAAAAAAAAATTCAGGGCTCCAGATGAATGGAGACCCTTTTTGAGCCGCGGTCCGCCCCCCCCCCCAGTTGCCTGTTTTAAGCCCCCGCCCCCCCAGTTGACTGTTTTAACCCCCCCCCCAAATGTAAACTCGTCACCATTTTGGAGAGATTAACATTCCTCCTGTTTACGATGTCCGAGTCGAGGTCAACATTGAACGTCGTTCGTTGGCCTCTCTGTTCTATGCCATTGTCTCGACCTACAGTCTGGCCTTTGGGCTCTTCAATTAGCTCTGACAAAGGCACTGCATTGGGTCAGCCGTCTAACGTGTTTGTACTATCTCGGTGAAAAAAAAAATTACCTTTGCATAGGTGACGAGTTGTCCATTTGCAACTGCCAAATGGAGTCAAGTGACAGTATTTCAAAATATGATAAGGAATGACTGTTTTTAATTCGTTCAAGTCAGAAATCTTTCAAATTAATTCGAAACTTCTAATTGCTGGCTTCGGCTTTCAATCAAAGACCTTTGGGAGTGGCATAGTGATCTGAGAAAATAAAAGGAATCATACGCCAATTGTATTACAGGGCAGTAAAAATAAATAATATTAATAATAAATCAAAATCAAATAATAAAAAAATAAAAACTGTAGCGTCATTGGATGTGTTGGTCTCGCATTCGCTTAATTGTGGGTTCCAATTCCGCACTTTCCTCTGATTTTCAACGATGGCTGTCACATGCCCTAACAGTCCAAGCGAATAAGGCTACGCGCCTCCCGGCGTAGGCTCCTCACCGTCTTAAAGAAAAATAATACCTAAAGTGAATGGCTAGTACAACAACGAAAGCCAATCAAAATATCGCACCAGCTTCATCATCGATCCTGGGTTGAGCTCGGGAACTCTATGAAGATTAGGTAAGGACTGCAGTTACAATTCTACCTAGAATCTTCATGAATTAGAGTAACTCCAAGTTAGAACCCTCATGTAGCTCTCATACCTCAGTCGGTAATTGGTTTCCCATCAAGCGATCCCTCCCTTGGATTGATTCCCAGGGCGAATATCGAAAATCATATATTTGTACGATTCTCGTAGTTACTAGCAATTCACTTCAGGTATTTCAGACGACGAAAACTCGTTCAAATTTTGTACAAGCTTTATCACTAATTTTGAGTTGAGCTTGGGGACTGTGAAAATAAGGTAAAACGGGAGATAGCAGTGTACATTAAACCTGCCGGTGTTAGGTTCACTTCAAGTTAGAGCCCCTTTTGTAGCTGCCATGGTTCAGTCGGTAAGGAATTAATTTACCATCAAGCAAGGCCTCGGTTCGATGTGTATATATATATATATATATATATATATATATATATATATATATATATATATATATATATATATGTGTGTGTGTGTGTGTGTGTGTGTGTGTGTGTGTGTGTGTGTGTGTGTGTGTGTGTGTGTGTGTGTGTGTGTGTGTGTGTGTGTGTGTGTGTGCGTGTGTGTGTGAAATCATACTATACGTACGCTTGTGCGTGCGTTTATGTATGTGTGCGTGTATATGTATATGTGTTCCTTTGTATATCCGCGCATGTGTATAAGTGTGCCCGTGTTTGTGCATGTGTGTATATACGTGTATATACATTCATGTGTGTTTATGTATTCGTGTATTCGCCTGTACGTATGTGCGTCTGCGCGTGTGCGCCGACACGGACACGGATCCTTGCTTATTTAGTCGAGCTCGTGTTGACACGAGAGATCCCAAAGTAAACATGTGACACCAGGTCAACCTACGATGACCCGACCTGGAGGAAGAACACGACATATAGTGTGGCCTTGGCAACATGAATCTTGCCTCACCCTTTTCCCGATTCAACAACTTTCTTGTGTAGGAAAGAGGCCAAACGCAGAGTATGGGAGTCCAGTATATTTGACGTTTCGCCAAGCAGAGTTTTTTTTTTTTCTGAAGAAGCCCTGCTGGGCAAAACGTCAAATATACTGGACTCCCATACTCTGCGTTTGGCCTCTCGGCTACAGTGCTGTTGCAGTCGTTGCTGCTTTTACTCAACTTTCTTGTGCTTCACGCTATATGGTTATACCGGATGTAGCGAACTATAACGAACAGACACAAATGGGTTGAAATATCTCCTGACTGATGCCGGGAGTCTTCTTTCAGATTATCCACACTCATTCTTTCATCCGGACCACCTTATCCATAGCCTATTACTCCTATGGGTTGAGCACTGCTATGGACTGACTTGCATTAAACTCATCATTAAAAAAATAAAAAAAATCTATACTCATTACAATAAATAAATAAATAAATGAATAAATAAATAAATAAATAAATAAATAAATAAATAAATAAAAATCCAATCTCCTTCTGAACTCTACCAACCTATTCGACTTTGAGTTACAAGTCACATTTCCAAGTCATCCCTTTTCTACCAAGTAGCTTTTATCTCTTTCTTATGGTTACCACTAAACTATTTCTACTCGTAGGAGGTGAGAGCCCTACTCCATGAGCCGCTGAGTAGCTGCGACTGAAGCCGTTGCCTTCGCCCTCTTAATCCCTTGGAATGCTGGAGCAGGTACCAAATAACCACTGCTGGTAATCGGAGAGTGCGGGATTCGAACCGTCTGCTACACGAATGCGCGAAAAGTACACTTCCGATGACGTCACCAGCGCAAAAGGGCCTCATTCCAGGCTCTTTTTTTTTTTTTTTTTTTTTTTTTTTTTTTTAGTGGAGGGGTCGAACGGATAGTGGCGCTGGCTTCTGGAGGCGAGAAGCTAGACTCAGGATTGGCCGTAGTAAGAGTATACGGCCTTCGAACCCGACTGCCAACAAAAGCTATTAGACCGAGCCACCTTGCAGAGCAAGTAATGACTGAAACGAGGGAAAAAAATCTTAATATATTCCACGAAGGACGGCCGTGATGTAAAATCGGGAGAAACCGACTGAAAACTAATAAAAGAGAGGGAGAGGGAGAGGGAGAGGGAGAGAGAGAGAGAGAGAGAGAGAGAGAGAGAGAGAGAGAGAGAGAGAGAGAGAGAGAGAGAGAGAGAGAGAGAGAGAGAGAGAGAGAGAGAGAGAGAGAGAGAGAGAGAGAGAGAGAGAGAGAGAGAGAGAGAGGGAGGGAGAGGGAGAGAGAGAGAGAGAGAGAGAGAGAGAGAGAGAGAGAGAGAGAGAGAGAGAGAGAGAGAGAGAGAGAGAGAGAGAGAGAGAGAGAGAGAGAGAGAGAGAGAGAGAGAGAGAGGGAGAGAGAGATAGGTCATCATCGCATTGGATAAATTAAACCAACTCCTTCAATTTCGTTTAAACTCTTTGACCTCGGGTCACACTGGGCCTCTTTCCGCGGCCGTGCCTCTACCCTCGGAAGCCAGGTCATTCTTTCAGACCTCGAAGTTATCCCTCCTCTTTTCCTGCCGCCAAGCGATTATACCCAGCTGAAGGAAACCACTCACCCATGGAACGGTATAAGACCTCACCAGCTTTATTTCCGATTAATCTTCTCAATGCTGTCTACAACATCAAACAGGTTCATTCAGCTAAAGGAGCCTCAACCACTCCACAGCTGAAGGCTTGTTTTAGGAAACTAACTCACGGACCAAAACCCTTCTCCCTCCGAACTACCTTTCCCCCCATCAGATCCATTACACTGAAGGGGTTCTCATTGATCCCTAAGCAATCCTCCTGAGGGTCTGGACGACATCTGAGGACCCAAAGAGGCCCCTCGGAGGAGCCCAAAGGACTCTGGAGACACTTCAGGAAACCATTCATTGGAGACTCTGCCCCTCTCCCCCTCCACCCTCCCCCCGGGTGGAATGCCACGAACAAAAGATGGAGAGAGGGAGAGGGAGGGGGAGGGGGAAAGGGAAAATGAAAGGGAAAGGGAAGGGAAGGGAAGGAAAGGGAAGGGAATGGAAGGAAAGGGAAGGGAAAGGAGGGGAAGGGAAGGGGAAGGGAAGGGGAAGGGAAGGGAAGGGAAGGGGAAGGGAAGGGAAGGGAAGGGGAAGGGGAAGGGAAGGGGAAGGGAAAGGGAAGGGGAAGGGAAGGGGAAGGGTAGGGGAAGGGAAACGGAAGGGAAGGGGAAGGGAAGGGGAAGGGAAGGGAAAGGAAGGGGAAGGGAAGGGAAAGGGAAAGGGAAGGGAAAGGAAGGAAAGGGAGGGGGAAGGAAAGGGAGGGGGAAGGAATGGGGAAGGGCAAGGAATGGGGAAGGGGAAGGAATGAGGAAGGGCAAGGAATGGGGAAGGGGAAGGGAAGAAGGGGAAGGGAAGGGAAGGGGAAGGGGGAAGGGGAAGGAAAGGGGAATGGAAGGGGAATGGAAGGGGAATGGAAGGGGAATGGAAAGAGAAGGGAAAGAGAAGGGAAGAAGAAGGGAAGAAGAAGGAAAGACGTCTAAGGTAAAGAGAAGGGAAAGGGAATGAGAGAGAAAGGCGAAGGGAAGGTAAGAAGAAGACGAGAGGAAGACGAAAGTAAGATGAAGAGTAGACTTGAGGAAGGAGGAGAGGAGAGGAGCGAAGAGGTGGACACGGGCAAGAACGATGCGGAAAATATAGGACATGTGGAGTAGACAGGAAAAGAGTGGAGACGACAAAGAGGAAATAAAGAAGGAGGAAGAGACGGCAGAAGGAGCGGGAGGAGGTGGAGAGGTTCACGCAATAAATATGAATGAAAAAGATAGAAAAACGAAGCAACGAGAAGGAATACGAAAAAAAAAAAACACGAAGGAATACGGAAAAACATAAAACGAAAGAAAAGAGGGAGAAATGAAATTAGAATAAAGAAAATGACGGAGGGGCGTAATGAAAATGGGAAAAATGAGAACAAGAAAATGCATTAAAAGACTAGCTAGTGAGTGTGTTAGAGAGGAAATGAAAGGCAGTGACTAGGTTAGGTTAGAGAGAGAAGAGAGAGAAGTGATAAGAGACTCTTTAATGATGAATAAAAGGTCAGCGATGGAAGGAGATAAGGAGGAGAGAATAGGAAAAGAGAGTATAAGGATTCGAAAGGAGTGGGAGAAATACCCGGCAGAAAAGAAAAGGAACAATTTGTTGAGAATAGAACTAATGAAATTGTGCGTGTGTGTGTGTGTGTGTGTGTGTGTGTGTGTGTGTGTGTGTGTGTGTGTGTGTGTGTGTGTGTGTGTGTGTGTGTGTGTGTGTGTGTGTGTGTGTGTGTGTGTGTGTGTGTGTGTGTGTGTGTGTGTGTCTGTGTGTGTCTGTGCGTGTGTGCATGTGTAAGGGATATAATATATATATATATATATATATATATATATATATATATATATAGAGAGAGAGAGAGAGAGAGAGAGAGAGAGAGAGAGAGAGAGAGAGAGAGAGAGAGAGAGAGAGAGAGAGAGAGAGAGAGAGAGAGAGAGAGAGAGAGAGAGAGAGAGAGAGAGAGGAGAGAAGAGAAAGAGGAAGAGGAAGAGGAAGAGGAAGAGGAAGAGGAGGAGGAGGAGGAGGAGGAGGAGGAGGAGGAGGAGGAGGAGGAGGAGGAGGAGGAGGAGGAGGAGGAGGAGGAGGAGGAGGAGGAGGAGGAGGAGGAGGAGGAGGAGGAGGAGGAGGAGGAGGAGGGAAGATCTTGGGTCCTGTTTAGAGAAGGAGTGGCCGTCCCTTTGGGGTCTACCTCCAAATGGAGATAAACCTGTTGATGGTCTTTGAAAGCGAGCGGCTTGGAGTCTATCTTACGTACATCTATCAGAACCACCATATGTTTGTAATCATTACTAGACGAGTCAAGATGAAAATGAGACTGATGTAAAACAGTTGTAAACAAAAACAAAAAAGTAGAAGAAAAAAATGAAGGGGAATGAAAAGACTCAAAGAAAAAAGAAGAAGAAAGGATGATGAGAGAGACGAAGAAAGAAAAGATAACAGAAGAGGAGAAGGAGGAGAAAGATCCAGAAGGGAAATGCAGAAGAGAAACGTACACATTGATGGGAAAAAAAAGGAAAAAGTAAATAGAAGTCGGGGGGGGAGGGTAAAAATCAAAACAAGAGAAAGGAAATTGGGTGATGAAGCACACAAATTGAGATGAGAAACAAGAGGAAAAAACTGGAGGAAGAACAAGAGAAGAAAGAGGAAACAAAGAAGAACTAAGAGGAGTAAAGAGAGTAATAACAAGAGGAATTAAAATGAGAGAATGATTTGATGGAGTAGAATAAAGTGGAGGATCAAGATAAGGTGGAAAAGGAGTTTGATCATGAAAAAGATGAGGTGGAGAAACAAGAGAACGATGAAGAGAAAGATGAAGAAGAGGAGAAGGAGAAGGGGGGGGGAAGAGAGAAAAAAAGAGCACCAGGAGAGGAAAAGGTGAAAGGAAGTGGGAGGAAAATCGAACAAAGGGAGGAAGAGGAAATTGGGGAAGACAGACATAGTATTAAGAAGAAGAATATACGAAGGAAGAATCACCAGGAAAAACAAAAACAAATATAAAGCAACGTAGCGAAATAAGAGAAAGGAAAAAGAGTAACAATAAAAAATGTGAGAAAGAGGAGGGGAAGGAGATACAGAAAGAGAGAGACATACGGAGGAGAGTGGTGGATAAAAGCTGATTAAATAAAGACTAGGAGTATTGGAATGACTCACAAAATCAACTGACACCGAAAGACTGATAGAAATAGAATGACAGATAAAAGAATATGGAAAGTGACTGACACAGAAAAGACTGATGGAAAAAGATTGACGGTGAAAGAATCGGTGGAAAAGACTGATGATCAAAGGCTGACGTGGAAGGAATGGAGGCGAAAGACTGATGGAGAAAGACTGATGGAGAAGGACTGATGGGGGAAAGACTGATAGATGGTCATGTTCTGTGGCTTGCCGTCGCTTTTATCCTTGCGGACAATCTCGCACCGCAGACTGATAAAGGAAGAAAGACACGAGGAACAGAATAACAGCGGTAATTGGAGATGAAGGTGAGGAAGGACACACAAAAAGAACTGGAAAGCAACAGAGTGACGAAAGAAAGATGCGAGGGAAACCGAATGAGCGCAACGAGAACCTGAAAAACAGGAACAAAAGAATAAAAGAAGCGAAAGTAAAGTAAACCACGTAGGAATGAAACGGAAAAAAGAAGAGCAAAATCCCGATAGATCACGGGAAGGCAGGAGTACAAAAATGAGAGAGGGAGAGAGAGAGAGAGAGAAAAGTAAAGGGAGAAGAAAATAGACAAAGAACAGAATGAGGTGGTGAGGAGGGATATTCTCCATCCGTTTTCTGTCAGGAAAGGTAGAGAGAGAGAGGAAAGAAAAGTATTGAAAAAATAGGAGGCAATAGTAGAGAGATAAGATAAAGTAGAGGGAAGATTAGTAAAAAACAAACCACAGTAAAAAAGAAGATAAAACTGTGGAGAGAAGGTAGGAAAGCAAAACACGGAGTTAGTGAGAGCGTGAGAGAGAAGGAGGGAGTGTGAAGTGGAGAAGAGAAAAGAGAGAGAGATAAGGGAAAAAGAAGAGAGAGACAATGGAGAAAAGAGAGAAAAAGAGAAAGAGGGAAATAGAAGAGGGTAATCAAGGGATAGACAGAAAAGAAGAGAAACGAGAGGCGAGAGAGGCGAGAAAGGAGAGAGAGGAGAGAGACAAGAAACAATAAAGAGTAGAAGATAAAGAGTCAGAGGGAAGTACCAGCCTCCAGAGTTCAAAGAAGAAGAGAGCAACAACGGAAGGACGAAAGCAACCAAGAGAAAAAGAATGATGGACTGACGGAGGGAGGGAGGGAGTTACGGCGAATGAATTTGTATCAATCAAACCCAAATGTCGAACTCCGAGATCTCCGAGCTCAACCCGAATAAACGATATCGCCCTACAATTAGCAAGTTTAACAAGAAACATGGACAACGGCGCATAGTTCCCCTCAGGAGCCAGCACGCGTCCTAGTTTGTGCAAAGAGAAGGGGGTGGTAACAATTCTCGTGTCAACGTTAAACGAATTATGGAAGATGAAAGAGCATCGGAACTCTTGGAAAAAATACGGACGCCAACAGGACAATAACTGAGGAACTGGCTGCCATCCCCGTTTGCCAATGAAAACCGATACGCTCGCCACTTTTTAACTGTCATAACGAATCTCAACGACTTTGCGAATTTTTAAACGCGTAAATCTTTGACGGTCACACAAATGCAAAAAAAAAAAAAAAATTAAGTCTGCCTACGAGCTTAATGCTGAAGGACTGTTTCTTAACAGCTTATCTAAACTTAGCATTGTAATTCTAGTTCATATCGTCAAATTACCTAGCAAGCAAATCCTGACACAACAGTCGCCATCCTTGGCGACACGGAAGTGAGCAGTCCTTTCGTTAATGGCAGGGCGGCGCCACAGAAATGAAATAAATAGCCTGGCGGCAGGCATGACAAGAGTCAAAGTGCCCCCTGGTACGAAAGGTTAATGGGAACACGCCACGACTCCTTTGCTGCTGAGCGGGAAAAAGGAAAAGATCCTACACTAGGAGTCCTGCAGCTACGGCCTTTGCCTTAGGCGCTCTAGGGACTACTGGGACAGGTAACAGTTACTATCATGAATCGGAGAGTGCGGGATTCGAACCCACAAGTAATCGAGTGTGAGACCAGCACGCTTCCGATGACGCCACCAGCGCACAGTAAGCGGGAAGCAGAGATAATGAACAAAGCAATCAGAAGAAAGCTCGAAGGACCATCCGATGCAGCAGCAAGGTTCGAAGAAAGATGAAGTCTTGCAGTTGTCAATGTGTTCCACGGAGGCTGGGAGAAGAGGAACGCGGGTTCTTTTCGAATTAACCTCGTTTTTATATCGGTAGACTCGGTAGAGATTTTGTGACACTAGAAAGCTAATTAGAGGTCTACAACTACGAATGACAGCGGAGAGAAACCTGTGACTCACAAAAATCTGGGAGAAGGAGAAGGAGAAAGAGGGAGGAACGGGAAGTGACAAGGAAAAAGGGGAAGAGACGGAGGGTTAGGAAAGAGGAGGAAGAGGGGAAGGGAAGGGAAGGGGATAGGGCGTGAAGGGTAGGTAGAGTGAAGGGGAGGAGGGTGACAAGTGGGAGGAGGAGAGAACCTGGGGAATGAAGGGGAGGAGGATAAGATGGGGAGGAGTAAGAAAACAGTAGAGGAGGTGAGTAGTAGTAAGAAGAGGAAGAGGAGGAAGACAGTGTGAAGGAAAATAAAAGGAAACAGAGGTTGAGATGCAGCAAAAATGTGAAAGGTCTAGGTAACAAATATATATATATATATATATATATATATATATATATATATATATATATATATATATATATATATACAGTAATGATAAAAACTATAATAATGATGATGATGATGATAATGATGACAATGACAATGACAATGACAATAACAATAATAATAATGATAATATCTATATACAGAGAGCTTTTTTATATAAGGAAAGTAGCCAAGTCAGAGGCACATACCTGTTCCTACCTATTTCACTCTCTTCTACTACCCTCCATCCATCCCATCTCAGTTCCTCATCCTCATGGATAGCTTTTGGTATTTGGGGGCACATGGGGCAGGAAAGGGAGGACTGGAGGTGGAGGTAAATTGATGATTGATGATTGATTGATGATTGATGATGATGATGATGATGATGATGATGATGATGATGATGATGATGATGATGATGATGATGATGATGATGATGATGATGATGATGATAAATGATGATAGTAATTACAATAATAAAGAATAAAAGGAAAAGTAAACTTTGAGGTTTTTATGAATATATGATCATATCAACGTCTCCTACGAAGATACTAACTTTGACACCCTAATCGATTTGGCTGGCAAAAGAGAACGATAACCGTTCTAATGGCACGAGGTGATGGGGTGTGATGAATGGTGACCGTTAGTGACGGTTGGTGACCGTTAGTGACGGTTGGTGACCGTTAGTTACGGTTGGTGACCGTTAGCGACGGTTGGTGACGATAAGTTGCTGCTAGTGACCGCTTCGACGAGTTCGCGTCATTACTGAAGCCACTTGTCTCCTTCACTCTCCTTGTGCTTCATCTTCACGAAAATCAGAGGAAAGATTCTGGGACCATAGAAGGACGAGAACCTTCGTTCACGTCCTCAAGGTTCTTCATGGGAACCCAAAGTCCTCCAGCTTCCTCTCTGATGAAGGAATTTCGTGAGTAATGTCACTGGAGATGTTAGATGCGAGTCTTAAAGGCCATTTACACGGTCAAACGGGTTGTCAAACAAGTGTTTGAAGGGATGTTTGACAATGTGAATGGGGAATTTGGTTGTCAAACACGTTTGTCAAACGCGTTTGACAACCAAATACCACATTCACACGTTCAAACGTCACTTCAAACACTTGTTTGACATACCGGATTTGACAAACT
>NC_134787.1:47020175-47030175 GCF_046742065.1 Oratosquilla oratoria
GTGTGTGTGTGTGTGTGTGTGTGATTCACCATGGTCTTGGATCACGTGTTGGACTCGTGATCGACAGTTACTAACCTCCCGATTGAGAGCTCAGAGGTCGTATGACCGATCTATGAGTAATACTGTGACCTTACACGCACATACACACCCAACTCCCCGCCCACGAGAGTTGGAGTAGCACACTGTAGCGAAGCGATCCTGAAATTATTTTTGCCCTGGGCGGGAGTAGAACCCAGACCGCCGCAGTGGCGGTCGAGAGCTCTAACCACAGCGCCACGAGGTGTGTGTGCGTGTGTGTGTACATCTGTGTATGTATGTGTGTCTGTGTGTGTGCGTACGTGTGTATGTGTGTCTGTGTGTGCGTCGGAAAAGACCTCAGAGCTCATATATGACCGACCTATGGGTAATGCTGTGACCTTACACGCACACACACACCCAACTCCCCGCCCACGAGAGTTGGAGTAACGACTCGCAGCGCAGCGATACTAAGATTAATTCAGCCCTGGACGGGATTCGAACCCGGACCGCCGTAGTGGCAGCCGGGAACTCTACCATTGTGCCACGTGTGTGCGTGTGTGTGTGTGTGTGCTCATACATACTCGTACATTAAAACCTGGCATCAACATCCAGAATTCAGGCGTAATCACTAAGTTTAGTTTAAGACGACATTATTGCTAAGTATATCAAACCAGAGGTAATAGAGGCAAATCACTCGGATAAATGGTAATTTGAGACAACGATATCAGCTTTTATCTCAGTCATTTCTCCGAATTCTGGTAAATCACTTAAATTTAGATACAACAAACGTACACATAATTCGATTCGATGATGTTTACTCCTGTCAAGTCGACGACATTTACGCTTGACTATGACCCCATACACCCCATCACCACCACCACCCCCATCCCACCCCTACTGTGATAAACATGACATTATCGTCGTCTTAAATTACCTCACTAAAAGACCAAGTGATGAAGAAGTGCCTTTTATCTCCATGAGCAGTGACACAGTCTATGGTCTCTTGTTGACATAAATTCAAGACGACAAACCAAAATGGCCGTAAGAAAGGCTTAACTAAAAACAAAGGCAAAGCGACGTGACGTCACAGCGCATCACAAGCAGGTATGAAGAGAATAGGAGAACAAAATATGTGGAGAAATAGGAAGTAAAAGGTAAACAAGAGGAAAATAAACAAAGAGTAATCATTCAGCACGATATGAAAAGGCTGAACATATCAGTTGACGATTTGGATCTATGGAAATAGAATAGAAAACAAATCTGGTTCCAAGAATATGATTTGGACAACAAAAACAGCTCTGAAAAATTAACTATGCATCGACATCGCTGTATCCAGCTATTGAAAACCACAAAAAGCCTTAGAAATAATAAATGGCTGCACTTGAATAACATCAGAACATATTCACTCTAAAGCCAAAATTCTTCCCCTTAAGAATACACACACCCGCACACACACACTCACACACACACACACACACACACACACACACACACACACACACACACACACACACACACACACACACACACACACACACACACACACACACACACACGCACACATATATATATATATGTATATATATATATATATATATATATATATATATATATATATATGTATACACATGTTTATACTTTCGTACCGAGACTACTTTTAAATGTAATTGTCGTGATGTTAATTTTTTCAACCGTGTTGTGCCCATACGGTAATGTAAGCCTCATAACCTATTTGTACCACCTCCTTCTGAACCAGAGAATAACGTTCCATTCTGTCTGCTCATTTAGCTGGATGACACCTCTGGGTTGGAGGAAGCTCTATTGACCTTTCCCATGGAGAGACACCTATTAGTTGTGTTAATACCCATCTCAGCTCTTAAACTACGAGACTAAGTAATTCCATTATATCATCAAAGTAGGAAGACTGCTAGTCTGAAACAAAGCTTCTCTATAGGTAGTCTTTTTTTTTCGTTTTACCAGTAAGTGACTTGTTGTTATCATCTTTCCAAATTCATCGCTCGATTTGCATGAAAACTGCGTGCACCTGCAGCTTAGCGTGTGAAGAATTCTACCCTTCTTGGTTTCACAAAAGAGGCGGTGTCCCTGATACGCTAGAACAGGCAGGTATTTAGGAAAAGAATATATGTATATACTCGTAATGTGTATATGTATGTATATGTGTATATCTACATGCATACACACGCTCTCTCTCAAATACTCAAATACACACACACACACACACACACACACACACACACACACACAGAAAGAGAGAGAGAGAGAGAGAGAGAGAGAGAGAGAGAGAGAGAGAGAGAGAGAGAGAGAGAGAGAGAGAGAGAGAGAGAGAGAGAGAGAGAGAGAGAGATTCAAGGTATTCATTCTCTCGAAGATTTTCGATTTGATGATACATTGTTTTGTCTTTTTTTTCAAGATGAGCACAAAGCAGAACTACGAAGGATAAACTGAAGACAGGAGATTGAGGAAAAACGTATGAAATTATAAAAAAAAAAAAAAAATAACGTACGCGAGAAGAAGGCAAGTGAGGATTGAAGGTACAAAAAGAAATAGAGGCAAATTAAAAAGAAAAAAACGAAGAGGTTAGGCTGGGAGACATAATAAAGAAGAAATTCGACTAAGAAGGAATCAGAAGATAGGAGAATACAAAATCAATAAATTGAGGTACAAAGGAAAGGGGAAAGAAGGAAAGGGAAGGGAAGGAAAGGTTAATGTAAGAATGAGGAAAAGAATTGACAAAAAGGGAAGGAAAACGATTGCAGATAAAAGGAAATTAAAGTGTAGAAAATGGAAAAAAAAATGGGAAGAAAGGGATAAGGAAAAAAATAGTAGGGGGAAAATAGAAAGGAAATTGTAGGAAAAGGAGGAAATTGAAAAAAAAAATGAAAGGAATGGAAAAAGAAGGAAAGCAAAGAAAAGAGGAGAGAAATAAAAGAAGAGAGAAATAGAAGGAAGAGGAGAGAAAAAGAAAGAGAAATGAAGGAAAACTAGAGAATGGGAAAGGAACTATTAAAACAAGGTAAAGAAAAAAAAAGGAAAACGGGAAGGAAAATAAATTGAGATGAAGCGAAGGGAAAGAAAGAGGGAGGAGGAAGAGGAGGAGGAGGAGGAGGAGGAGGAGGAGGAGGAGGAGGAGGAGGAGGAGGAAGAGGAAGAGGAAGAGAAGGCAGGAGAGGAGGAGGAAGAGGAGACGGGGGAGGAAGAGGAAGAGGAGGAGGAAGAGGAGGAGGAGGAGGAGGAAGAGGAGGAGGAGGAGGAGGAGGAAGAGGAGGAAAAGAAGGAAGGCAAAGTCAACTAAAACGAAAAGAGTCAAGAGAAGGATTTGAGTGGGAGTTTGGGCCGAAGGTCTCCCAAGATCCATCATTGATCTCCGATGGCCGAATTTTATGACTGATTTCATGACCACTTGAATACTTGTCGCTATCGTTACGTCATTATCATTAGCGGATTCAACCCCCTCATCCCCCACCCCCCCGGTCATTAGCGAGGCCATCAACGTAAACTCCGGCCGTAGGCAGACACACTGGAACTGTCCCATGCGCCTTAGCGTGATCTCTCTCGACCTCCTCTATTGACCATTGTATTGCATTTGGTACATTTAGAGGGTTTGTTCTGGCTAACTTCAAAATATTTCATTTGGCTCAGGGAAGCCTCCAGATCCTCCCCCTTAAATATATATATATATATATATATATATATATATATATATATATATATATATATATATACATATACATATATATATATATATAATGCGTGTATGTATATTGTATATATATATATATATATATATATCATAATATATATATATTATAATAACAATAATAATAATGATAATAATAATAATAAATAAACTAAATAAATTAATGAATTAAATAAATAAATGGGTAACTATCAGTACATTTCAGAATTTTACTCCCTCACCAGACGATGTTCACTGAGTGAAATATTTAATTAATTCACTAGCTAATTAATTAAATAATCAACTAATGATTAAGTGGCTCATCGTGGCCTACAGGGAACACGCCCGATAGATTTGCCTCTGGCTAAATCCTCACTGTTTACAGAAGGTCATCGTGACAAAGGGTCAACCTCCTCCCCTCCTCCCCCCCTCCTCCCTCCCCCTCTTTATTCAACCCCCCCCCTCTCCCCCTAACACACTCCTGGCCCAAGTCATCCAGACCCAATTTTCCAATACCCATCTTCTCCTCTCTTCACTTTCATCGCCTTCCTCTCTCTCATCTTCTTCGTTTCCTCCACACGGTTCTGCCCCATAAAGCACTTCTTTGCCACTGTAGTTCCTTCTCCCGAACTACCTGTGTATTTCCTTCGTCTCTTGTTGTTGTTTTTTATCCGTTTTCTCACTGCCTCAAACACAAATGCAACCTTCCTTGTACAAGTCCTGACATAAAAAAATAGTGAATAAAATTAGACAAATAGATAATTCAACTAAATGATTAATCAATATGTAAAGGACTAGCATAAATATGTAACATAGATGAACAAATAAAAATCACCGCCTCAAACACAAATGCAACCTTCCCTGTATAAGGCTTGACATAAGAAAAATAGTAAATAAAAATAGATAAATAAATAATCTAACTAAATGATTAATCAGTAAATAAAGGACTAGCATAAATATGTAACAAAGATGAACAAATAAAAATCACGGAATGAATGAATTAACTAACAAGTTTAAAAATAATCAGATTAATAGATGATTTAATGAATAGTAATAATAGCAATAAAAGAAAATCCTCAGCCTATCTATCCATATACCTGATGGACAATTCAACTTCAACCATAATTCTAGCACCTCCTCCTCCTCCTCCCTACCACTCCCTCCAGTTGCAAAGGAACTGTCCATCATTCAGGATGCCAACACGTGAATTCATTCACCAATAATTGGTTGCTTTACGAGAAGATTAGGATAACTTTATGGTTAAAGATGAGGTAAAGATAATGGAACTGCCTAATGTAGGCCTTATGGTCTCTTGCGGTCTTCTCCATTCTTATGTTAACCGCCTCGGCAGCGTAGTGCTGCATTCAAGAAACGCTTTATCTTTTAGTTCAGAGACAGAAAAAACAAAAACAAAAACAAAACGAAAATGAAAAGAATCATAGATGGAAAAGACGAAATAAGAAAAAGAGAAAGAAAAAGAAAAGACAGAGAAAAGAAGAAGAAAAAAAAATCTTCGAATAAAGCATAAAGAAAAATAAAGAAGACATACCAAGAAACTGAAAAAATATATATACGTATATTTCTCGTAGCACAAGGGCGAGCTCAAAGAGGGCGCCTCAGGGTTCCTAGAGGGCGCCTGGCGACAAAGGACAGTTCCGGACCTTGACCAGGAAGAGGAAGAGGAAGAGGAGGAGGAAGGAGGAAAAGAGGGAAGGAGGGGGAGTGGAGGGGACCAAAGAGCGGGGGAAGGAGAAAGAAGAGAGGGGAGAGGAAGAAGAGATGCAGGAGAAGGAAGAACTGGAAGAAAAATGAGAAGGAAAATGTGGAGGAGGAAGAGGAGTAGAAGGAGGAGGGGAAGAGAAGAGGTAGGAAGAGGAGGAAGATAGGGAGTATGAAGAAACAAGGAGGGGAAAGAAATATGAGAGGAGGAATAGAAAGAAGGGAGGACAGAGACTGAAAGGAGGAGGACGGAAGGGAAGAGGGATAAGGAAGAAGGAAGACAAGGAAAAGGAGAATGGAGAGAGGGAGGAGGGAGAAGGAAGAAGGAGAAGGATGTGGAGGAAGATAAGGTGGAGGTGGCGAAGGGTGGAGGCAAAGGAGTAGAAGCGAGATGATGAGTAGGAGGAAGAGGAGGAAGACGAGGAGGAGGAAGGTGGGGAGGGATGGGGAAGAGGAAGAGAGAGAATTAGGGAAGACAAATAGGGGAAAGGAAGAAGGAAAGGGAGGGTAGAGGAGGCTAAGAAGTAAGAATGGGATAGAGGGAGGAGAGTGGAGGAGAAAAGGAGGAAGAAGGGGAAGAAGGACGAGGAAAGGAGGAGGGAAGTTGGATGCCAGGCGAACTGAGACCTGGAATCAAACCGAGACACCAGAAGCCCAGAGAGTCGGTTCCTACTTCGAGAGCGGAGAAGTCTCGTACTGCAGCCGATTGGGCCGTGTCGAAGGTGCAGTGATTTTAGTCGAAGAGAGGCTCGTCTTGCAAGGCGGCCCTTGACCCACAACCTGTCATGGAAGGCCACCAGGTGATCGGCTTCCAGGACTTTCCAGAGGGAGGGAGAGCGTTTCGCGACGAGGATGAGGAAGGGGGAGAACGGGTAGTAGAAGGAAGACGGTGAGAAGGAGGAGGAGGAGGAGGAAGAGGAGAAGGATGTCAAGGAGGAGGAAATGGAAAGGAGAAGAAGGAAAGAGGAGAAAAAGGAAAAAAAGTGGAAAAAGAAGTAGAAAGGCGGAAAGGAGTAGGAGGAGGAGGAAGGAGATGAGGAGGAGGAAAAGGAGTAGAAGGAAGGGAACGAAAAGGAGGAAGACGGGAAGGGAGAGAAGGAGGAAGAGGAAGAATATGAAAAGGAAAAAGAGGAAGAATATGAAAAGGAAGAAGAGAAGGAAGAGGAAGAATAGGAAGAAGAGGAAGAAGAGGAAGAAGAGGAAGAAGGGGAAGAAGATGAAGAACAGAAAGAAGAACAAGAAGAGGAAGAGGTGGTGAGGGTTGCTACATTCATTTCTCTCAAGATTCCGCAGGAAGAGAGACTTGGTGACCACTAAGTCTGAGGTCGAAAAGTGGCCAAAAAAAAATTATAACAAAGGTGAAGAAACCCGAAGACGATCTTGTATTTTGGACCTTTGAGTTAGTTTCAACTACATCCTCTTAATGGCGACGGGTCGGGAGTGACTCTCCTTCTACAAAGAACTAAAATAGAGCATTTTTTTCTTCAAATGGTATGGGACGGGTGAAGGGTACATACGATTATATATACTTTGAGTATGCCAATCCTACGGTAAGTGGGAAAGGGCTTTGTAGTGTATGCATTGATGTAGGTAACTTTCCACACACACACGTCTCCGTGTATCTCTCATGTGGGAGAGAGAGAGGGGGGAGAGGGGGAGAGGGAGAATGGAGAGAGAGAGAGGGGGGAGGTAGGAGGGAGAGAGGAGGTAAAGTGAAAGAGGAGAGAGAAGAGAGGGAGTGAGAAGAGGAGAGAGAGGAGAGGGAGTGAAAGAGGAGAGAGAGGAGAGGGAGTGAGAAGAGGAGAGAGAGAGGAAAGAGAGAGGGGAGAGAGAGTGAGGAGAGGAGAGAGGAGAGAGAGGAGATGGAGTGGAGGGAGAGAGGGGAGAGAGGGAGAGAGGAGAGAGATGGGAGAAAGGGAAGAGCTGGGAGAGAGAGGGGGAGAGATGGGAGAGAGAGATGGGAAAGAGAGAGTGGGGAGAGAGGGGAGAGAGAGAGAGAGAGAGAGAGAGAGAGAGAGAGAGAGAGAGAGAGAGAGAGAGAGAGAGAGAGAGAGAGAGAGAGAGAGAGAGAGAGAGAGAGAGGGGGGGGGAGAGGGGGAGAGAGAGGGAGAGGGGAGAGAGAGGGGAATAGAGGAGGGAGAGGGGAGAGAGAGGGGAATAGAGAAGGGAAGAGAGAGGAGGGAGAGAGAGAAGGGAAGAGAGAGGAGGGAAGAGAGAGGAGGGAAAGAGAGGAGGGAAAGAGAGAAGGAAGAGAGAGAAGGGAGAGAGAGAAGGGAGAGAGAGAGAGAAGAGAGAGAGAAGAGATAGAGGAGGGACAGAGAGGAGGGCGAGAGGAGGGAGAGAGAGGAGGGAGAGTGGAGGAGAGAGAGGAGGAGAGAGAGGGGGAGAGAGAGGGGGAGAGGGGGGCCAGAGGAGGGAGAGAGAGGAAGGAGAGAGAGGAAGGAGAGAGAGAAGGGAGTGAGGAGGAAGAGAGATGAGGAGAGAGAGGAAGAAGAGAGAGGAAGAAGAGAGAGGAAGGAGAGAGGAAGGGAGAGAGAGTGGAGAGAGAGAGGGGGAGGAGGGAAGAAGGTAGGAAGAAAGAGAGAGAGGAAGGCAACGAAGGAGAGAATGAGGGAGGAGCTGAAGGGAGGGGAAAGGTAAGAAAGGAGACAGGGATAGGAACAAGAGAGACTAGCGGAAGAGGAAGGCGAAGGAGGAAGGAAGAGAGAAATGGAGTGTGTGTGGAGGGATAGAGGCCAGCAAAGGGAGGAACGAAGATTTACGAAGGGCAGAAACGCTTATGGAAATTTTGAATATTATTTTGGCGAGAGCGTTGTTAGCAACGGTGATGGACTGGTGGAGATATATGTAGCATATAGCTGGCGGAGAAAAAAAAAACAGGAGGGAGCGATGCCCAGCTATATTTTGTTAAACCAATTATAGGCTATCTTGGTAACCTCATTACTCCACTAAATGGGTGACTCCATCACTCCGTAAAAATGAACAATCTAATTGCTGCCTCCACAGGTAACCCCGTTACATCGACGCTGCTGTTATTTACTCCTTCTCTTTCATTTTTAATTTCTTTTCTTTTTCTTTTTTGTCTTTGTCTCCTGAAACATTATCCTCAATACGGTCCTGTTATCTGAGTCTTCACAACTAAAGTTTCTCTCTTTCTCTCTCTCTCTCTTTATCTGTATTTTTGTCTCATTCTTCCTTTCTCTTTCTTTCTTTCCCTATATATGTGTTCGAGACTAGACTCAAAGATGCATGCAGACCACTTTTAGTTTCCTCTATCCCTCCATTCCTTAAATCTTTCCTCTAATATTTCTACGACTCAATTTCTTCGTTGAAATATTGACTCCAAGGATAGAAGCGCTGGATATCTCCGACAGTGTTAAATGTTAATAGCAGTTCTTCGACCATGTTAAAACTCTCCTTTAAATGCGCTCTTTTCAACTCTCTAGTTCTATCACGCATCTCCTCTTATCCTTTCATTCTTTCAATTAACCACTCTTTATCGATCTTACGCCTTTTTTGTCTCTCTCTTCCGACACAGCCCACCATCACTTTTTTGCTATTTTCTTCTTCTCTTTTGTACAATTGATGTCTTTTTTTACTTTACACCCTCCCCAAACACTGGTGGCGTCATTGGAAGCGTGCTGGTCTCGCATTTGCTCAGTTGTGTGTTCAAGTCCGCACTTCTTTCAGATTCCCAGCATTGACTGTTACCTACCCCAAGAGTCCATGCGCACTGGTCAAAGGTGACGGCTTCGGCCGAAGCTACTCGGCGCCTCCTGACGTAGGCTCCCCACCCTCTACTTTTCCCAAACCTTTTGAGAGTGTCACTTCTTTTACGGTTTCAAATACTTGACAACGAAGTCTTGCGTTTTTTTTCCTGTTCTTTTCCATACTGAATATTCTCACCAACGTCTTCTCAATATCCAGCCGTCCTCTTTTGTTTGTTTTTCTTCCCTGCTCGAACTCCTTCATCTTTCTGCTACACTTCTGCTTTTTACAGTTTGAACTATCGGTTTCATGCTGTTCCCTACCTATCAAAGTTCCTGAAGAAGGTCTGACGAGGTTCTTAACTATCCTGCCGAAGCTCTTCCCCGAGGATTCCATACCTACAGTTTGTTTCTCCTCCACCCACACTTCTACTTTCTAAAGATCGCCGTCACAGCTCCCGAGGATCCTCCTACCGCAGATCCTACGGAAGACCCCTCATCAGTAGTTCCTCTCCTCTTCACTTTTGCTTTGTTGCCCTTTGTTTCATTCATCACTCCTTTACTTCTGCTTGTGTTATGTCTTTCCCACTTCCAGCTTCTCCTCTCACTAATATTTCTTTGCTTTTCCTTTCAGATTCTCTCCTGTTTGGCTTTTTCTCTATTTCGTGTTTCTTTTTCTCTGGGTGTCACCGATTCATTTCTCCTGCCCCGGGCTTATCCTTCCTGTGCCTTCAGCTACGTTTCTCGTCCTCCCTCGCCCCCTCCACCCTGTCACACACACTCTTTATCTCATTTCACCTTCCCCCGTCCCCCTACCCAATCTCGAAACTTCCTCTTCGTTATTCCTCCCCCGTTATTC
>NC_134787.1:47035175-47037675 GCF_046742065.1 Oratosquilla oratoria
ATACTGATAACCAGCACGATGTTAAATGTTGAATTCAATCCTATCGATACTGGTGCTACAAAAAAAAAAAAAACAGATATTTTCGAAACCGATGAATGAGCATGGTTTACTGAAAGAAATTTTGCCGAAGCTGGTGTTAGACTTGCTACTTCCTTATCATAAAAATAGAGCTGTTTACGAGTGAAAAGTCCATGTAAGAGTGCATCATATTAGAACGCATTCCTTCTGCGATTGCCCGATTGGTCAGTTGCGCACATTCGCCCGCTCGCTTCGTCTAAGTCGGCAACCCACAATCGTCAGGGCCGGCAGTAAATACTCGCCACTTCAACCACATCCTCCAGTGACATCATTCATTCGGCCACTCTATTTACATAAATAATTATACAAAATACGCTGTGTATTGATCATTCGTTGTTTATACAACCCAAAAATAATACGACAGAAAATGTCCGATGTTTTGGTAAATTCAATGATTCGGTATATTCCTAATCACCCCGAAGGCGCCGAAAGACAGACACACACACACACACACACACACACACACACACACACACACACACACACACACACATATATATATATATATATGTATATATATATATATATATATATATATATGTATACATATATATATATATATATATATAAAATATATATATATATATATTAGCGCGCGCGTGTGTGTGTGTGTGTGTGTGTGTGTGTGTGTGTGTGTGTGTGTGTGTGTGTGTGTGTGTGTGTGTGTGTGTGTGTGTGTGTGTGTGTGTGTGTGTGTGATTCCCCATGGTTTTGGACTCGTGATCAACAGCTATCTCCCTCTCGGAAGAGAGCTGAGAGCTCATAATTTATGACCGATCTATGGGTAATGCTGTGACCTTAAACGCATGCACCCACGAGAGTTGGAGTAATAACTCGCACGCAGCGATATTGAAATTATGTCAGCTCTGGGCAGAATTCGAGCCCGGACAGCCGTAGTGGCAGCCGGGGACTCTACCAACCGCGCCACCGTGTCGTGTGTGTGTGTGTGTGTGTGTGTGTGTGTGTGTGTGTGTGTGTGTGTGTGTGTGTGTGTGTGTGTGTGTGTGTGTGTGTGTGCGTGTGTGCATAGAGAAAATATTAAAAAGCTTAAAGTCCTCTTGAGCTTTCTGTTAGTGGGCGGGAGACTGGTAGATCTACAGGTAACAAGACGGTGATAACGTAAATATCAAAATATCTATCAGCGGAAGAAAATATACGGTTTATAAGAAATAAAGGCAGAAGGAAGTTAGATGAAACGAAAGGAGTGATTATAGAAAGAGAACTGGAAAAAAATTACTGAAAGGTTTAGGATTTTACGTGGTATCAAAAAATACTGACGAAAAGTCAAGTTAAAGAAGAAACGTGAAGAAAAAAAAAGGTAACTAATACTATGGAAAGGACCAAAAGGTCGCATAAACTAATACTTGGATTGATGTAAACTGGAAAGAGAGAACAGAAAACTTGTACGTAAGCATTACCACCAATAGAAAGTAGGGAAAGAAAATAAAGGATAAAAAGATGAACTTAATGAGCTTGGAAAAGTCTAGGCTGATGAATTCCTGGAGGAAAAGTCGGATTTTTTTTAGATAAACTGAAGAAAAGAGTTTTGGTTAGAAAGAAGCGACAAGAAAGATAAAGAAAAAGATGAAAATGAAGACGAAATATAGAGAGAAGATTGTGATACGGAGATATTGATAACATATAGAAATCACTGAAAAAAGTATATTAAACAGATTTTTTTATTTAAGTCGTGATAGGGACAATACCGTAGATTGAGGAACAGAAGAAGGGTAAGAAATAAAAAGAAAAAATGTGGATGAAAAAAAAAGTAGATTTATTAATTTCCAGGAAAACGTCAGAGATGGAAGTAGTTGGACCATTTTATATAAAGAGAGAAAAAATATTGAAAAAATGTTAAAAAAAATAAATAAAAAACGAAGAAGGGAGAAAAAGGTCCTGGGTGAATGAAAGAAAGTATGGAGTCTAATCATAGGTAAGGAAAACCGAAGATTAATTATATTCACTGAAGAAACCAAGAAAAGTTTGTGATGGAAAGCCGAAAAAGTGCGTTCATTTACCTCGTATCGGAACACAAGATCGATTTTTTTTTCTAATAAGACGTATTAGAAATGTAATTACTTAAAAGGAGGTAGTGAAGATATGATAAAGTACGAGTAAATCAAAGTACGTATAAATGTGAAGCTAGTAGACAAATGGTTCAATGCGGAGGAGACAGGGATGTGTGATGTCACCATGGCTGTCCAGCATATTCTAATTAAGTCCTGAAATTAAATGGAGAGTTGAAGCAGAGACATGGGAAAGAGAACTATGGATCAAATACATTGTCTATGTAGTCGAACATTCCTTCCCAAGAGATATATGACAGAATCCAAGGATACCCGCCAATTACCCTGGGCTTACCTTACCTAGCCGAGAGAAAGTCAAGAAATAAGAAGCAGCTTCTTGTTATAATCACCTCTGA
>NC_134787.1:47047675-47055175 GCF_046742065.1 Oratosquilla oratoria
TCCTTAATCCTGATTTGTTGGTTGGTTATATAGGAGTTCTGAGTGTCACCTTCGAGGAGGTATTTCCATCGTTCAACCTGCTTCAGGTATCTGCGCTTTTTGGCTCAAACTGGTTGTCTCTGCGCAGGAAGTATCATTGCCACTCTTGCGTGTTGACTGAAATGTGGGGAGTTTGAGGGCCTTCTGTCAGGCGAAGACACTGAACTTTGTAGGTATTCCTTCAGCTGAATAAAATCACCTGGCGGCAAACAGAACAAAACCATACAAAATAATTATCATAGGATGAATGGAGGTAGGCCTGGCAGGGAAGGGAGTTTCCCTCAGCTGAATGAAATGGTCTGTCAGAAGTGAAACATATGATTCAGACTGAAGAAGAAAAGTTGACCCCATCCACATTGGTGACATTTCTCACACGTTGCTCTAGCTGGCGTCAGGCGATTTTATTCAGCTGGACTGAAATGACTCGGGCATTATTTCTTAACTCCTGTCCTGTGACGTGCTTTAGATATTTCATTTTCGGAAACTTTGCACTATTTTGTTTTGTTATGGAGATGCCTCCGGAGGTTCGCTTTTACGACCATTTTTTTTTTTTTTTCATTCCATCTATTTTGGTCTAGCTGACGACAATCTATTTTATTCCTTATACTAAAGGGAAATAAAGCCCATTGTGGTAAGCACTTTCAATCCAAAGAAGTATACAAATGGTCTATGATTTTATTTTTTAGTTTAAAGGGAAATAATGTCCATTTTAGTAAGCCTCTTCAACCCAAAGAAGTATACAAATTATCTTAGCATCTTGTGAATTTATTCAGTGGAAAGGTGTCCTCTATATTAAAAAAATAAAAGGTTTATCATTGATGATTATTTGATAATTTTGTCTGGATTCTTTGTTCCCAATACTCCCTCACCCCCCTTTCACTCCTTTGTTTCAATTCTTCGTAAATATAACGTCCTTAGATTTGTTCAAACCTATTCGCGCTGTTATGCCTGAGTTTGTATTGGTTTCTTTGTCAATTTTGATATTCTGCTCCTTTGTTTTCGTTTCTTTTATTTCATATCAAACAAATTCGCCTAAAGTTATTCAAAAAGAGAACCTATAATGATTGATGTGCAGTCAAGATCCATCTCTCCTTTCAACGGTTAATTTCTTCTATTCAGCTTTCTTCCTAAGTTGATCCATGTCAATACCTGACTGTCCTTGATAGGCGGTCTGTCTTCGTGCATTTCTTCGTCGTCGTTTGGCTTCCTCCTGAGTTCACGAAACTAAACTTTGCTCGTTTGCTTCTCGGCTGCCTTTGTAGTGCTCCTCTTTGTAGTCCGTGTGTTTGAAGTTGCGTATGTAGTGTCTGCCTGGGCCCTCGTCTTCGTAATACGTGCGTGCGCATTCGTTATATTTGCCTTGTGTGGACATTCTTCATGTAGTGTTTGTCCTCGAAACTTTGTAGCTTTCGTCTTCATTCTCTTTGTTTTTGTGGTCATTCTTCCTGTAATGTCTGTAGTCATACTACTTGTCTTCATTGCTATAACTATTCTGGAGGGGAGTTGACTCTATACTTCCTCTGGATACAATACTATCACTGAAATCTTACTAATAGTATTCGTGTATTTAACACAACTTGTGCTTATTTTCTATTATCCCTTTAGTAAAAAAATATTACTGCACGTTTTTTCATTGTCTTCAAATTTGTTTCGTGTGATTTGGGTGGAATTGATTCTAGAATTCCTGTAAATATAACATCGTACTGCACTCTGGCTTTAAGTATTTGTCTGCGATGTTTATATTGTGGTCGTTCCTTCTATAATCTTACTAGCCAGAATTCTTCAATACACATCTTCCCTACTTATATAAATCCTATACTTATTTCAGTGGAAGTGACTCTAGGGTTCCTGTGAATATAACACTATAGCTGTGTGTTTTGCTTGATAATATTTGTGACTGTAGTAGTAAGCTTCATAGAAGTCTTCTTCGGAGTATTTGGATCTGTATCCGCTGTCTTAAGAGGTCTTATGCTTTAAATCTTTGGCTTAGCAGAGCGTCAGTCTGTCGAGAAAAATATTTCCGCAAATGGATCTTCTCGTTTTTCATGCAATTAAAGAACGAGTGTTCAGTAACAATTTAATCATTCTTAAAAAAATTCATTAATACTCAGGATATACCAAATGTTCTAGTACCAAATATTCTAGAAAGTTTCAAGAGAATTCCTAGTTGATAATACGAACACAATAACACATGACATCGTCAATACATATCAACAGTGATAATATTATCACTAAATTTTGACAATAAAGACACTGCCAACAAATTGTATCAATGATAGTCACCAATGAATATTGATAATATAAATTGTTAGTAATAACATATTGAATTAAATACTGACAATGATTTTATCGTTGATAGATATTGATACTGTTGATATTGCCAATGAATAATGATTATGTCAACATATATCAACAATAACAATATTGCCAATCGATATCAACCAAGCGAGAAATCCCTTGGCACAACCAACAACTTTTTTCCAATAATCTGTATAGTACTTATTTCATCATCAAAAAATTCCTGATCTGAAATCCCGTAAGCTCTCAAGTACATGGAAATAAAAACAAGTCTTTTGACATTACTATGATGATTAGAGTAATAGTGAACATATGAAAGAGTGTTTTTTTTTATAAATTATTTTTCAATGTTCCATTATCTTATTACTTCTACATTCAAAAGAATAAAATATTGTTATTTTCTGCCTTAAGAGTGAATTCAATGGAGGGTACCAGTGACTTTAGTTTAATAAGGAAATCATTAATGGATAATTTATTGGACTAGAAACATTTCCTCAAGAAATTAAATGTCAAAATAACATTTAAATATGACAACACTATAAAATAACCCTTAATTTAAAAAAACCGCCAAAAAAACAACGAAGTAGTGTATAAAATTCCTTGCAAAGATTGTAAAAAAATTTATATTGAGCAAACTGGAAAAATTTAAATCAAGGATTTCCCAACATAAATATAATGTGAGATCTGGCAAAAAAAAAAAAAAAGATACTTTCTTTCATCATAAGTAATTAGATAACCATCACATTGATTAATCCAGGACAATAATCTTACCCAAGGCAAGGGATTTATCTATAAGAAACGTGATCGAATCATATTTAATCTCAAGCACTTTTGATAGAAATGTAAACTTAAGCTAAAGGCATTTCAAATGTAATCAGTTGTTATACGATCTAGTGATGAAATCGTTTCCGCCAGATTGAACCACACCAAGTCAGATCAAAGCAAAGGAGATAAGGTCATTCCCCCTCCCCATCTTCTGTGCAGTCTCCCCTTCCACCCTTATGTTCCCCTACGCTCGTGTTCCTACCCTATTTTTGCATTTAAATACCCTTGTATCTATCTTGCTTTAACCGAAGATGTAATATACGATAGTATCTACTATCTATACGTTTCTCTTATCCTGTGGTAATATTGTATGTGTGCATATATATATATATATATATATATATATATATATATATATATATATATATACATATATATATATATACATATATATATATATATGTATATATATATATATATATATGTATATACACACATATATACTGTGTATATATACGTGTGTGTGTGTGTGTGTGTGTGTGTGTGTGTGTGTGTGTGTGTGTGTGTGTGTGTGTGTGTGTGTGTGTGTGGTGTGTGTGTGTGTGTGAGTGTGTGTGTGTGTGTGTGTGTGTGTGTGTGTGTGTGTGTGTGTGTGTGTGTGTGTGTGTGTGTGTGTGTGTGTGTGTGTGTGTGTGTGTGTGTGTGTGTGTGTGTGTGTGTGTGTGTGTGTGTGTGTGTGTGTGTGTGTAAAACTCAATGGATCTCAGTGAACAGATATACATTTTTATAGACCACAATACATTTTAATTCTAAGACATCAACATCGAGGTAGACTCAAGGAGGTCAACATGCAGAAATTGAAACGTGGTACGGCCAAGGACTCGAACCCGGGCTAGCACGTGACAAGTGGTAGTATATATATATACATATATATATATATATATATATATATATATATATATATATATATGTGTGTGTGTGTGTGTGTGTGTGTGTGTGTGTGTGTGTGTGTGTGTGTGTGTGTGTGTGTGTGTGTGTGTGTGTGTGTGTGTGTGTGTGTGTATCTGTCTATATATATAAATATATATATATATATATATATATATATATATATATATATATATATATATATATATATATATATATATATAGCCTAGTTGGAAAGTCACTGTCGGACTTGTCATGAGGATGCTGGGTTCGAGTCCTGGGCAGTACCACATTTCAATTTCAGCAGGCTGGCCTTTGATGGCTTAGAATTAAATTGCATTGTGGTTGTTAATCTGTATCTCTAATCACTGGGACCCATTCAGTGTTGTACACACACACACACACACACACACACACACAGACATATATATATACATATATATATATATATATATACATATGTATATGTGTGTGTGTTTGTGTGTGTACAGTTTGTATATATATATATATATATATATATATATATATATATATACATATACACACACACTCACTCACATATATATATATATACATATACATATATACATATACATATATACATATATATACATACATATATATATACATATATATATAGATACATATATATAGATACATATATATATATAGATACATATATGTCACGTGGGTCACGTGACGAGACTTAGAGGGCTGTCGGCGCGGACGTCGACCACGTGATTTGGCCGAGACGAGGCTTGGTGGTGGTAGTGACCCAGCACACCTGACCCGGTCGAAGGTGGCGTGAGGTCATGATTGGCTTCAGTGTTGCCAACTGTCCCTACGAGGTATCTGCTGTGCGCATGCGCAGATCCATGCCCACCCACTCTCCCTCACCCTCCCGGATGTATAAGAGGGCACCAGGACGGTGTAGGACACCTTACGGCCGCCTGCCGTTGAGGGCGGACCCCCCCCCCCCTCCCCTCCCAGTTCCACGGAGGGAGGGCCCCGGGACGGAAGGAGACCACGAGGGACCAGGAGACACACTACTACGGCCGTCTGCCGTTGAGGGCGGACCCCCCCCCTCCCCTCCCAGTTCCACGGAGGGAGGGCCCGGGACAGAAGGAGACCACGAGGAGCAGGATACAAGGAGGAGTGGTGTAGGACACAAGGAGGAGACGCGCGCCCGTCCTTAGCAGGACACTACTGGGGACCCGTCCGGAAGGAGACCACACAAGGAGGAGTGGTGTAGTATATTTAATTGTAATCTTGTAGACATCACGCTGGTGATTTTATATTTTATTGTGTGGAGATGTAGATAGGATAGTGCTCTGTGTTATATCCAAATAAAAACACGTGTTGTGTTACCTTGGTGTTTCTTTCTCTCTCGCCCGAATTCTCAATAATACCGAGTATACAAACTATTATTTGTACCCCCCTGACATTGGCGCCCGAACAGGGACTCGGTTGAGAAAGAGAGATAGAAACACAAGGTGCTGGTCCACAGCAATTGGATCCAACCCGAGCAGTCAGTGTGTTTAGTTTTTTCTCAGTTAGAGAGAGAGCTGTAGAGAGGGTGACTAGGTTTTAGCTAGTGAGAGCTAGAGTGAGCCAGTTTAGCAAGGTAGGGCGAATTTACCCTCGTTCGTGTTCCGCGAGCCGAGAAAGGAATTCCGGCCGTGGATCAGGTTAGCGGAACCAGAGAAGTTCCAGATAGGAGTGTTTGTTCCAGTGCTTCAGTAGAGAGCTGTAGAGAGGGTGACTAGGTTTTAGCTAGAGAGAAGATAGGAGTGTGCCTAGTTTTTCAGCTAGCGTGAGCTGTAGGAGTAGTTTCAGCTAGCGTGAGCCGTAGGCAATTCAGAGCTGTAGGAGTGTAGCATGAGCTAGCGTGAGCCGTAGGCAATTCAGAGCTGTAGGAGTGTAGCGTGAGCTAGCGTGAGCCGTAGGCAATTCAGAGCTGTAGGAGTAGTTTCAGCTAGCGTGAGCCGTAGGCAATTCAGAGCTGTAGGAGTAGTTTCAGCTAGCGTGAGCCGTAGGCAATTCAGAGCTGTAGGAGTGTAGCATGAGCTAGCGTGAGCCGTAGGCAATTCAGAGCTGTAGGAGTGTAGCGTGAGCTAGCGTGAGCCGTAGGCAATTCAGAGCTGTAGGAGTGTAGCGTGAGCCGTAGGCAAATCAGAGCTGTAGGAATGTGTGTAGAACAAATACTGCTGTATCTTTTTGTCCCCAGATCCGGAGGAAGGAGACATCGTTTTTTTTTTATACAGTCACGTCTACATACACACACACACGCACAGACATTCGACACTTATATGTCATGCCATATTGGTCACATTAGCCACAGCTTCTCGATCTTCCATCGGAGTTTTCCCTCAAGGAAAAAGAAAGATCCTGAGGTTTTTCGCTCATCCGGAAGATCGAGGTAGCAAGGCTAATAGGCACATTTACAACTCGCGACCCGCGTCGCGAGTTGTCCCCATCATCGGAGGAATGTCACGTGGGTCACGTGACGAGACTTAGAGGGCTGTCGGCGCGGACGTCGACCACGTGATTTGGCCGAGACGAGGCTTGGTGGTGGTAGTGACCCAGCACACCTGACCCGGTCGAAGGTGGCGTGAGGTCATGATTGGCTTCAGTGTTGCCAACTGTCCCTACGAGGTATCTGCTGTGCGCATGCGCAGATCCATGCCCACCCACTCTCCCTCACCCTCCCGGATGTATAAGAGGGCACCAGGACGGTGTAGGACACCTTACGGCAGCCTGCCGTTGAGGGCGGACCCCCCCCCCTCCCCTCCCAGTTCCACGGAGGGAGGGCCCCGGGACAGAAGGAGACCACGAGGGACCAGGAGACACACTACTACGGCCGTCTGCCGTTGAGGGCGGACCCCCCCCTCCCCTCCCAGTTCCACGGAGGGAGGGCCCGGGACAGAAGGAGACCACGAGGAGCAGGATACAAGGAGGAGTGGTGTAGGACACAAGGAGGAGACGCGCGCCCGTCCTTAGCAGGTCACTATTGGGGACCCGTCCGGAAGGAGACCACACAAGGAGGAGTGGTGTAGTATATTTATGATCTGTAATCTTGTAGACATCACGCTGGTGATTTTATATTTTATTGTGTGGAGATGTAGATAGGATAGTGCTCTGTGTTATATCCAAATAAAAACACGTGTTGTGTTACCTTGGTGTTTCTTTCTCTCTCGCCCGAATTCTCAATAATACCGAGTATACAAACATATTATTTGTCCCCCCCTGACAATAATGTATATATATACAAATATATCCTTTTCCTCACGTTCCTTATCCCTCTTTTCGTGTCAGTTTCTCGCCACTACCTTTCCTCGTTCTACTCATCACTTGTTCCTCCTCTCCGCCGTCGTTTTCTCTCGCCGTCTCGTCCTCTCGCCCTCTCCTCTTGTTTTTGTACCTCATTCCCATTTTGTCTCCTTCCCTTCCACTCTCTCGTCTTGCCTTTAC
>NC_134787.1:47070175-47075175 GCF_046742065.1 Oratosquilla oratoria
TGTGGAACTCCACTAATCATCGCCTCCCAAGCTGTCCTCTTGTTCCTGAGCACTACTCTCATTTTTTTTTTTTTTTTTCATGCAAGAAATCTTCCATCCCGTTTAGTAGTTTACCCGTATCCCTCCTATGTTTTCCATTTTTAAAATATTTTTTGTGTGGTATTTTGCCAAAGGCTTTTTGTAAGTCTAGGGAAGCACAATCAGCCAAATCCATCTCCTTCTTGTATTATATCTATTAGCCTTGAGTAGAAACAGATAAAGTTTGTGGCACATGATCTTTCCTGTCTGAATCCAAATTGTCTTGGGTTTATCATATTGTTTTCTTCCAGGTGTTTTATCCATCTATTCTTGATAAAAAAAAAAATTCACAACATTTGGCTACAGTAAGTGTAAGGGAGACCGGTCTGTAATTTGTTGGTTCTTCTTTGTTTCCTCCTTTATCTATTGGTACAATATTGGCATTATTCCAGTCCTTTGGTATTTTTCCTTTTTTGAGTCAGTAACTTATTGTGTTATATATGTTGTCCATTAATTCTTCTTTACACTCTTTTAGTATTCAATTTGCAATTCCGTCTGGGCCGTGTAATTTCTTGACATCAAGGTTCGTTAGTTGATTTATTGTTCTTTTTTTTTATTGTTATTTTCCTCATGGGGGGTGATCACACTTCAAATCATTCGTCCCAATGTACTTTTTCTCTAGTGAAAACCCACTTGAAGTGGTTCTTCATGACTTTAGCCATTTCAAAATATTTTACATATTCTATATTTCCGAGGCGTAGTTTCACCATTTCTACACAATAGATTGGGTTGATCTTTACATTTTTCTATGATGTCTTTTCCGTACTTTTTCCTCTCTGCGCACCTTTACATATTCATTTCTATGGTTGATATATATTTGCCATTTTCCAGTTTTTTTTTCTATATTTTTCAAGCTTCATCTCTTCTATCTTTTGCTTCACTGCATCTTCTGTTGAACCAGCACTTATTGTACACCTTTTCCTGTTTCTGTCTTGGTACGTATTTATTCACTCCTTTCATTTTGAAAAGATTTCTTAAGTTTTACAAAGTCCGTTTTGTTGTACATCAGTCTTCCTTTTCTGTATTTCTCATTCCTCTCTCTATATATATTTCCCATTTTAATTCAACACCTATTCGTATGTGGTCACTCTTTCCAAATGGTGTCTTGTATTCAACTTTATCCACAATTTCAGGTTATGTTGTACATATTAAATCTAGTCTCGACTGTTTTTCATTACTTCTATATCTGGCATTTTCTTTTACCTATTGTGTCATTGTATGTTCTATAGTGATGTCAAGTAATACATTTCCCCATAGGTCCTCTCCGCCTTTCAGTGCCATCTCTTCCCAACAGATCTCCCATAAGTACCAGGTTACCTCCATCCTTCAGCATCTCGTTTAATGAATGCCTTATATCTTCTAACATTTTTTGAATGCTCACCCTCTTTTCCGTTTTTGGGAGCACATAGATCACCATAAATTTTCTACTTTTCATGTCGCTGTCTTGAACTTTTATCATAGTCATTTTCACACTATTTACTATCTGTAACCTTCGTCACATTTAAGTTTTTCTTAGCCAAAAACATGATTCCTCCGCCCTGTTTCTCGTTTCTGTTTTTAATAAAAATAATTATATAACCCATGTCCAACACTATTTAGTGGTGTTAGATAACTTAATTTCGTCTCCACAATTCTCATTATGTCTGGTTTTTATTCTGAAAGGTAATTATTTAGTTCACTCAATCCTGAGATTAATCCGTCTATGTTGGTATAGGCCACTTTTTTTCTTCTTCTTCTTCTGCATACCGTTTTCTGTTTCTTTCGTTTCGTTTGCCTTGATGTACCATTTTCTCACTCCGTTCTTTTTCCCGTTTTTTTGTTTTTTTTTTTAGCTTCATCTCTTAGTGTCTTCTCTCTTTCTCTTTCCTCATCATTCATTTCTCTTTTTATCCATATATCATTGTAATGTTCACTCTTTGCTAACTTACCTCATTTTGCCAGTATGTATTCTACTACCATTTGAGATCATAGTTTTATCTTCAGGGATCGATTTCTTTCTTTAGAATATTGTCCCGTTCTGTATATGTTTTCTTTATTTCTACTTCTTGGTCATCGTTAGGTATTTCTTTTATAATTATTTTTGCCATTTCTTTTTCTGCTATTTCTCTTAAGTACCTAACCAAACCATGTTTTTCCTTTGGTCCATATACTACAATACACTTTTTTCTATCCACTCTCTGACCCAAATTACTTTTTCTTTGATTACTTGAATAATTGTGTCCTTTGCATTTTCCTGCATCTGCTGTTGTACTATTTCTTTGAAAGCTATCTCATCGTTTTCTTTGTTTCCATTCCATTTCTTAATCTTCTGCAAATTTTTCTCACCTCAGTTTTCTTCCATTCTTTCAGACATTGCCTGTATTTTGTGATCAACCTCTTTTTTTATTCACACCATTAGTAGTTTCATTGTTTTTAATCTTTTCATTTTCACATTTAACCTCAATTAGTTTTCTTTAATTCACTTAACTCGTTATTTTTTTTTCGGAATTCCTCTTCTTTAGTTCACATACCTCTCTAATGACTTCAAAATAGTCTTTCCTTAAAATCACAATCTCTTCCCTTAATTCCATGAATTCTCTCTCACACGAATTTCTATTAAAATTCATCCCCCTTTCCATGATTCGACTCAAATTTATTTTTTCGTGCTTGCCAAAGCCAGAAAATAGGACATCGCCGCACAACCAACCAATCCCTCTTGGGGTCTCAAAGCCTCTATTTACGTTTAGTTTTGGTATACCGCCTCCAGAGGGCTCTGCGTTTATGTCGACATTCGAATAAAACTAGTCGCCGTTTTCCCCTGATACGCCTTGGTTCCCTTGCATTTTCTCATGATAGACATGTTCAGGACTGCACAGAGATCATTTTGGGCATCCGCTAGTGCTTCCCCTCCCACTCAACACAATCCAGGCCTCTTGCTTTCCGTTCACTCTTCAGAATTCTCGTCTTATTCGGCAGCCTACGGAACTCTAGTTGACTGCTGTTGACAGCTCGGTGGTTCGCTCGTGTGTGTGTGTGTGTGTGTGTGTGTGTGTGTGTGTGTGTGTGTGTGTGTGTGTGTGTGTGTGTGTGTGTGTGTGTGTGTGTGTGTGTGTGTGTGTGTGTGTGTGTGTGTGTGTGTGTGTGTGTGTGTGTGTGTGTGTGTGTGTGTGTGTGTGTGTGTGTGTGTGTGTGTGTGTGTGTGTGTGTGTGTGTGTGTGTGTGTGTGCGTGTGTGTGTGTGCGTATGTGTGTGCGTACATGCACGTGTTTACATGTATCTGTGTGTGTATGCGTACATGTGTATATGAGTGTTTGTATGCGTGTGTACTTACACTATTCCCATAAATGAACCCCTTATCAATGTTTGACAACAGTACATAGTCCGCAATGGTCTTTCCCTGAATTTTGTATTTGTCCATGATGCCTCTGAAATACTACAGATGAAAACGTTCTAAAATGTTTAGTCCTACCTTCCAACATACGTGTGTGTGTGTGTGTGTATGTGTGTGTGTGTGTGTGTGTGTGTGTGTGTGTGTGTGTGTGTGTGTGTGTGTGTGTGTGTGTGTGTGTGTGTGTGTGTGTGTGTGTGTGTGTGTGTGTGTGTGTGTGTGTGTGTGTGTGTGTGTGTGTGTGTGTGTGTCTGTGTGTGTGTGTGTACATGCATTAGTGCACACCCATTACTCAACTTCAACTTTCCCAGACCGTGCAAGCATCACAGCACACCTAAATAATAAAGTAATTCACCTCCAGCCTGATATTCGCGGGGGAGTCCCACATCATCATTAATGCCACAGAATTTCCTTGGTTCTTGAACGCATCAATGATTCAAACAGTCAACATGGCGTCGCTTTGCCGAGGTGCCCGTTTTCCCGCGAAAACGGCGCAGAGGCGAAACGACAAAAGAACGTCGAGCGCACGCGCTCGCGCGCAGGGGGAGGGGGAGGGGGAGCGTCATTGGAAAAGGGAAATTTCAGTAATATTAAAATTTTCGACAATTTTATCGTTGATCTATTTTTACTTTAATCTCAAATATCGGCTAAAATGTGAGTTTTTGCTCATTTTATTGTTTGTATATTTTTAATCTTAATCTGTATCAGGGGAATAGAATAAACGGATATCTGTCAAGTTGGACTTTCACCAAAATTTCATAGAAATAGGTCAATAAAAACGAATGAAAATGTTTAAAATATAAATGAATATATATCCAACTAAACAAATTATCCAACTAAACAAATTAACATATATTCTATCTTTTCCCTCTCTTAATCGTACTATTTCCTTCATCCACTTAATTACATTCATCTTTGAGACGTCCAGACGCCGAGGGTTATTCTCGCCTTTTTTTCTTCTTCTTCTTCTTTTCAGGTTTCGAGTTAAGCACGGATATATGTAGAGGAGGCTTATGCTATTCCCAATCCGTGCTTTACTCGAAACCAGTAAAAGTGGTAGGGATGCCCCTCTGTGTCTAGATTTTTTCTTTTACACAAAGACTCTTGTATATAGCCCATGCACCTTAGGAGGAGCACATATACACTCAACACGCAAATATGAACAAACAGGTTCGTTATCTTACATTGATCCCCAAGTGAGTGTCCCTCAATAGGACAAAGGTCAGGAGCCTACGCCAAGAGGCGCTGAATAGCTACAGCCGAAGCTGTCATTTTTGTTCCATGAGCTTTGGGAACTGTTGGAGGAGGTAACAGTCACTACTGGGAATTGGAATGGAGTGCGGGATTCGAACCCATAACGAAGCGAGTACGAGACTAAGACAAGAAGTAACACCTCTTTAGTACTGTCAACGGAGCGTGATGGTCTCACATTCGCTTAATTGTGGGTTCGAATCCCGCACTCCTCACCGATTACAGTGACTGTTGGTTACCTGCCCCAGCAGTCTCCAAAGTGCATAGGACAAAGGTGGCGGCTTCGGCCACAGCCACGTGGCAA
>NC_134787.1:47077675-47082675 GCF_046742065.1 Oratosquilla oratoria
TTTACAAAATCGAAGAGTCTGCCTTCACAAAGGAAAAAGTTAGATGATATTCCCATTCAACCCTTTACAAAATCGAAGAGTCTGCCTTCACAAAGGAAAAAGCTAGATGATATTCCCATTCAACCCTTTACAAAATCAAATAGTCTGCCTTCACAAAGGAAAAAGCTAGATGATTTTATCATTCAACCCTTTACAAAATCGAAGAGTCTGCCTTCACAAAGGAAAAAGCTGGATGGTATTCCCAGTCAACCTTTTACAAAATCGAAGAGTCTGCCTTCACAAAGGAAAAAGCTAGATGATATTCCCATTCAACCCTTTACAAAATCAAAGAGTCTGCCTTCACAAAGGAAAAAGCTAGATGATGTTCTCATTCAACCCTTTACAAAATCGAAGAGTCTGCCTTCACAAAGGAAAAAGCTAGATGATATTCCCATTCAACCCTTTACAAAATCGAAGAGTCTGCCTTCACAAAGGAAAAAGCTAGATGATGTTTCCATTCAACCCTTTACAAAATCGAAGAGTCTGCCTTCACAAAGGAAAAAGCTAGATGATGTTCCCATTCAACCCTTTACAAAATCGAAGAGTCTGCCTTCACAAAGAAAAAAGCTAGATGATGTTCTCATTCAACCCTTTACAAAATCGAAGAGATTGCCTTCACAAAGGAAAAAGCTAGATGATATTCCCATTCAACCCTTTACAAAATCGAAGAGTCTGCCTTCACAAAGGAAAAAGCTAGATGATATTCCCATTCAACCCTTTACAAAATCGAAGAGTCTGCCTTCACAAAGGAAAAAGCTAGATGATGTTTCCATTCAACCCTTTACAAAATCGAAGAGATTGCCTTCACAAAGGAAAAAGCTAGATGGTATTCCCAGTCAACCCTTTACAAAATCGAAGAGTGTGCCTTCACAAAGGAAAAAGCTAGATGATGTTTCCATTCAACCCTTTACAAAATCGAAGAGCCTTGACTGAAGAGACACGCCTGCTTACGAAGAAAAGGAGGCAGTCTCTAGTTCCCTCTCCTCTCTCTGTTACAATCGAGTCTTAATGGTTCATTTCTGGGCTAGTCTATCGCCTGCTGCATAATACAATCTTTGTAAATTGCCATAGTGGCTTGATCCGGTTTGTAGAAATTATAGATCTAGTGAGAACGTGGGATTTTGGGTGTGTTGGATTGATTTTGGTTGCGAATGTATTCTGAAATAATTTAATCAACTCAGTCACACTGATGAAGCGGTAGCACATACTGAGAGCCGTACCCGGGATCCCCGCATTATTGTCAGTAACGCTATCCACTGATTCAGAAGGCCCTTGCATTACAACATGCAGCAATGTATCAAGATGGGCACAGGGCGTCAAAACCGCGAAGAAAACGGGGAGCTGAATAAGCGACGCTGATTGGTCGTCCGCCGTCTTAGCCAAATCTCATCAAGGCTCGTGATTGTCCGAATCCTTCCCACGTGGAAGCCCTATTGGCCGAGGCGGGTAGTGGAGACTAAAAGAGACGGAGTGGATGGGAGGTAAG
This sequence comes from Oratosquilla oratoria, assembly GCF_046742065.1. Classification (NCBI taxonomy): domain Eukaryota; kingdom Metazoa; phylum Arthropoda; class Malacostraca; order Stomatopoda; family Squillidae; genus Oratosquilla; species Oratosquilla oratoria. Next base: position 47,079,201 of record NC_134787.1, read on the forward strand.
TGGAGGGAAGGGTTGAGGGGGTAGGGGAAAGTAGGGGAGGAGAGGGGAGATTAAGGGAAGGGAGAGGAAGGAAAGGTAGGAAAGGCCTTGAATGGTAAGTGAAAGGAACTTGAAGGAAGGGTTTGGGGAAGGTAGAGTAGGGGAGGGGGAGAGTAGGGAAGGGGAGAGTAGGAGAGGGAAGAGGAGGGAAGAGGAGAATAGGGGAGGGAAGAGGAGGAGAGGGGAGAAGAGGGAAGGGTAGGAGAGGCTGGGGACGGAAAGAGAAAGGAAGTGAGGGGAAGTGGTAAAGGAATGAAAAAGGAGGGAAAATAAGATGTAGAAGGCCAAAGGGAAAGTAAGAAAAATGAAGATAAATGTAGAGAATAGAAGTAGAGGTAAGAGGGAGAAAAGAAAGGGAAGACACGCAAGAGGTACAAGAAAAAAGTAAAAACTACAGATATGAGAATGGAGGGGAGAGAAAACGAATGGATGTAGAGGTAAAAGGAGACAGGAAAAGAGGAAACCAGACGTAAAATACGGGAAGGAGGAAGGAGGACGGGGTCAGGACAATATTACGAGAAGGAGGAGAAGGAGGACGACGAAGAGAAGAAAGAGAAGGAAGGGGAGAAGGAAGAGGAGTAGGAAGAAGATGTAGGAGAGGAGGAAGAGGAGGAGCAGGAGGAGTAGGAAGAGGAGGAAAGGGAGGAGGAGGGAGAAGGAGTAGGAGGAGGAAAAGAGGAAAGAGAGGGAAGACGAGAAGGAAGAGGAGGAGTAGGAAGAAAATCTAGGAAAGGAGGAAGAGGAGGAGCAGGAGGAGTAGGAAGAGGAGGAAAAGGAGGAGGAGGGAGAAGGAGGAGGAGGGAGAAGGAGGAGGAGGAACAGAGGAAAGAGAAGGAAGAGGAGGAGAAGGAAGAGGAGGAGTAGGAAGAAGATGTAGGAGAGGAGGAAGAGGAGGAGCAGGAGAAGTAGGAAGAGAAAGAAAGGGAGGAGGAGGGAGAAGGAGGAGGAGGAAGAGAGGAAAGAGAAGGAAGAGGAGGAGAAGGAAGAGGAGGAGTAGGAAGTAGATGTAGGAGAGGAGGAACAGGAGGAACAGGAGGAGTAGGAAGAGGAGGAAAAGGAGGAGGAGGGAGAAGGAGGAGGAGGAGCAGATGAAAGAGAAGGAAGAGGAGGAGAAGGAAGAGGAGGAGAAGGAAGAGGAGGAGTAGGAAGATGTAGGAGAGGAGGAAGAGGAGGAGCAGAAGTAGGAAGAGGTGGAAAAGGAGGAGGAGGGAGAAGAAAGAGGAGGAGGAGGAGGAGGAGGGGAAATAAGAGGAAAAAGAGGATAAGGAAGAAAAAGAAGGACGAGGGAAACACAAAGGGTACTGAAGCCTTGCCGTCCGAAAGTTGGGAAAGACTTGAGGTACGACGCGAGCGACAAGAAAAAAGAAGGAAAGAATCGGTGTCAGGAAGAGTGGCACAGAGATGGGAGAGGGCGGAGGTAGGAAATACTAAGGAAATAGGAAAGGAGATCGGAGAGGAAGGGAGGGGATAAGGGGAGGGGAAGAGAAGGAAGGGGAAAGAGATGGGATGGGAGGAGAAGCGATGGGAAGGAAGAGAGAAGAAGAGAAGAGGAGAGAGAAGCCAAAGGAGGAGGGAGGAAAGGGAGAGGTGAAGAAAGAGAGAAAGAAGGGAGGGAAGAGAGGGGCAAGGGGAAAGAGGAGGAAGGGAAGAGAGGAGGAAAATGACGCATATGAGATAGGATGAGAGGAGGAAGAGGAGACGAGAAAAGAGAAGAGAAAGGAGAAAGAAGAGAAAGACGGAGGACCTAGGGTGTGTCTCTTATGCATTATTCATTGAATTGTACGACAGACTCGTTCAAATGCTGTTATGCTTAGCTAATGGCGTTGGGAATCGTATAAAACGGGAACTTAGGCCGTTGATTTCAGTTGCACTCCACATAGGATACAAGACTTCGTATCTACTTGCACTTCTGAGTTGCAAAATGGTAGCAAACGGGACTCACAATCAAAGAGAGCCGGAATCGAGGCTTCACGACTGCCGTTTTAGATTACATGTATATATGTATGCATGTATACGTGTATACAAGTATACATGTATACGTGCATATATACACACATACTTGCATGTATGCATGTATACATATATACATGTACACATGTGCACATATATACATGTACATGTTATGGATGTGCCGTCTAGAATGGCAAACTAGGCAGTGCCTACCCTGAGAGAAAAATAGCTTTTCGGTACAAATAAACTAATATAATTAGTAAGTAAACTTTTTTAATATTTCTATCCTTTAATTATGCTGACATATTTTTTGATGACCATTTTACCCAATAAAACCACCAATTACCTACTCTGAGTAATCACTGACGGTACGTGCCTGGTACACATGTATAGATAAGTCTGATGATTAATTGCAAAAGGTTCTGCGTAGGACAACGGATGAAAAGAATATGAAAGAAATATTGGAAGGGGAGGAGGAGGAGGAGGAGGTGGAGGAGGAGGAGGAGGAGTAGGAGGAGGAGGAGGAGGAGTAGGAGGAGGAGGAGAAGGAGGAGGAGAAGGAGGAGGAGAAAGTTGAGAATGAGAAGGAGGAAGGAGAGATTGCAAAAAAAAAAAAAATAGAGAAAACGAAAGAAAAAAAATTGGGCGTTGGGGAACATGACTGACTGTTTAATTGGTCAAGCCTGCTCTACACGGAGGTCATTTCAGGTCAAATGAGGTAATACCAGGCTGAAAGTGGAGGGCGAGAAACGGCCGTTGGTGGAGTCCGGCGGTTAAGATCTGGCGCGATGTTTCCAGGGATGAGGTTGTGACGTCCGGATGGATCTCGAAAAGAAAGGAGCAGCAAAACACGAGGGAAGGAGAGAAGGAGCAAGGGAAGGAGGAAGGAGGGAGAGAAAGGACGAATTAAAGGAGGAGAGTTAAGGAAAACGAGAGAAGAAGAAGGATGAAGCAGGTAGAGAGCGTAAGGGTGTACAGTAAGGAAAAGGAGAGGAGAGAAGAAAGGAGAAGGTAGGAGAAGAGAGCAGGGGAGAAGAGAAGAAAGAAGTGAAGTTAGGAAAGGGGAATATAATGATAAAATGAGAAGGAAGAAGCGAGAAAATAGAGAGAACGGAAAGAGGAAAAGAGAAAAATGGTAAAGGGGAGAAGAAAAAGAGAGAGAAAAAGAGAGTGAAGGAGAATAGGGAGAAGAAAGAAGAGGAATGAGAAGAAAAGAAGTAAAAATTAATAAGAGAAGAGGTGAGAGGAGAAGAGAGAGAGAGGACAAGAAGAGAGAGAAAAAGAGAGACAAGGAGAGTGGAAAGAGGGAAGAAGAGGAATGAGAAGAGAAAAAAGAGGAAAAGAAGTAAAAAATGAATAAGAGAAGATGTGAGAGAAGAGAGAGAGAACAAGAAAAAAATAAGGATAAGAAAAAAGTGAAGATGAAGAGAGAAGAGAAAAGAGAAGCATGATAAAGAGAATTGGAAAGGAAAAGAGAGGAAAGGAG
>NC_134787.1:47090175-47097675 GCF_046742065.1 Oratosquilla oratoria
ATTCGATGATGCGCCACAATTATATCCATATGCCATTACGATATATCACATCCTGGCACATGATCCACATGCATACAAGAAGGTGTCCGACAGGCACAGGCCCTTTTGAAACACCTCCAATCTTGCTGACCTCCACATTTCCAAATCGTAAACATCTGACTCAAATATACAACACGCATCACGCCACCGCCCAACGGAAAGTAACAGAAACAAGTATATATTGTCGCCGGACTGATCATTTACCATTTCCTTATACCTACCAAATTACATAATTATAACTGCAAACCACACACCATTTCATGACACATTCACTTATACTTCCATTGTAATGCATCTAACACATGAATATTATTGTTTAAATCCAAAACATATAATCTAACTGGTAACCTACACCAAATATGCAAAGATAGACATATTCAGTTTTATTCATGCACCAGGAGAGAGAGACTATCCTTTAGAAGGAGCACTACTCGCCCCATAGGGATTTACATCCCCATGTTGTAAATATTTCATTACAATAAATCAAGAAAGTCCGAAGAGGCTTTACGTTCCTTACAGGTGTAACCTTTCACAGGATACACAATACTTGCGTTATAAGATGTAAAGTTACAGCTGTATCACTTATTCTCTTTCACTCTGAATAATAATAACCACAGAAAATATGAATAAGCCAGTTCACAGAATATGGGGGCCACTCATCTACATCTACAAAATAAATATAATCAAGAGGCCATCGTCGGCATCCTCATATATTCACGTACGCCTCATGGCGCCTACGTAGGCGTCAGCGTATGTTAAGTATTAAGTGGTTTGTCGGGTTTACTTTGTAGTGTTTAAGCCACAATTTTAATGGAGCAGACCAGAAAAAAGTGTCAGAAATCTGATGTAGGGAGAGGGTTGGGAATACTAAAAGGAGTCTATGCATCTTGTCGGCATCTTCGTTGTAAGGAATGCCAACATGAGACGGTACCCATAAAAAGGACGCTGGTTCGAAGTAGAGAGAAATTTGGATGATCCGCGGATGGATATCATGGATCACTGGATGACGAGAGTAGAAGGTGGAAAGAGCTTTAGGGTACTGCATGAGTCAGAGATTGTCATGAAGTAGGAAGAAGGTGAGCAGAAAATAAGATGCAAGGCGACGAGAATAACTGAGTTCACCGGAAAAGATGGAGAGAAAGACGGAAGAACTCAAAATTCTTTAACCTACTCAGTGGGTCAAAGCACGCCCCTTTGATATAAATTTGGATGTTGGAAGGACAAAAGGATAAGTGGGAAAGAAATCAATGTTGGGTGGTTTATGGAGTGGCAGACTGGGACCACCTTTCGTGTTGCAAGTTTTTCGAGTAGCTTTGATACCGAATGTTTTAAGCACGGAACGCTAATGACACTCACAATTGAGTTGAAGATTGCATGTGGGTGGGAACCGGCAAGGGCTATGATGGACTAACCTTGTTGGACTAAAGGAATTAGAGGCAATCCTTGAAAGATGAGTTGAAACAAATTTAGTAGTATCAAAGATGGGCAGGAAAAGTTAGACTGATGGAAGTTTGATCAAAGATTATACCTTTTGTGTTATTGTAATAACTATGGTTTTATCCCACTTGCCACGAGAACAGGTGATTTTCGAAATAGAGACTATTCTAAAGACCATTGAAGACTGTGAATAAAATCTTAGAAAAGCTACAGAATGACAGAATAGAATTAACTTTTAGCTTAGGCATTTATAGACTACCATAAAGTCTCTTGATATAATAAGTGCCTAGAATGCAAATGGGAGTATTCTTGAGCTCTATATTATATCTTTTCACTGAGTAGCTTTGCCTTAGTGCGGTTACGACTCAACAGAAATGAAGTTGATCACTATGTGTCTCTAGAGTGGAAAGTAAATTTGCGGATAAACAAACCCCAAGAGAGTGTTACAGAGAGGGTTATATACGTAAGTGTGGAGTGAGTGAGATAGAGAAGATTACAAGAGTCACTTGGCCAAGAATTGAACAACCATACTTTTAGTATTCATTTACAAAACTACACATCACATTTTTGACAACACATGAGTTACAAATATAAATAGTTTAGTGCCATGTCTGTATTCACAGTAGAAATGTAAAAAAAAAAAAAAAAAAAAAAAAAAAAAAACGAAGGAAATTGGAGCCGCAACTCCTAGAACTCAACCAGATATCACTGTTGCCTATCAGTTGCCCTTTTGATTAAGCAAGACAGTCTTTATTCAGCAAGAATCAGTTTCAATTCCTTCAACACCCCGGCTAGGATCCTCTCAAGGAAGACCCTCGTGAACTTAGACAAACACAACCAAAGACAGGCGGAAGCAAATCGCTGTATGAATACCGAAATCTTGTTAAACCGGATCTATTGCGTCCCGACCTGCTTTGTGTGCTTAAGATTAATTGGTCATCAAGGGAAAGGCCTGCTCTTATGTCTTTGATGATGGCGATCCATTCATTTGCCAACCGCAAGGCCGGGAGTTTCTGGCAGGCTGTTGAAAAAATGGCCTACTTGATCAACATCCGGGTAGGCGTGTGTGTGTTCTTGGCCCCCTTTTTTTGTAATGACAATGTCTTCTTTTTTTATTCTGGCTACCGTCTGGCTCTTCAATACAGCTATACGTCAACCCTCAGGAAGTAGAGGGGTTAGGCTTATCTTGATAAAGCTCTTTGGAACTGAGTACTACAGAAGGATGCAGTAGAGGAGGAGAAACAAAACAAGACTCAACGACGAATAGATGTCAGAGCTTTATTGGAAAGTGATATACCGGAGACTGATGAAGTAGTTCCCAGAAAAAAAAAATCCAGAGGAGAATAATAATAACAAAAAAAAAGAGTCAAAGAAATGAAATTAAATCAAATGATTAGATATAACACATACAGATACTGACTGAATGATATCACAAAAATTAGAAATTAATATATAAAGGAGAAAAGGCCAGGCATAATGTGCTTTCCTAAATAATTTATTTATTATTATACCAAAGGTTTCTTTCCCCTTTATAAGGGAGGTAGCCAACGCAACAAGACACAGCATATGCGCAACAGGACTAATCACCTCATTTACACGGTGGCCTTCTATCCTAGTCCCTTGTCACGAATAAAGGGAGGACAAGAAATCCCTTCGGGCAGCGTCAATTTATCGTTCATTCATAACCATTCTAAACTCACAAATATCCTTTACCTTCTTCCATCCCTACTCAACAGACATTCCCCTTTTATCTAAGGCCCCCTTCAATCTATCCATCCCTCCTTATTCTTGGTCTTTCCCTCAATTCTACTCCATCCACATCTGCCTTCCACAATCTTTTTGCTAGCCAAGTAGAAATGTAGATGTTATGATGTGTGAAGGAAAGTAACACACACACACACACACACACACACACACACACACACACACACACACACACACACACACACACACACACACACACACACACACACACACACACACACACACACACACACACACACACACACACACACACACACACGCACGCACGCACGCACGCACGCCAAAAAAAATCGCTGGGTCAAACGTGAATTCCAGTCTAACCACCGAAGGTTTGCGACAGCGGCGGTCACCATAACGGTGGCACTGGATGCCATTCGGCATTTTGGAGGTGGTGGAGTGGATGGTGGAGTTGTTTTGGACCAAAAAGACACAGCGGTTGTAAAGGTTATGTTTTGGATGTGCGGTGTAACACCGTGGCGGTTGGGATGGTGGGAGGTTGCGGTACAGTGAAAAAAAAAAATAGGAAAACAAAGAGAAAGTGTTTGAGTAGAAGAAGAAGAGGAAATGAAAGAGGAGGAGAAGGGAGAGGAAGAGGAAGAGGATGAGGTGTACTGAAAGAAATGAAGAGGAAGAATAGGAGGAAAAGGAAGCGCAAGTGTATCAAGAAAAGGTGAAGAGGAAGAGGAAATGAAAGAGGAGGAGAAGGGAGATGAAGAGGAAGAGGATGAGGTGTACTGAAAGAAATGAAGTGGAAGAATAGGAGGAAAAGGAAGAGGAAGAGAAAATGAAAGAGGAGGAGGAAGATGAAAAGAAAGAACATGAGGATGTGAAAGAAGAAGAAGGAAAATTTGAGTAGTGGAAGAAAGTTTAAAAGTATACGAGAAAGAAGAAATGCAGGAAGGAATGAACGACAAGGACTAAAAGAAAAATGAAAATGAAGTGAAGGAGGAAGAGATAATGAGAGAAATTGAAAAAGAGAAGGGAGAATTAGGATAAAGATATGGCTGAGGAAGAGTATTAGAAGGAGGAAGAGAACGAGGTGGAGTAAAAGAAAAAGAGAGAGAAAGAAGAGAAAGGATGAAAAGAAGGAGGGGAAGAGATTTAATTGCATGAGAAGAAGAAAAAGAGCAAGTAGAAGTAGAAGAAAGAGGATGAGAAAGAAGAGAGTAAGGAGGAGGAGGAGGAGGAGCAGGAGATGAGAAAATGGAAAAAAGAGAGGAAAAGTAGAATGAAGAGGAGGGAGAAGAAGAAGAGTATAAGGAGAAGGAAGAGAGTAAGGAAAAGTAAAAGAAAAAGGAAAATGAGGAAAGGAATGAAGGAAGAGGAGGAGGAGATGAGAGAAAAGGATGAAGAGAAAGAGGAGGAAGAGAGTTAGGAATATGAGGAGAAATAGAGTAGGAAGGAGTATAACGAAGAAGAAGAAGAGAATCAGAAGGAGGAGGGGGAGGAGAATTAGGAAAAGGAAATTGACGATCAGAAGTGTGACCTATTGTGGAAGTTACATGTTCAAGATGAGTGATGGGGTGAACATGTTCTATAGGGTTAAGGTAGATTGGCTATTGGGCCAACGATGCTGGTTTAGGCGATGGTGGTGGTTGTGGTGTTGGTGTGAATAGGAGAGGTGATGATGTTGGGGAGTGGTTTCACTGTGATGGTAAAGGTTGGTGTTCGAGGTGAAATTGATGTTGGTGGTGCTTATGTAATCGTATAGTGAATGTTTCTAGACGTATACAAATATATTATGTGTCAAGTTGCCCCAAGATATGCCTACTTACGGCCAAAGCAGTCACATTTGACCCCCATGAACAGGCAGCCAGAGCAAGTGGCAATCAACGGTGACCACTAAGAATTGAACAAGAATTTTTGTAATCACAAGGATGGATCAATGTTAAATACACCACATCACATTGCGATGTGGTGCTAATAAGCTTTTGGAAAGAGAATGTATTAGTGGCATTTACTTATGATTACTGGGCTGGTGACGGCTGTATTAGTAGTGGTTGTATGGTGGAACTATGTTAGTGGCTGTATGCTGTATGTTAGTGGCTGTATGTTGTTAGAATCAACACCGTGTGAGATCGAAACCTTTATTGGTACGACGTTTCGCTTGTTACAGCTTTTTCAAGTATGTTGTATGTTGTATGCTGTATGGTGTAGCTGTGTTAGTGGCTGCTGTGTCGCAGGTGGATGTTCTAGTGGAGGCCGCATCGGTGGTTGTTGTGGAGGCTGTGTTGGTTGAGGCTCTGCTGGCGATGACGTGGTTGTGGTGGCACAGAAAACAGTTCAACGACGTTTGTGTCTCTGGAATGTTTTCGGAGCGAAAGACCGAGGAATGTGGACCAGAACCTCTGGAGTCCTGAATTCTGTGCCCCTAACCTCTTTGTGACCTCGAGTCTCATGACCCTTGTGGTCGAGGGGCCTTGTGAAGATTTTGATTTAATTTTGATTTGATTAGATCAAACTGTAAGAAAATGCAGGTATAAAAAGCGCAATTATGTGTTGAAATGAGGACGAGAAAAGCAACTAAAAGAATCTTTCTTGCCAATGATTATTTTGAGGGATCAATGACCCCCCCCCCTTTCCCTGTGGAGGACCAGACACGAAAAGAAAGGCTTGAGTATCCTAAAGACTTCAAGAGTTATGTCCATTAAAAAATGGAAATCTTTGCTGCGTTACCCATGTTAACAAGGTCTTGCCCAAATGATGAGACAGAGTTCAGACTCTCATACAATGACGTAGGGCCCTGATAGTGACCAGGGAAATTCCTTATAAATAAATGGGGTAATATCATAATGCCGGTGTAGACCAGTGATTACCCTATAGATATATATGAAGGTGAGGAACCTACGCCAAGAGGCGCTGAGTAGTTGTGACCGAGGCTGTCAACTTTCCAATACCATGTGCCTGGCTTCTTAGGGGCAGAAAACAAAGTCACTGCTGAGAATGGGTGAGGAGTGCGGAATTCGAACCCACGACTGGGTGAATGTGAGACCAGCACGTTTCCGATTACGCCACCAAATATATTGACCAACAAGATCTTCACCATCACAATCGTAATCATTATCTCCACTTTCATCAGCTTCATCATTATAATAATCTTTGTCATTATTGTCATTACCTCCATAAATTCATCATTCCCATAATTCATCATGGCCATCATCATCGTCGTCGTCATCATCATCGTCATTATCATCATCATCATCATCATCATCATCATCATCATCATCATCATCATCATCATCATCATCATCATCATCATCATCATCATCATCATCATCATCATCATCATCATCATCATCATCATCATCATCATCATCATCATCATCATCATCATCATCATCATCATCATCATCATCATCATCATCATCATCATCATCATCATCATCATCATCATCATCATCATCATCATCATCATCATCATCATCATCATCATCATCATCATCATCATCATCATCATCATCATCATCATCATCATCATCATCATCATCACAACCCCCACCACCACTACCACATTCCGAGAACCTTGTGGCGGGAATGGAAGACGGTGAGTAACGTACTGAATTGGATGTCTGAGCACTCAGGGTAAGGGTAATGGCTTTGGGCGAATGGAAAGCGGCCCCCGTTCCCCGCCTTTCCACGCTGGAATCTATCTGACCTTTGACGGCGCCGACGTGACAGCAAGAATCCGCAAAAGCCTCGGCTGGTCACGTTTGTACTCGTATTTCAGCTACACTGAAAGCCAACAACGACGGCGACAAACAATCCGACAACAGCGACGGCCAAACGTTTCCCCAACCACAGACTCCCTCGACACCACCACTGCAATATCCACCACTATCACCATCATTGCTACCACCGCCACCACCACGACCATCACTACCACTAACCACTACTAACCTCTACCACTACCACCACTACCACCACCATCACCACCTCCAGCACCACTACCACCATCACCACTACCACCATCACCACTACCACCACCACCACTATCACGACTATTACTATCACCTCGATGAACCCCCTTCCGTTCCGGGTGGCACTTTTTCCTTTAATAATGTTGATGTCAAACCGTTCACTTATTCTCGGGAGCATCCCTTTCTAACCCTTTCTGTAACGATTTATTTTCTTCTCTTAGTTACGAAAGGATCAAGGGAAATCTTTTTCTAGTTTTAGATTTTATCTTATTGTTTCTTATTTCTTTTATATTTTATTTGTTTGTTATCTTTTTTTTTTTTAGATAGTAGCAGCCATTAATCA
>NC_134787.1:47100175-47102675 GCF_046742065.1 Oratosquilla oratoria
GGTGAGGTGGAATGGTGGTTGTATATGGATGATGTTGAGGATGAGGTGGAATGGGCGGGGGGATGGGGGGTGAGGTAGTATGTGTGAGTAAAATTTGACGCAGCCCGAAGGGGTCGCCGATTTACTGAAACCGCCTTGCTGTGGATGTGCTGTGTCTTGCGACACTGCTTCTGACCCAGGGCAGTGGACAAGGTGCAGGGATGACCCGTCATCCAGGAGGTGCTGAGATAAGAGGGAGGGTGGAGGGGTGTGGAGCGTATTCAGGGATGGAATGTGTGGGAATGATTTTATGCCTTTTCTTTTTTGGCTACCTCCCTTGTAAGGGGGAAAAAGCATTGGTATATGTATGTATGTATAAATATATATATATATATATATACATATATATATATATATACATATATATATATATATATATATATATATATATATATATATATATATATATATACATAAGCACACACACACACACTTTCACTTACTTGTGGGTTCGAATCCCGCCTTCCTTTCCAATTCCCAGCAATGATTGACACCTGCCCCAACAACCCAAGCACATAGGGCAAAGGTGACAGTTCAGATCGCAGACGTGATCCTTCTGGCGCGGGTTCCTTACCATAAGCTACATGTACCTACGGACAGAAGACACCGCTCCATGCGGACGCCGGAACCGTAAACATCTGGTTTATATCCTTCAAGGTCCCTTGATATCCTTTACCTCCAAGCGTGCGGGCGGCTGCATGACCCCAAACGACCGCGGGCACGAGTAAAGCCTCAGCACAGTCTTCTTGCTCCAGTTGATTTCCTTAACGTTCTTCCAGCTGCTGCTGCTGCTGCTGCTCTTCTCGTCCGCATTGCTAATTCTCGTGGTTACATTGAAGTCGGCACGCTTGTGCGTTTCCCTGTTCTCAGCTCCCTAGATATATCTTTGTTGTTTTCCTGAGCCTGCGTTTGACTCACAAGATATATTACCCTGTTTATACCTAGCGCCCCATGCCTACACCCAAAACTAAACTGGACAAAATTGTCCTGGGTCAGGCGGAATATTATCTCGAAAGTACAACATGGTTATAAGGACTTGCTCAAGATCACCTCAGTCTATTCTCGGGGTTTCTCTTCGTTTTATGAATATCGTCGCGACCTACGAAGTGCAATGCAACTGGAATAATCTGATGCCAACACCTTCACTTCGGTGAGGCTGCTTGAGGTGCGGCATACAGCTGAAACCATAAACGGCATCTGAAGGGTGAACCGAAATATACCTCGAGAAAATACTCAACCCGTTCGTTCCAAAGATCGCCTGGCGGCAGTTAAAAGAAACGACCAAAGTCTTAAAACGCAGCAAAGAGGTTAATAATATAGCTGATACTGTTTGCGTTATGAGGTTGATTTTCTTTTGACAGTGAAGATAGGCTAACTTTGTTTTTAATTGGAGATAGTGCTCATGTATTTGAAATTTTGAAAATGATTAAAAGATTTTTGGGGAATGAAGTGAAGAGAGTGAGATAGAGTGGGGTGGGGGTGCTCAGGTAGAGAGGGAAAGGTAAAAGGTGCAGACGAACAGATGTTACTGAGGGAGAAGGCGACAAGGGAAAGATGAGAACAGCTGGCCGAAGTGATATAGATACTCCACAGGTCGCTCAATCGAGAAATACCGCTGTTAATGATTTGTCTGAATTAGATCCGATGGTGTTGTTTCTCTTAAATCCTAATTGCACGGTTGGCAGCAAAAATAGATAAATAAATAAATAGATAAATAAATAAATAAATAAATAAATAAATAAATAAATAAATAAATAAATAAATAAATAAATAAATAAATAAATAAATAAATAAATAAATAAATAAATAAATAAATAAATAAATAAATAAATAAATAAATAAATAAATAAATAAATAAATAAATAAATAAATAAATAGATAAATAAATGAATGAATGAATGAATGAATGAATAAATAAATAAATAGATAAATAAATAGATAAATCAAGACTATTTGGTGCTTGGGCCAAGACCCCTGTTAGCGCAGCTGGCAAATTCAATGTAATGGTTGTTTTCATCCACAGGTATCGGTCTTTGGTAATTCTAGTTCTGATTGATTCTACTTTGAAACGTTTATAGCACCAAACGTTTTTAGCTCCAAATGTTTTGATTTCTAGACTGTCTAGTTCCAAAACTTCCTAGTCCCAACTATTTCTAGCTCCAAACATCGTTCCTCTCCATATATAAGCATCTTTTCGACTGTCCATATCTAGGTATACCCATTTAACTATGTACTTACCCACATATTTCTTAATTATCTATCTGTCTGTCTGCCTATGTCTCTGTCCCTGTCTACCTCTATATGTCTGTCTGTCTATCTGTCTGTTTATCTCTGTCCCTCTGTCTGTCTCTATCTGCCTGTCTGTCCATCTATCTCTGTCTGCCCGTCTGCATCTATGTCTGTCTGCCTGTCTGTCTGCCTATCTGTCTGTCTGTCTGTCTTTCTGTCTGTCTGCATATCC
>NC_134787.1:47107675-47125175 GCF_046742065.1 Oratosquilla oratoria
AGAATTGACAGGAGATCTTAAGCGGGCCCTACATGATCAATATTATTGCGCAATATTCCGTATTGTGCACTATTATTGAAGGTGTAGGGATGGTTAGTGATGGTTGGGACAGGAGATAGTGATCCTTGAAACCCCTTAGACTTCCCAAATGGCAGAAGGCGTCTATCCAGTGGTCAATAATACAGTACAATACGGAATATTGCGCAATAATATTGATCGTGTAGGGCCCGCTTTGATGAAGAGAATGGGAAACGGATCCATGTACAAAGTGAAGTGTTCAGGCTTTAGGATTCTGACCACTGAACAACTTTTAGAAAAAAATATATATAGTTTTACAATAAAACAGTTATATAGGCAGAGAAGTTTTCAAGCCATAGGGTTTAGCCAAAACCTCAGTAGTTTAGTGAGTAGCACAGAAAACCATATCAAGCCGAGTGTTGAACAGAATACACAACAGTACTAATTTACAATAGCAAAGTGGCTATCTGCGTACATGTGTGAGTAAGATTTCATGATGGCAAACTGGGTATCTGCAAGTGGTGAGGATTGTTTATGCCTCAAGACGACCAGAATCTCAGATATCAAGTTGAACATCTAGAGTAGACCTTATCGTGCGATGGTTGAATCGTCTGAACTACAGTCGTTTCTACAACTGTTAGGAAAGCTCGGTTTCACCCAAGGTTTCATCATGCTATCTAAAACGAAGTCAGATGTCAGTTCTCGAGCAAAATTCCTAGAGGGTTCCAACACAACATATCAGATACGTAAGCCCATGGTCCTTATTTTAGGACCGACAACATCATCAGTACTTTTTACAACAAGAAATCGCACTATATTTTCAAAATGAATATACAGGATCCAAGACGGCATTTTCTATATAATTGACGTAGATACTAAAAAAATATACTCTTAACCCAAACTTATGTTTCCCAAACTTATTGTACATTACCATTTGTCCTCATTCATACGCATAAGACAGTTCTTCAAGTCACGGTGATGCGTATTAGCAAAGGGTTCTGCAACGAGTGATGATATTGCCGGTCCTTAGCGCAACGACCAAGTTGTTACCAATACATTGATAGGGACTTCCTCTTCCTTCCTTCTTCCTCCTCCTCTTCCTCCTCTTCCCCCTCCACTTCAGCCTCCTCCTCTTCCTCCTCCTCCTCTTCCCCCTACACTTCAGCCTCCTCCCCTTCATCATCTTCATCCTCTTCCTCCTCATCTTCCTCCTCCACATCCTCGTTTTCCTCCTCATCTTCTTCCTCCTCCTCCTTTTTCTCCTCCAGCTGGTACCCCTCCTTCTTCCTTTCTTCCCACTCCTCTTCGTCTTTTTCCTCCTCCTCCTCCTCACCTTTCCTCTCTTTCCCCTTCCACTCAGCCTCCACTTCTTCCTCCTTTTCTTCCTCCTCCTCCTCCTGCTTCTAACTCCCCCTATACCTCCCACTAATTCTCGACCATCTCCTCCTCCCTATCCCTTCCCCATCCCCTCTCCTCCTCCTTATCATTCTTTTTCCTCATCCTCTTTTTCTCCCTCCTCCTCTTTTAACTCTCCTCCTCTCCACTTTTCCCCCATCTCCTCCTCCCACTCCATATCTCCCTTTTCCTAACTTCCCCTTCCCTCCACTATTCCTTCTACACTTTCTCCTCCCCCAACCTCCCTCTTCCATCCCTATCCCTCCTCGTCCCCTTCCTCTCTCTCTCTCTTATCCTTCCCCCCCTTTTCTTCAATCTCCTCCTCTTTCTCCTCACCCCTCCCCCTCCTTTCCCCTTCCTTCTCTCAATTCCCTCCCCATCCATTGTCTCCGAATCCACCTCGTCCTATACTTAACTCCCCCTCCTCTTCCATTACTTCTCCAATTCCTCCTCCCCTTCCTCCATCTTCCCTCCCCATGCCCCTCTCCTCCTTATTTTACTCCCTTACCCACTCCTTTTCTCCTTCCTCCTCCTCCTCCTCCCTCTTCCTCCTTGTTTTACCTTCCTCCTCCCCATTCCATCCCCATCCATCTCCTACCAAACCACTTCCTCTCACCCCTAACTCCCCTTCCCCCTTTCACTCCTACTCTTCCACCTCCACGTCCTCATCTACTCCTTCCACTCCCCTCCCTATCTTATCTCCATCCCCTTTCCCTTCCCTCTCCTCCTTTTTCCTCCTCCTCTCTTCCTCCATTTCTCCCTCCTCTTCCCCTTCTTCCTTCCTCCTCCGTTCTCCCTCCCTTATACCCTTCTTCAGCGTCCTCCTCCTCCTCCTCCTCCCCCCATTCCTTCCCATGCTTATTCAGTGGCTGCAAATCCACGTGAGAAGAAGGAAAAGCGGATTCGGATGAGTCCCTTGACGCTGTAGCTCAACATTACGGAGAATGTGTACCTACCTGAGTGGGAGGACAGTCGACACAAAGAAGAAGACGAATCAGAATGTGCAAAGGAATTGTCGGGTGGAAAAGTCGAGTAATAGATTGGGTGAAGCCGGTGGTTGGTTGATTGGGTGGGGTGACCAAGTTGGCCCGTTGAGTCCAGATGAGGACAAAAGAGGTCTCGATCTCGAACGATAATACCTTCATCTTGGTTGCTCTTCTAAGTTGCATAGCGTCGCCTCATCTTCCAAAAGAATACAACTTTTTATAATGTTGAAAACGATAAGGATGGAAAGAAGAAGAAAAATAATGTGGGATAGGGGCGAAAACATGTGCGGGTGGATAAAGGAAGGCTCATTTGTGATAGAAGATAGACGATAAAGAGTTGATGGACAGGCGGCTTCGTGAGTCGAGGGGAAAGGAAAACCAGAGCGATGATTTCTCCAGGAACTAAAATTCGACAAATTTTGGTCATAAAAAAAAAAAAAAGTCTAGTTGTTCCGCGTTAAACTTTGTCGTCCGACTACTATCCCACGGTTGGACGACAATGGTGGATCCTCTCCTGTTGCTCTCCTATATACAGCAAACTTTACTTTTCCCAAACTTGTGCATCATTTCCGAGCGCGCTCGTCGTGTCACCTAAGGTCACTAAACCACAGGAATCATTATGTTATGTTATGTTATGTTATGTTATGTTATGTTATGTTATGTTATGTTATGTTATGTTGTTATGCTATGCTATGTTATACTATATTATGTTATATTATGTTATGCTATGCTATGCTATGTTATTTTATGTTATGTTATGCTATGCTATGTTATGTTATGTTATGTTATGTTATGTTATGTTATGTTATGTTATGTTATGTTATGTTATGTTATGTTATGTTATGTTATGTTATGTTATGTTATGTTATGTTATGTTATGTTATGATAGGTTAAATTTGGTTAGCTTAGGTAAGGTGAGGTTAGGTTTGGTTAGGTTAGGGTAAGTGAGATTAGGTAGGGATAGGTTTGTTTATGTAAAGTTAGTCTAGGTTAGGTTAGGCTAGGTTACGTTATAACCATTGTATGACGTGTCTGTGACGCAATTAATATATCCATATGAGAGATGACATAGTGGGAATAACGCCAGAAGAATAAATTCATGAGAATAACGTCATGTTGGTGATGTCATAGGAAAGACGTCATTGATAATACGTTATAGGAATGCCTTGGCAGTTATTCGGTATTGTGTATATCAACAGACATTTTGTTAGAGATATTATTTTACACGCAATAGTCTCCGTGCTCGTATACGTACATGCCTGCATACATCACAATCTTTGACTATGCTGTCGATTATATCATATATCATCTCCCATCAACATATAGTATTATTCTCTGAGATAATGTCTCTGTTTTATGTTCCACCTTGTTCTGTAATCTGCCGATATATCATATATCATCTGCCGATTATATCATATATCATCTCCCATCAACATATAGTATTATTCTCTGAGATAATGTCTCTGTTATATGTTCCACCTTGTTCTGTAATCTGCCGATATATCATATATCATCTGCCGATTATATCATATATCATCTCCCATCAACATATAGTATTATTCTCTGAGATAATGTCTCTGTTTTATGTTCCACCTTGTTCTGTAATCTGCCGATATATTATAGAATTTTCTTTCCAATATACTGTATCTCTAGCGAGGTGGTAGTCGTTAGACTCCTCTTGGTCAGCTGTTTTCCAATTACACGAACTATTTTTGTGTTCTAGTTATTTTGCACTGCAGTAGGTTTATTTTCTTTTTTCTATCTAACTAATTCTATATCTATGTTTTATCTTGGTAGTAATGCATCTTAAGGCCACCCTAGGTGACGCATGTGAATTCCTTTTGCCAAGCGATATGATGCATCTTCAGGAAATATGGTTTTGTTATCATGTAAATGAGAGCCGTACAACAGGAGGCGCTGAGTAGCTGCGGCCGAAGCCGTCACCTTTGCTTAACTATGCGCTTTGGGGAATGTTGAGGGTAAGGTAACAAACAGTCACTGCTGGAAATCGGAAGTAAGTGCGGGACTCGACCCCACGACCCAGCGAATGCGAGACAAGCACGCTTTTGATTACGCTGTTAACATACAGTCACTCAAAAAAGTATCGGTAAGAAATCGTACTGAAATGGACGTAAGTAAACGCTAAATTCTGACACATTGTTCAAGACTTGGAAACTGTTGGTACGCCTGTGTATCAATGCACCAGTGTTTCTCATAGCTTTGTAGTTTATAAATGTGCGTCTTCATTATAGCAGGATTCAGTGAAGTCATCTAAAATATTAAATTGATATTAAAGTTTATATATTACACAAATGTTATATTACTTGGAAGAAACAACCTGTTAACTGCTAAGGAGCTGTGAATGGTTTTATTATAGCGCGAATAGCTGCCCCTCTGGGAGGGCGAGGGTCGAGAAGGGGAGTGACGGGTAGGGGTTGCCATGTAGACACGAGAGCCTGTAGCATTGTCTAGCCGAACACATGTTGTGGTGGGGCAATATCTATTGCATATGCTCTGGTGTGTGTGTGTGTGTGTGTGTGTGTGTGTGTGTGTGTGTGTGTGTGTGTGTGTGTGTGTGTGTGTGTGTGTGTGTGTGTGTGTGTGTGTGTGTGTGTGTGTGTGTGTGTGTGTGTGTGTGTGTGTGTGTGTGTGTGTGTGTGTGTGTGTGTGTGTGTGTGTGTGTGATTTCAGTAATAATAAAATATTAACAATTCTTGTCGGTGTAAATATAATTATTTTCAATCTTGTCATATATTCACGCATTAAATGCTTCTTCTACACCACGTATTTTAAAGGAGGATAAAGGGTAGGGCGCAACTCTGTCACAACTACCAACTGTACAGGAACATCGATTCTGTTGTTTCACTCGTCACCCACGAACACCTAAAACCACCAACCGATACTTTTTTGAGTAACTAGACATCTTGGTATACAAACAAAACAAATCAATATAAACACGAAATGGAAATTTAACCTTGGTCCTTTGGTGCTTAGTTTTGAATAGGAAGTTTATAATGGCCCTCCAGTTGACCTTACCCAGTTGAATAAAGCCTCTGAAGGCGTATAAATTTTAACATTGACAGCGTGAAGGGTACCCATATTAGGTGAGGAAAATTACAGAAAATGATCATGGGTAATCTCTGTGAACCCGAGGGCCCCCATTCAGTGAAACTTGAGGAAACCGCTATTATCACTCTGCTGTCCAAAGAGTCTGACACCTTCATTGATCATGGCAAAAGACAAGAAAAAAGAAAAAAAAAACTGTCCCGAGTAATGATGCTACAAAAGAAGACCACGAACAAGAACTGTCATCCAAACATAAATAGATAAACAATTAAACCTAAACCTCAATAAGAGGCAAGTAAGGACATCGACAAGCACGAGACCGGAGCAAGGTACCAAACAATCAAACAGGAGCCGGGGACAAGCGGGGGCAATTAAACTTCGAAGGATGACGAGCATGGGCGAGTAATAAGAGCGAGGCGAAGGGCACAGTGCACAGGCAATCTGCCTCCTGTCGACACCGAATCACTTGGTCTGTCAGTCTGGCCTGGTGGTGGAAGAGGGAAGGAAGGCGGGGGTGGTGAGACGTTAGATGCACTCAGCTATAAAATCTAGAATGGAGACAGGGAGAAGTAAGAGGGGAAAGAATATGAAGAGGAGGAGAGGTTGGGAGAGAGTAGAAATAAAGGGGACGAGAAGGAGCAAAAAGAAGCGAAGGAGGAGGTTGGGAGAGAGTAAAGGGGTAGGAATAAAAAGGAAGAGAAGGAACAGAAAGAAGAGGAGGAGGAAGAACATAGGGAGAATGGTATGAAAAGGAGGAGGGGAGGGAGTGAAGGAGTAGGGATAAAAGAGGGAGAAAGAACAAAAAGAGGAGGGGGAGGAGGAGGAGAGGCAGGAAGAGGAGGGGAGGAGGGGAAGGGTTTGGCGGTAAAGATGTCGGATGCACTTAGCTATTTGGCTAACATGAAAGGAGGAGGAGGAGGAGGAGGAGGAGGAGGAGGTGGGAAAGGAGCAGAGGAGGAATGGAAAGAAAAGAGAAAGAAAACAAACAAAAGAAGGAGGAAGATAGCAGAAGGAAGAGAAATAGAAGGAGGAGCAAAAACAAAAATAAACAGGGAGACAAGTGAGAACAGGAGAATAAACAGGAAGAGAAAAAAGAGGAGCAGAGAAGATGGAGAAGAATGGAGAGGAGGAAGAGGATGGGGAAGACGAAGAGGGGGAGGAAGAATAGGAGGAGAAGGAGGAGGAAAAAGTAAGCAGGAAGGTAAGTAAGAACAGGAGAAGGAACAGAAAGAGAAAAAGTGGAAAGGGCGAAGGATAGGGTGAAGAAGAAGGAAGAGGAGGAAATGGAGGGGGAAGACAAAGAGGAGGTAAGGAGAAGGAGGAGAAGGAAGTGGAGGTGGAAGACGAAGCGTAGGTAAGGAGAAAAGGAGAAGGAGGAGAAGGAGGAGGAGAGGAGATGAAAGAGGAGGAGGAGGAGCAGAAGGAGAAGAAGGAGGAGGAGGAGAAGGAGGAGAAGGAGGAGGCGAAGGAGGAGGAGGAGGAGGAGGAGGCGGAGGAGGAGGAGGCAGAGGAAGAGGAGGAAGAGGAGGAGGGGGAGGAGGAGGCGACATGGGGAGGGAGGCTTCAGCCGCCTTTGACATTTGGCTCTTCATCCATCGAGCGAGCGGCTCTCGACGTTCTGGACGGGCAGGAAGGAGAGGCTCGACGGCTTGTGCGAGGATCAAGGCCTCGTGAACCATGGCTCGTATGACATGAAGTTCTCTCTTCTGGGAATCTCTTAGTTTGGGGAATCTCCAGTATTCAGAACGAAGAATCCTATTGAGCTTATGCAAGGACGGACCCAATTCAAGGGAAGAACAACACCCCAGACCCCTAAAATGGTGTGGACGCGCTTAGCTGCGACCGTAATCGTCAGTTTTGCTCTGTGTGCCCGGACCACTGTACAGTGTAGGGCACTCATCGGAGGTGGATGGATTTACGCGCGGGCCCACGTTTTGCGAACTGCGATCGAAACCAGTGCCTATTGGACTCATACGCCCATTTCTCATCATCATTATCGTCATCATCATCGTCATCATCATCATCATCATCATCATCATCATCATCATCATCATCATCATCATCATCATCATCATCATCATCATCATCATCATCATCATCATCATCATCATCGTCGTCGTCGTCGTCGTCATCATCATCATCATCATCATCATCATCATCGTCGTCGTCATCATCATCATCATCTTCATCATCATCATCATCATCATCATCATCATCATCATCATCATCATCATCATCATCATCATCATCATCATCGTCATCATCATCATCGTCGTCATCATCGTCATCATCATCATCGTCGTCATCATCATCATCATCATCATCATCATCATCATCATCATCATCATCATCATCATCATCATCATCACCATCATCATCATCATCATCATCATCATCATCATCATCATCATCATCATCATCATCATCATCATCATCATCATCATCATCATCATCATCATCATCATCACCATCATCATCATCATCATCATCACCATCATCACCATCACCATCATCATCATCATCATTATCATCACCATCAATTGGGGTCATACGCCAGGGGACGCGTCGCTTCACTCACACACCGGCACCAGTCCCCACCGTCTCACCGAGCAAGCTCCCATGCAGACACCCACCCTTCCCGCTCCAAACAACTTTTGAGTTCTGTGGGCGTCGCCTTTGTCTCCTCTATCGAGGGTTGTTGTCTCTTGTGCTGACAAGCTTGTGAGTGGGAGATCAGCAGCAGGGAAACGTGACACTTGCCCGTATAGCTGGAATTGACGATCACAAATTATGCTGATGACAGGCCTGGACTGAGTCTCAGAGTACAGACTGCGGTTTGATACAAAGCCATTCCAGCGAGACACAGGGATTTCCAAAGGCACTTGTTACCAAAGACTTCGACTACGGTTAAAATATCCAAAATTTAAACGTTCATACTCTTCATACTAACTTCTTCGGCTGTTCTTAAACTCTGACTAAAATCTTGCCGCCAGACGATTTTATTCAGCTGGTGAAAACCTCAGACAGTCGAAGACGTAAAGAAAGGGATATCAATGCCGTAGACTTTCCTAAAAATACATAAAAAGCCGAAAGAAATGGAGAATAGAAGAAAAGGGGGAAAAGACAGGGAGAAAGTAAAAGAAAAGGAAAATGAGGATGAAGATGATGAAAAACAAAAGAAAAGGAATATGAGGAAAAAGAAAGAAGAAGAAGAAGAAGAAAAAGAAGAAGAAGAAGAAGAAGATGAAGAGGAGGAGGAGGAGGAGGAGGAAGAAGAGGAGGAGGAGGAGGAGGAGGAAGAAGAAGAGAAGAAGAAGAAGAAGAGGAGGAGGAGGAAGAAGAAGAAGAGGAGAAAAAAGAAGAAGAAGAAGAAGAAGAGGAAGAGGAAGAAGAAGAAGAAGTAAAAGAGAGAGAGAGAGAGGATGGGGTGGGAGAGAAATGTGGTTGGACACTTGGCAATTAATGAAAACCTGTCGCTTCAGGCAGATGATATGAACACTCGAGATAAAGGTTTAAAGCAGCGATTCCCAACCATACCTCCCCTTCTTCTGTTATCTACTACATTCTTGATTTAATGCATTTAGTATTTTACCCTGAAGTTACTCTCATAAAAACGAAAAATAATCACAGCCGTCATAAAGTCACACACACACACAAAAAAAAAACATGAGCTTATGAAATAACTGCAATATCAATGTTCGGGAAATTTTTTAATTTGATCATGGAAAATATATATCCCGCTCATGTGTACAACATATTATAACTAGCCAGGTGTACCGTATCGCATAATTAGTACAGTTTTTTTTCAGATGTAATAAATTCACCTTTAATATATAATTCTCCCAACTGCATGTGGCGCTGGCTGCATAAATTCTTTGCAATCAGTAATTCAGAGAATTTAGCAATACCTCTACGGATCAGGGTCACTTGTAATGAATTTTGTTTCTTCTTTCTGTTGCTCTCCAATATCTCTTTACCGCTTCTATATGACTCGACCTGCTAGAGGCGACCGTCCCTGAAGAAAGAAAGCGTTGTCTTCTGCAACGAAATGATGAATCCGTGTGACGCGGTACCTACCAAAGAATCACGTTTTCTTTTTTTCTTTTCTTTTTTCCTTTCCGCTTCAAAAGGCATTTGTCCTGTTGACTTGGTTTCCGTCAGTCGTTTACATCTTTCCTCTATGTGACCCCATTGGTAGGCAAGAATCTGAAAGGTCGCTCGCTCAGCTACATGCCTTGGGGGCATAATCGGAAGCGTGCTGATCTCGCATTCGATTAGCTATGTGTTCGAAACCCCGCACCCCTCTCCGATTCCCAGCGGTAACTGTTACCTGCCTAAACAGTCCAAACATATAAGGAAAAAATGACTGCTTGGATCGCAGCTACTCAGCGCCTCCTGGCGTAGGCTCATCACCACACGGTCCCTCAGCTGAACTAGATCGTCTTTTGGAGGAAAGAAGGACCTCACACTTCGAGCAAGGTGTACCCAAAGGGGTCACTGCTCAGGCATCTCAGAAGGACTGCCTCGTCCCTGATCATGTTGCAATTATCTCCGCGTAGAATTGCGGTGGGATTGAGCTGGGGTCCTAATGAGTTCCCCCCCCCCCCGTATTGCTTATGTTCTTTGAGAGACACGAGAACGTATTGACGAGGAGGAGGAAGGGAGGGAAGGGGTGGCGTCTCAGCGGCATGTGATGGGGAGAGGAGGGCAAAGGGGGAGATGGGACTAGGTAAGGGTGAGGTAAGATAATGATTTCACGGGATATGGAAGGGTGTAACATGACACGATGGAACAATAGTTAGTTCCTACCGCGATGAGTGCTTTAGGAACTCTAGAGAAACCCCTACGGACCAGATCCACGCAACATTCTTTTAAGATCAGAAACTAATCTCTACTCAAAGGAGAATGTTTATATATATATATACATATATATATATATATATATATATATATATATATATATTTAGCATCTACTATACCTTTTTACTCCTTGAATCTTACGTTAACTACCATAATGATGTTATTCCCAAAGGTAGAAGCGCTGGTTATCGGATGGAATGCGATTTCATCCGTCTTTGTGTTACCTTTCAGTGAACCAGAGGACGTTACGGCAACATGATAAAAGAAGAAAGTGAGGTGCCTATGCCAAAAGGGGCTGTTCAGCTGCGATCGAAGCCTTATACGCTCGGACCGTTGGGGCAGGTAACAAACAATCACTGCTGGGAATTGGAGAGGAGTGCGGGATTCGAGCCCACAGCTAAGCGAAGGCGACACCAGTTTCCGATTACCACACCAGACCGCACTAATCTGATGAGAAAATCGGCCAACTAAAGAGCTGCTTCCAGGCAGACAGCCCGATGCATCACACGGAAAATGTAGCACATAATTTTGGTTGAACCAGATATCTTGTAGACAAAGTTTTAATTGTACGATTTTTCTTTTATTTGAGTAATTATCAGGTTGGTAGTTTACGTTAGATCTAAAAGGGGTTGTTAAACTTAAGATGACCAATTACATTATAAGACATAGATACCCGTATATAAAGAAACAGTATCAATATGCAAGGAAACTTGTTAGGAGATAGTGGATCCGTAAGGGAGAGTATGAGAGTGTGAGCTGTCCATGTATAAGCGTTTGAAACAGGTCTAACTTGATACAAGAGTTGAAAAGAATACAATTTCGCCTCAAGTAATAGAGATACTTATCCCGGATTGTGTAGGAAAACTAATGATCAGTTGCGTCATTTGAAGAGCTCTCGATGTCTACAATAGACCTTGGACTCCTGACAGCTGACAAATCATTAAATTTTAACAAGCGTGAA
The DNA here is from genome assembly GCF_046742065.1 of Oratosquilla oratoria. Taxonomy (NCBI): domain Eukaryota; kingdom Metazoa; phylum Arthropoda; class Malacostraca; order Stomatopoda; family Squillidae; genus Oratosquilla; species Oratosquilla oratoria. The sequence continues at coordinate 47,118,962 of NC_134787.1, forward strand.
GGGGCGGGGGGTCGGTGGCGAAGGGGGAAAGAGATCATGAAGAGAGAACGACGATGGGGAGGAGGAGAAAGAAGGAGGGTAAGAGAAAGGCAAGCAAGAACAGAGTTTAACGAAAGAGCGAAGAAAGGTGAGAGGAGGATGAAAAGTAAAGAGAAGGAAAGATGATAAAAGAGATAGAGGAGATGTGGGAGCTGTAGTTGTGAAGGATGTGAAAACGAGGATGAAAAGGACGAGGAGGAGAAGGAAAGAATTTTATAAGCACACTTGTAAACGTGTTCACGCCTTTGATGTTTAGTGTGTGTGTGTGTGTGTGTGTGTGTGTGTGTGTGTGTGTGTGTGTGTGTGTGTGTGTGTGTGTGTGTGTGCGTGTGTGTGCGCGCGCGCTGGGGTGCATCACCCTGGGCGGGACTTGAACTCGGATCACTGAATTATTGGTCAAGTGTGGTTTTGTTTCGAGACTTTTTTAGCTGGGTTGATGATAGCACAGAGCACGTTTACAGATTTCACACACACACACACACACACACACACACACACACACACACACACACACACACACACACACACACACACACACACACACACACACACACACACACACACACACACACACACACGGTGGCGTAGTTGGTAGAGCACTGAGCTGCCACAATAGTGGCCCGCAGCTCATGGTTCGAATCCTGCCCAGGGCAGAAATTATTTCGGTACCGCTGCGCTTCGGGTCGTTACTCTGACTCTCGTGGGTGGGGAGTTGGGTGTGTGTGTGTGTGTGTGCAAGGTCATAGCATTACCCATAGATCGGACCTACGAGCTCTGAGCTCTCTTCCAGGAGGGAAATAGCTGTCGATCACGAGTCCAACACGTGATCCAAAGACCAAGTGAATACACACACACACACGCACGCATGCATGCATGCATGCACATCTACATACATACACGTATACACGCATCACTCACTTGATCAAAGGAGACAATAATAGCCAGCTGCCCGTGTGTACGTGAAGTGGCGGAGACACTGAGATTCAAATACAGTTCGTAACTACGTCGACACAGGACGCTTGATTCTGAGGAGCTCATAGTGACCCTTTCCCTCGGAGCACATGGGGCATAGGCGATGTCATCGTTTGTAGACTAGAGGCTCCTGATGTAGCTCTTCTACAGACTCGGTACGTTAGCCTCTTCGACATAACTAAGGATCTTTATTCTGTCTAACGCCCAGCGAGGAAATAAAATCTTTGAGACGGAGACGCCCAACGGACATACTTGACTCTGGCTCGTGTCGCCAGGTGATTCTATTCAACAATGGAGGCGTCACCGTGATGAACAGATTAAAAACTCATCATCCTACTACCAAACAGTGGAAGTAAGAAACCAGTGGTAGGTTACAACCCTGTCAGTTGCGGCAAGCCGATTTTTTTTTTTTTTTTTTTTCCGACGCAAGCTTATAATCCACGTTTGGCCAGCATTTTTGGAAATCAACGCAGCAAGCCCGTAGCTGGTCCCGGGAATCGAACTCACGACCACCTAATCATGAGTACAAAACGCTATCCATTAGACTACCGCGTGGCCTTTCTTTCCCCGGTCGACCGGCATACTTCGTTTTCTTCTTTCCCGGCCGGCCGGCCGTCCTCTTATTTCTTTTTCCCAGCCCGGCCGGCTTGTCATTTTTGTCTCCCACGTTCGCCTAGCCTATGCTTTGTGAAATCCCTGCCGGTCGGCTTCTTTTTCTTCCATTTCTTTCCTCTCCTGGCTGGCCGGCCAGCATTTTATTCCTCCTCTCCTGGACAACCAGCTTCTCTTTTCCATTCTCTTTACCGCTCCTCTGGTCGGGTGGCTTCTCTTTTTCATTCTCTTGGCCGGGCTTCATCTCTTTCCTGCTCTCTTCACTGTCGGCTTCTCCTTTTCCTTCTTTCGTCCGTCCGGCATCTTTTTACTTTTTATGTGGCTGGCCATCATCTTTTTTTTTTCTTCTTCTTCTCTTGGCCTGCCTGCATCTCCTTCCTGCTCTCTTGGCCCACCGGCCTCTATTTTTCTGCTCTCCTGGTTGGCCTACTTTCTTTTTTCTGCTCTCTAGGACGGCCGGCCTCCCTCTTTCCGCTCTCTTCGCCGGCCGGCTTCTTTTTCTGCTCTCTTGTTGTCCGGACACTCTTTTCTGATCTCCTTACCGGCCAGCCTCTCTCTCCTACTCTCCTGGCCGGCCAGCCTCTCTTTACTGCTCTTTTGGTCGGTCGGCTTCTCTTTACCGCTTTCCTGGCCGGCCGACTTCCTTTTTACTGTTCGGTTGGTCGAACGTTCTCTCGCTTTTCTCCTGACCGGCCGCCGTCCCGGTCTTCGTGATTTCTCATCGAGGGTTCACAGCCGCCAAAGAACCTAGACAGGAAGTCCGGTCATCGCGGCACCGAGAAGGACATCTGAGATGACCACCTCAACCCGTAGACGCAGAGGTCCTTTTTGCATACATCCTTCTGCCAGCTGTCGAGAGATATATCATTGTACCATCGAGTCGTGTGTGTGTGTGTGTGTGTGTGAGTGTATGTATGTATGTATGTATGTATGTATGTATGTATGTATGTGTGTGTGTGTGTGTGTGTGTGTGTGTGTGTGTGTGTGTGTGTGTGTGTGTGTGTGTGTGTGTGTGTGTGTGTGTGTGTGTATGTGTGTGTGTGTGTGTGTGTGTGTGTGTGTGTGTGTGTGTGTGTGTGTGTGTGCGTGCGTGCGTGTGTGTGTGTGTGTGTGTGTGTGTGTGTGTGTGTGTGTGTGTGTGTGTGTATGTGTGTGTGTGCGCGTGTGCGCGTGTGTTTGAGCTCAAATCAACATTCATAATATTCGATATGCTTGTCTGATCTCGCATACAGCGTGTGCGTGTGTGTATATATATATATACCTCGTATATGCATGTATCCTCAGGTATATATGAAGGAGTTATGGAGATGCTAGTACGAATGACTCCTGCCTCATGGCTTGTACGCTTGAGTCTAACTTTGGAGATCTGTGTCTGTTGAACATGTAAATAACTTCGAAATAACTTGGTCGCGGCAAGAGTTTGCAGCCAAAGAGGTCGATCAGTTGTCGCTGATGCCTGGAAAGAGGAACACCCTCCATGACCCTGGACGACATGGGACGAAACATTCCGGTGACCGAAACGAATAGGAACGGAACGGAAAGGAACGGAATCTCATTCCCCCCCTCCCCCGCCCTCCTTCGAAACATCATGGAAATAAAGAGTGCGACGTATTTTTTTTTTTTTTTTTTTTTTTTTTTTTTTTTTTTTACCTCTCGATTGGGGTGGAACTTCTCTCTATAAAGATGATACCCGGAATTGGAACCCCATACCCACCCACCCCGGGCATGAATGCGCATACGTGTGCGTTATATATAAATCTATCAATAGCTCCCCGTTCTTGTTCTCTGGTATGGGTTTTTTTGATTCCTAGTTTGTTTCTAACAAGACACAAATAGCACCAAATTTTCTTCTTCCACGGCTCCGAAAACCCATTCAAGTTAGTTTAAGGTTACGGAAATAAACATTACGCAGAGAAGAGGCTAACGGTTTCGGATGCAGTTAGGTGTTTCTGGGCAAGTTTTCCTGTTGTTAATTCTGGCCCCACCTATCATTCCTGCAACTGTAGTGAAAGGAACTCATGTAGTGAATGCCAATGATCTGCACAATCTTTTCTGTTATGATAACGTCACTCCCATTTACAGGTTGCCAAACGTCCTGACATACAAAGTCGGACTCTACAAAATTGGCTTAAGTTTCAGTCGACATGACGTCACATTTCTGTGTTTCGTCTTAGGACCGAGCGACATGACGTCATCGACAAACCCCGCGTCCTTTGACGTGACCTGACTGTACCGTGTACTGAGACTCCGCTGTCACTTTTAAGTCAGGTCACAGGGGTCACCAACCCCCCACCCCCCACCCCCGTCCCTCTACCGCCAACCTTTCCTCCTCCGGTAGTGCCATTTCCGGCCCTGACGGCCCACCTGATGATGCCAATGACGCCGAGTTACTGGCCCTCATTTCCGGTCCCAGACTCGTTCACGGAAGGTTGGCAGATGCGACGCATATCTATCCCCCAAAAAAAAACGGTCCTGTGGATGTAGATTTGAGGCAGAGACTCGTTCCTCGGATGACAGACCTTTAAGCTCGTGAGGTTTGTTTGTTGGAATGCACGGCACAAACATACACCCACACCCACACCCACACACACACACACACACACACACACACACACACACACACACACACACACACACACACACACACACACGCACACACGCACACACACACACACACACACACACACACACACACACACACGCACACACACACACACACACACACACACACACACACACACACACACACACACACACACACACACACACACACACACACACATATATATATATATATATATGCAATAATATATATATATATATATATATATATATTCTACAAATTTTCACTCTAAAATATATTCAGCCAAAGCTAGCATAAAAGTCTCTGGAATTCTCTTAAAGTTTTCGAAATTATTCGGTTCCCGATTTTAGTTGACTTCGTAATGAATCTCAGAAAATTCGAGATATATATTGTGTTGCCTTGTCGACAAGCCAAGCTATCGGGACATGCGTAGAAATCCTCGAAGGAGACACATATATACAACACATGTGAGTGCATAACTTTACATGTATCTGTGTTCTACCTACAAACCACGATAATTCTTACTTTAACTGCAGAGATGTTACTCAGTTCGAATGTAGCCTAAGTGTAGCTTATAAGAGATAAGTTAGGGCCATGCGGTAACCCAATAGGTACCGTCTTTGAACTAATAAGCAGATTGTCGTGAGTTCGATTCCCTAGGCGTGGAGGGCTTCTTACCTTGATTCCCAACACTCCTGGCCACGCGAGGAAGCGATCCGACGTCGGCAAAATCTGAGTGGAAGTTGGAGGGTGATTGAGTATTCTCTTCTTCCACACACTCACAGCTTCCTTCCACTCAGATACAAAATGGTGTCTTTGAGTGGAGACACAAAAAGCTTTCTTCCATGAGCAGAGCGCGCTTGTAGTTGAAGGCGTTAAATTAGATATGTTTGAGTGTGTAGCGTCTGATTAAGGCCCTGTTCACACTAGCAATTTGAACCGCCGCGGTTTCAATCACGATGAAAGTCAATGGATGCATTCACACACAACCGCGGAGTTTTTCCTTGACTATGTGGTACCGCCGCCGTTTCAGCGCGGTTCAGACTACTACTACGAACAGGGCCGAAGACATCAGGTGAGATTGCAATCCGTCATCGATAACCAGCTCTTCTATCCTGGGAGAAAATATTGCTCTGACAAGGTGAAGATACAAAAGCAATGAAAGACAGATTTCAGAAGGACAGAAGAAAAGAAGGATCAGGATTCTTTTGAGTAGAAAATACTGCGTAACTCTGGTCCGTAGTAAGGCAGCAGGTGAGCCTAGCAGAGTATAAACACACAAAAATGTATAGCCTTACGATCTGCATCCACCCGCGGGATTCGAACCCAAGTCTTCTCAACCCAGTATATTCATATGTAGAAAAATGAATGCATGAATAATTCTACAGGTATCAGTGTACGTATACCTTGTGTGAAAATATCCAAACAAGTTGACTCATTTATTAATGTATGCCTAATGCATATACTAAAGTATCTTCATATTATAATTTCTTTCTAACTCACACATACATATGAAATCATACATATATTCGTAGATGTCCACAGGTACACGCACACACAAACACACACACACACACACACACATACATACACACACACACACACACATGTACACACGCCCACTTACACGCACGCGCGCAAACGCACAAAACACACACACGCACACACACACACACGCATTCACACACACACACACACACACACACACACACACACACACACACACACACACACACACAAACACACTCGCACAGAAACCTACACTCACACACATGTAAGATAAATGGAAAAAATCCTGGATGGAAAAATGTTGCAAGTGGAGTTCCTCAGGGTTCCGTTCTTTGGCCACTTCTATTCATAGTATATAAATGATATAGACCATGGACTAAAATCTACTGTTTCCAAATTTGCTGATGATACAAAACTGTGCGGAGTGGCAAATGATCACTCAAACCAATTAGATATTCAAGAAGATTTAGATCAATTACAGCAATGGTCTGAAAAGTG
>NC_134787.1:47137675-47140175 GCF_046742065.1 Oratosquilla oratoria
TGTGTGTGTGTGTGTGTGTGTGTGTGTGTGTGTGTGTGTGTGTGTGTGTGTGTGTGTGTGTGTGTGTCTGTGTGTGTGTGTGTGTGTATTCACCTTGGTCTTTGGATCACGTGTTGGACTCGTGATCGACAGCTATTTCCCTCCTGGAAGAGAGCTCAGAGCTCGTATGACCGATCTATGGGTAATGCTATGTCCTTACACACACACACACACACCCAACTCCCCCGCCCACGAAAGTCAGAGTAACGACCCGAAGCGCAGCGATACCGAAATAATTTCGGCCCTGGGTAGGATTCGAACCAGGTACTGCGAGCACCACCGTGCTGGCAGTCCAGCGCTCTACCAACAGCGCCGTGTGTGTGTGTGTGTGTGTGTGTGTGTGTGTGTGTGTGTGTGTGTGTGTGTGTGTGTGTGTGTGTGTGTGTGTGTGTGTGTGTGTGTGTGTGTGTGTGTGTGTGTGTGTGTGTGTGTGTGTGTGTGTGTGTGTGTGTGTGTGTGTGTGTGTGTGTGTGTGTGTGTGTGTGTGTGTGTGTGTGTGTGTGTGTGTGCGTGTGTGTGTGTGTGTGTAGCTGAAGCCTACAACTACATTTTTTATTTAGGCCACGCCATCCAAAAACCCATTTATTGTCCTTCCTATCTCAGTTCCTTGTAAGTGAGGGGCCGTCCCCGTCCACTGTTTTGGTCAAAATCAATGCAGCATGACACAGCACATCTGCAGTATGGAGTGACAGGGAAATTTGGATTATCCCCACCGATTCATTTCATTCCTTTGTTGCGCCCCATTTCCTTGCCCTTTCACGATCACTCCACTCGCTGTTTTCTTTCATGTTTTGTATATGAATATATACATATGCGTAGAAAAGGGGGTAGGAAAATATGGATTGGATCAAGAACACTATATTGCTGACATTTTGACTATAAGTCTTCTTCTGAGTGACAGACAAGTGTTAATCGACAGTAAGGATCATCCTACCAGATGTCTCTGAACGGAGCACGCTGATTGGTCCACTCTTCCTCCCAGGACCAGCCCAGCAGCAGCCAATAAGAGATTGATAAAAAATTCCTGTAGTGTCGTCTCTTCCAGTGTTATGGGTGCCGCTCCTATCAGCCTTCTCATTCGTTTCTTGGACTCGGTAGGCGAGGTTGTGCACTTTCCCATTTAGGCGAATGCCCGTGTATCTCTTTGTGCACCACTAGGAAGTAGGAAGTCCTTGTGGGGCAAAAGGTCGTTTTTGTACTCTCCTATCCTTTTTTTTTTTTTAAGCCCCCGTGACTTTTTGCACTTAAATGTCGCAGGGCACTCACTACATGGTGTGTTTTATACGACGCTGTTCTCGTTGGTACTACTTTTTCCTTCATATGTTCTTTATTGTCCACCCGGAGGCATACGCTGCTTGGACGCTGACTTTGGACAGAGCTGGTTAGAAAATCTGCTTCGTTTTTGCGTTTGGTACCACCAAATATCCGAGAGAGATCTTATCGCTTTTTGATCTATTGGGTATTTCTTCTACCTTTTTTTTTTAAGATTTGTCGGCAGGGCCAGTGGGTATAGTAGCTTACGGAAGGCGTTCATTATGGAGGCCATAGCTTCTTTTAATTCTTTTCTACATATTTTTATAGCCCGTAAGTAGAATACAACGACTACTCTGGTTTTCGCCCGCGTGCTGAGCTCCGATAGGTAGTGCATAGTCATCCTTGTTCGCGGGTTTCCTATACGTTGGAAAATTTTATCCCCTTACCACTCCGACTTATCAACGATTACAGCGTCGTATACAGCAGAGTGAAAACGTGAGAGAATGAATGAGACAGAACAAGAGAGTGTGAGAGAATGACAAAAGGAAATGAATGACAGACAAAGTGAGAGTGAGAAAAGCAGAGTGAGAGAACGTGAGAGGCAGAATGGCAGAGTGATAATGAGAGAGAGTGAGAGAGGAAGAGAGAGACAGACAAAATGAGTAAGACAGAGGGATAGGTTGAGAAAGAGAGAGATATGGAGTGAGAGAGAGAAATGGCCTGTGAGAAAGAGAGGTAGAGACAGAGAGTAAAAGAGAGGGCCAGAGTGAAAGAGATAGAGAAACTGAGTGAGGGAGTAGGAGCGACAGAAGAAGAGGATGGGAGGCAGAGAGAGATTAAGTGGGATAAAGTGAGAGAGAGAGAGAGAGAGAGAGAGAGAGAGAGAGAGAGAGAGAATGAAAGAAGAACAGACTGGATATGGTACAAGAGAAACAAATGAAGGAAAAATCCCCTGACAGTCCTTACGAACCGTCCCCAGCATCTTATCTCCCAGATTTCAGGAACGAGAGCAAAACAAACGCGCCACAGCGAAGAGGTAGTAGACAACTGGAGGAGACGCAGGGCTGAGATAGTTTGTCGATAAGGAGGCTGTATTCATGTATAAAGAAAGTCTATATGATCACCTCTATTGCATTACAAGACTGAATGGGACAGGGAGCAATGAGTTCATGGGCAGGGATGCAGATCCAGAAATGAAAATTTCGTG
>NC_134787.1:47145175-47147675 GCF_046742065.1 Oratosquilla oratoria
GCAGATGGTTTTCTTTTTGGGGAATTTTGATAGCTAATATTCGTGACAGAAAATAATTTCGGAAATATACATACATATATATATGAGGCATCTAGATTAGAAAGTGATAGATGCCACACATCCTCAAAAATAATTTTATTACAGAGAACGGGAAAATATTACTATAAGAATCACATGTGCTAAGAGGCAAAATATCTTAAGCATGATGCCAGCTTAATAGAGGCGCTATCTTAGGATGCATACATATAACAAGGCTTTTTCCCCCTTACAAGGGAGGTAGCCAAAAAGGAAAAGGCATAAAATCATTCCCACCCATTCCATCCCTGAATACAATCCACACCCCTCCACCCTCCCTCCTATCTTAGCACCTCCTGGATGACGGGTCATCCCTGCACCTTGTCCACTGCCCTGGGTCAGAAGAAGTGTCGCCAGACACAGCACATCCACAGCAAGGCCGCTTCATTAAATCGGCGACCCCCCCTCTCCGTCCCCCCATGCACAGAAAAGGAAAATCACCACTCACTACGAAACGCTACTCTTAGCTAATTATCAGCGCGCAGCAGGCGCCATGCAACGCTACTCTCAACCAGTCAGCGTGGTGTGCACCATCGCCCCGTCGCTATGGTAACGTAGGCATGGGGGTTCTGCCAATTCCGTTGTTTTCGTCGCCACTGTAACCGACAGAATAGTGCGTATATTGGTTATCATTCCGTTATTTGTAAAGTTCTGATGTTCTATTATTTTACACCTGCCAAGAATCATATCGGGCAGTGATAAGAAAAGTAAACATCATGTTCAGGAGTGTGGATTAGTGATAGAAATAGGAAATGTCTATGGATGTGCTAGGGACAAACACATACCAAGATAGGTAGCTGCCTTGGGAACAAAGGATCTAAAGTACGATGACTCGGGCGAGAACTTAAACGACAGTGACGTTGATAAAAATTTATTATCATCCTGGTAAAGACAATGGTGACACTGGTGTTCCAATAGGGAAATCTAAAATAGGGAAGAGGGAAAAATGTAGTTGTGCTGGTGGTGATTGTGGTGACAATGATGGTAGTGATACGTCACGTGGTGCAGCTGATGGTGATGGTGGTGAGACTGTTGGTGATGATGGTGATGCATCGAGTGGTACTCGGGATGGGGATGGTGGTGATGATGGTGGTGATGATGTTGGTGGTGATGTTGGTGATTATGATGTTGGTGATGATTTAGATGATCCTGGACTTAGCATGGCCAAGGAACAAGGGAAAAATAAGACCAGACAAGTGAGTGGGGGCTTACTAAAAAAAAAAAAAAAAAAAAAAAAAAAAAAAAAAAAAAAAAAAAAAAAAAAAAAAAAAAAAAAAAAAAAAAAAAAAAAAAAAAAAAAAAAAGGGCAGCAGAATATTAGGTAAAACACCAAGAAAATTATGCCGGCGAGGAAGATGGGGCCACCATACCGTGATGGGCGTTTCACAAAGATAGGACTTGAGAAGATAGAAGAAATTTTTAGTAATTTCTGGGCACTGGATGATATAAAACGTAGTAACAATACCTTGTTGGCTGTATGAAAGTGGAAAAATATAAGAGTATAAAAAATCATAGAAAAGTGTCAACATTGGCTTCTATGTGACAATTTCTAATGAGGGGTTTAAGGTGTGTCATAATGGTTTTATTAATACCCATAGCATTGACGCAAAGAAGATGAAGTTGATGGCCGAGAAAAAGAAAATGGCATCCGAAATTGGCACTGGCACCTTTCAACTTGATCACCGAGGGAAGCAGGCACCAGGAAAAAAAGATAATTTACTTACCTACTGACTGTGCACGCTGCCTGCAGTTATTAGTCACTACGCTAGGGCGAAGTCTAAGAATAGGATGTACCTGGCTTCAGGTGGTTCTATAAGACAGGTATATTAGAACTATAAGAGGTTCATGGAGGCCAGCCACCGCTCAAGTGTCCATTGTTATAGAGTAAATTTCGGGAAGTGTTTACTACATTGTATAACGTTAACTTCACCCCACCGAAAGTTGACCTCTGCAACACCTGTGAACGGCTGCCATTAGAGATTGAGGGTCTAACTACTGCAGGTCATGACGTCTTTCATCTGAAGCTGAATTTACAGCCCACAAGGAGTCAACCCGTATAACTAAGAATCTCCTCAGTAACCGCTGGCGATGGAAATATTAGGGTTTTCTTCAATGACCTCTATCAAACATTGTCAGCGCCAAAGCTACTTGTGAATGTAGTTTATTATAAACGGAACCTCTGGCTTTACAACTTCTGTATTTACGACACTAAATAAATATACATCTTTCTCTGGAACGAAACGGTCACTGGACGTGGCCCAAATGAAACTGGGAGCTGCATCAAGTGGCTTCAAAAGGTTCAAGAGGAAGAGGGGGGGACCTCACAACCCTTCAGATTTTTGCTGAGAACTATGATGACCAAAACAAAAACATTTACTTGATATTGGCAATGCCACAGCAGGTTCAACAAAAGAGGATTGTTAAG
>NC_134787.1:47155175-47162675 GCF_046742065.1 Oratosquilla oratoria
TAATCAACATACAATCCAACATGACTTCTGTTATTTCTCTATTTAATTCCTCTTCTAGATTTGGAGCCCATCGGCAGCAACACCCACCTCCTTCCTCTCCCCCTCCTCCACCTCACCAACCCCCTCTTGACCAGCGGGGTGTCCCTGCGAGACGAACCATCCTACCTGACTCCCCCCCTCTCCCTCCCCTTCCCCTCCCCCTCCTGAGCGAAGTGTCCGCCCACGCAGAGTGACAAGATCCTTTCAGCGTTCCCAAGCGGCCTATATTTAAATCCATGTTGTCTGTACAATATTGTCAAATGTGTATTATGTAGCTGTGTAAGAAGCTGTGTAAAACTGTGACTTAATTCTTGTATAGTATTCGGAAGATGACTCCCTGAAGTCGAAACGTCAATTAAATATGGAAGACTATGGAATGCTTGTATTTGCCCACCCCCCTGAAATGAGATCTACTGTGAGAACAAATTAAAATATCAGTAAGAAAATTAATCAATGTCAAAATGCTGTCGTGTTTAACACTATATATATATATGTATATATATATATATACATACACATATATATATACATATACATATATATCTATATATATATATACACACACACACACACACATATATATATATATATATATATATATATATATATATGTATATATATACACCCCTGAAATGAGATCTACTGAGAACAAATAAAAATATCAGTAAGAAAATTAATCAGTGTCAAAATGCTGTCGTGTTTAACAGTATATATATATATATATATATATATACATATATATATATTTCGAATAAAGAATAATCCTATATTTCGGCTATCAACAGTATATATATATATATATATATATATATATATATATATATATACATATATGCAAAGTAGACCACTTAGAAAAAGACAGTAACGAAGCAACCATCCTACCTGACTTCCCTCCCGCCGTGTTCTTATAAGCATATATATATATATATATATATATATATATATATATATATATATATATGTATATATATATATATATATATATATATATATATATATATATATTTAAGTATGGAAGACAAATGAGTGGAAGGGCGGTGAGCTAAACACAGAGAACAGTTGGAATTTATTCACTGACGTTTCGTCCTTACCAGGACATTCTCAAAGTACATACAGTCTCAGAAAATTAACAGCTTATATAATCCATCCTTGCCGTGTTCCTCTCCCTCCATACTCTCATCCCTCCATACACTCATCCGTCCTCATGTGACTCCGACCATGCCACTTCTCTCCCCGTTCTCAATTGTCTTTTTTACCTTCTTGATAAATAGAGTACCTACCGCTCCTGCTAATTTTATAAACCCTTCCCTATGGTTGATGCAGTGGTGGGAAGTAATGTAGGCTGCCTCCACTATTTTTCTTTTCTTTTTCTCTTGTTCCAATCTGGAAGATGACCACATTAGTCTAAATGAACTACTAGCGAGTTGGAAGTTCTGTGAGCTCTGACGTCATTTTTGTGTTCATATGTCCGTAGCTCCACTGATCTTCCTGTCTCTCCATAATATCCTAACGGACAACCACCACATGGTATATTGTAGATCGCGCTTTTCTCCATACCCTTTTCTGATTTATTTTTATTCTTGACATCTCCTAATTTTGTACCCGTGGAGAAAGCAACCCTCACACCCGCTTTTGTGAGAATATGTCCCAACTCCTCGGCGTACTTCGAGTTGGGGACGGACAAACACCCCGCCCTGCCTTCTCCGGACCAGTCGTCCTTTTCCTTCTCATTATTACCGTTGCTTTCTTTCTCAATCTGTACAGTAGTCCTTCCAGGTATCTGAGTTTAGTGAACACGTTGAAAAATATATTTGATTTCATCCTCTAAAAATTCATCACTACAAATACGGTACGCCCTTAAGAAAAATCCCATAACCACTCCATTTTTAATTTTGTTACTATGCGCTGATTAGAAATTAATCACATCGTCTTTATTGCTTTTTCTGTAGACCGAGAATGATACCTTACTACCTCTTCTCCAAATCACCGTGTCCAAGAAAGCTAGTCTGTTATCCATCTCGTGTTCGATAGTAAACTGGATGTTTGGTTCGACATGATTCAATCTGCTCAACTTGTCATCTAATTGTACCTCTTTTGGAGCGATGACAAGGACGTCGTCCACATACCTCAGCCAAAGCGTGTCTTTACCCATTATCCTTATGAAATAATCTGTCTCTAAAACTTCCATATACAATGAGGCTAGAACCGCACTGAGAGGACTACCCATTGCAAGTCCTCGATGTTGTCTGTATTCCTTTCCGTTGAACATGAAAGGACCAAACTTCACACATAGAGACACTAATTTTAAGTAATTACTTTTCCCCACTGGTAAATCATCCTCATCCAAACTGTCTGTCACCTTCTTTGCCGCTGCCAACGCCCCTTCTACCTCGACATTCGTAAAGAGCGTAGTTACATCATAACTAGCCATCACTTTTTCTGAAAGATCCACATTCTTTAACCTCGTGATCAGATCTCCAGAGTTTTTTAAATGGGCGTTACTTATCGAGCCTAGCCTCTGTGATAGTGGTTTGGCTAGGCATTTGGCCAGTCTGTGCGGGGCGCTCCCGATACCAGAGGTGATAGGTCTCATCGGGACGTTTGGTTTATGGGTTTTCGGAAGTCCCCGCATTCTGAGTGGTTTAGGGGGTTCCTCTAACAGACCCAGTAACGCCCATTTAAAAAACTCTGGAGATCTGATCACGAGGTTAAAGAATGTGAATCTTTCAGAAAAAGTGATGGCTAGTTATAATGTAACTGTGTGTGTGTGTGTGTGTGTGTGTGTGTGTGTGTGTGTGTGTGTGTGTGTGTGTGTGTGTGTGTGTGTGTGTGTGTGTGTGTGTGTGTGTGTGTGTGTGTTTGCGCGTGTGTGTTTGTGTGTGTGCGTGGGGGGCTGCAGCCTTCGTTATTTAATTGGCGCCCGAGATACACATTGAGGTCAGTTTTCATGCCTGTTGAAAAAAGGCAGAGAAAAAGGTTCATTTATGTAAAAGGAAATCGATGGCGTTTTTGTTTTGATTTTTTTTTTCAGCCTCTTTCGTTTATTTGTTGAACAGGTTGGGTTTAGCCTTGTGCTTTCGAATGGAGTTAACCCTTCATATATGCAAGAGTTACAATCACACTGGTAATGATATATTATTCAATTTATGTAATTATTTTTATTTCTTTGGAACATATTTTCTATTTCATATATTTTAATCTGAATTGATGTCGTGTTAATTTAGGTCATTCTATTTCATACTATTTATATAAAATAATTATTTATTTATTTATTTATTTATTTATTTGTTTATTTATTTATTTTTATTTATTTTTTATTTGTTTATTTTTTATATATCTTATTTTTTTTTGTAGGGAGTGTGTCTCACAACTATGTCTTCGACCATTTTCTCCGTTTTCTTTGGTTGGTATAGATATAAGTCTCGATATCCAAGTCTGCCACATACCTTCTGAGCCTTGATCCAAAACTCAATAAGTAGCCCTAAAAAGCGCTCAGTGGCAATCTCTCATTTTTATAGACGATTGTCACTTTATTTTCCTGCAGATTTTTCTTCCTCAACCCCAAAAACCGATCTTGCCAAATCGGAGGGTCTGACCTAAGTAATCCATAAACCATAATCCATGTACCTCATGAGACTTCTAGATACAGGAATTTGGCTTCTGATTCTAGTCACTTGGTGGCATCCAAGATGGTTTTTGTGTCGACTGCCTCAGCCGAAAGGACTGAGTATCGTTGAGTAAAAGCAGCAATGACTGCAACAGCTCTGTAGGGAAGAGGCCAAACGCAGAGTATGGGAGTCCAGTATATTTTACGTTTCGCCCAGCAGGGCTTCTTCAGAAATAACATCGATGAAAAACATTTTACTCCTTATATAGCCCGAGCCTTGCGGGGAGAAACAAACATTAAAATGGTGTACACACAATTTGCGCAAATTGCTTGTTACGTAAAATATATTGGACTCCCATACTCTGCGTTTGGCCTCTTCCCTACTGAGTATCGTTCCTGCAACAAACAAAGACCATGAGTCACCAGGTAGATCCCATCCTATGTATCAATAGCCGACTGCACATGTTCTAAAATCTGTAGTGAAAACAGCTATACAAATCTTCGGGTAAACTGACATACACATTCAGAAAATCTTGCCTTAACCCTGACCGAAATCTCAGAAGAATCCTTCATCAAGAAACCTTAGGTTCAAGAAGGAAATAGCCAAGAAATGTCTTTTCAACAGATTGGTTAACGAATGGAATAGACTTAGTAACCATGTAGCGAAGGCTGAAGCAATTGGTTGTGTTAAGATAATTTTATGGAAAGGGAGGACAGGTGGTATGGGACATGAAATTGCCTAATGTAGGTCTTCTGGTCTCCTGCAGTCCCTTCCAGTTTTATGTTATCTATCGTATTTGATGAGACATAACAAAACAACTTCCCATATACATTACTAGACAAACTCTCTCACTCAAATGATCGTGTTAATAGAATTCTCACGAGTGGTTGGTAAGTCGAACCCAACACGCAACGTTGTGTCCCTTTCCATGCAGGTTACGGTGGACTTTAATCATGCAACAAATTCACTCAAATAATCCTTTACTCTTCTATGGAAATGTACCTATTTCATTAGCCACCTCGCGCCGATTCAGATTAGACGATGGGGGAGGGGTTGAAGTCACGGGTTGCAGGGACATAAAGAGGTACAGCTTTATTGCACCTGATCACAAGGGTCAGTATGTATTTTTCCGACACTCGAACGCAATAGGGAAACACATGCTAGCTTAACTTTGAAAAGTTTCCACCCTCCTTGTGTCACCTGCTCCTCTTTTTATTGTATAGGTTTGAACATTGAAGAAGAGCAGGACTATGTCAAAACAAATGTTGGTAATGATGATAGTAATAATCGTGAAACAATAAGGCTGAGAGGAAAATGGTGGTGGTAGTGTCGACGACGACGACGACGACGACGACGACACACACACACACACACACACACACACACACACACACACACACACACACACACACACACACACACACACACACACACATACACACACACACACGCACAAACACACACACATACACATGCACAAACACACACACACACACACGCACACATGCACAAACACACACACACACACACGCACACACACACACACACACACTTTTGTCTATGCTTTAGAAATACATGTTTATCTACTGCAGAAGAAAAATACTAGACAAATGTAAGACTATAATGGAGGCAGAGTGTCGCTTCAGAAAGAATAGAATGATGAGCAGAAAGACAAAATCGAAGTCAACTCCCTGTGCAGGAGGAGGAGGAGGAGGAGGAGGAGGAGGAAGAGGAAGAGGAAGAGGAAGAGGAGGAGGAGGAGGAGGAGGAGGAGGAGGAGGAGGAGGAGGAGGAGGTGACCAACTGGCTCACATTCGTTTCCATCTCCGTGTCCTTATTTTAGTGGTCCTCATTTTTTTTGGTTCCTCCTTCTTTATTTCTTTGTGTTTTTATCAGTTTCTTCATTTCATCTTTCTCATATCTTTCTGTTCAAGCCTATGTGGCCGTCAATGGAGCAATATTCTAAATGTCTTTTATTTATTCGTGTTGTTTCTTTGGTTTCAGCAACTCTGACAAAGGACGCATTTTGCTCTCTATCTTTTTTTATTTTTTCAATGTCCTTTTCAAATTATATGGATGGAAATGAATCTTACGAGTATATGTTTGTATCTGTCTGTATGTCTGTCTGTCTATCTGTCTGTCTGCCTGTCGGTCGGTCTGCCTGTCTGCCTATCTATCTGTCTGTCTGCCGGTCTGTCTGCTTATCTGTATATATGTCTGTCTGTCTGTCTGTCTGTCTGTCTGCCTGAGTCTGTCTGTCTGTTTGTCTCTGTCTGTCTCTGTCTGCCTGTCTGTCTGTCTGTCTGTCTGCTTCTTTGTCTGTCTGTTTATCTGTCTTTTGGCCGTCTGTCTGTCTGCCCGGTTGTCCGTCTGTCTGTCAGCTTGTCTGTCTCTCACTCAGTCTATATATCTGTCTGTCATCTGTCTGTCCATCCGTCCGTCTGTCTATCTGTCAGTCTGTGGGACAGTCTTTGCAGCCATCGTTACTGACGCCAGGGCCTGCCAGCTTTAAAACGTCGTTTGGCCGGATAATTGCATTTGTTACTTCCATGTAATATTTTCGTTTTATTGATATCGACTCTCTGTCCTGTTCTGCTTGTTACAACGCAGGAAAATATATTGACAGTCTATTCCGGGACGGTATCACGTCGTCAGAGTCATGTTACCAAGGGGGATGTCATACGAGTGACAGCATTTGACGTCATACGATGTCAAAGATCCCGTCATCTGAGTGACGTCATAGTTTGAGTTAACATAGTGACGTCATAGCTTGCGTTACCATAGTGACGTCATCAATGTAGCATTACCACCGTGACAAGAGACGGGAGTTTCGTCCTCTTTCGAAAACTCCCTGTTACTTAGACAGTGTTACAATTAAACTGCGTTAGTGAAAGTGTTGTTCGTAATAACCTTGCCTTCTGCGTTCTACATTCATGCAGAGGAAGTTCATTCAAACTCTCTTGTGACACAACAAAATATCGCCGGACTCTGTGCGAAAACAAAGCTATTCCCAGGTGCTATTGATCTAGACTTGTATACCCTCAAGTATGCTTCTATTTTCCACTCATTAAGTTTATAGATTGACTCTGTGTGTGTGTGTGTGTGTGTGTGTGTGTGTGTGTGTGTGTGTGTGTGTGTGTGTGTGTGTGTGTGTGTGTGTGTGTGTGTGTGTGTGTGTGTGTGTGTGTGTGTGTGTGTGTGTGTGTGTGTGTGTGTGTGTGTGTGTGTGTGTGTGTGTGTGTGTGTGTGTGTGTGTGTGTGTGTGTGTGTGTGTGTGTGTGTGTGTGTGTGTGTGTGTGTGTGTGTGTGTTTGGATGGTTGTGGATGTAAAATCTGGTTACCATCATCAGAAGGCCCCCTTCATCGGGGGTAAAAATTTCCTTTTCCTACATTCTCCTCTTGGTTTCGTTACCAATGGTTGAAAAGGCTATCTTTGGAAAGGCTATGTATATATATATATATATATATATATATTATATATATATATATATATATATATATACATATATATATATATATATATATATATACATATATATATATATATGTAACATGTATGATATATATATATACATGTACATATATACTTGTGTACTTGTACATGTATGGACGTGTGTATGCGTGTTTATTCATACCTATAGATGCTTACATGTGTACATTTAAATTTCGCCTGTATTTGTACATAGAAGAAGGTGCAAGACTCATGCATCTTTATCTATTGTTCTTCGATTAATCATCATACCTCATATGGTTCCACGTTGTGCTACATAAGTTTCAAGTTTATTCCAATTTGCTCATCATATGTACCAATATATGCATATTCATACGTATGTACTCATGCATACGTATCTGC
>NC_134787.1:47167675-47175175 GCF_046742065.1 Oratosquilla oratoria
TTAGATCATTTTATGGATGGGGATGACAGATGGTAAGGGGTATGCGTCTGCCAAGTGTAGGTCTTTTGGTTTCTTGTAGTCGTCTCACTTCATATGTTCTTATATTCTGGCCTTGGCTGAGGTTTCATTAACGTATCAATAAGGTCTTTCAGAGGTGAACGTTTTTTATTTTGTTGTCATTATCGTTTTTTGTTTCCCTTTAGTGATGTTGGTGAGAGGGCCAGATTCGGACTAAAGAATGACATACACAAATAAGATAAACAAGTACATGAATGAATAAATGAATTAACTTATTAATCAATATATAAAAAATGAGAAAATAAATTATGATAAAAGAGGAGGACTTCCAGACAGAAAAATAACATACATACATACATATACCAAAAGCTTTTTTTCCCCTTATACAGGGGGTAGCCAAAAAGAAAAAGGCATAGAAACCACTCCCACCCATTCCATTCACTACATATTCCACTTCCCTCCTCCCTCCCTCTCATCTTGGCACCTCCTGGATGACGGGTCATCCCTGCATCCTGTCCACTGCCCTGGGTCAGAAGCAGTGTCGCAAGACACAGCACATCCACAGCAAGGCCGCTTAATTAATTCGGCGATCCCCCTTCTCCGTCCCCTCATGCAGAAAAGGAGAAGACGGGGAGAAATCCCTTCGGGCTGCGTCAAATTATTTCTCATACATACTTTCTCAACCCCCATCCCTCACCCACTCCCCCTCATGCATCATCCATACATAACCCTTCTCCATTCACCCCTATCTTCTGTCCTCTCCCGTCCTTCTTCAACAGACATTCCTCTCTTTTGTAATGCCCCTTTTATCCCATCCATCCATCTCATCCTAGAACGCCCCCTCATATTCACTCTTTCCACCTCTCGCTTCCACACCTCTTTTACTAATCTTTCTTCACCCCCATTCCTCCCTTTCCTGCCACATTTGCACCCAAGTATCTAAAACTATCCACTTCCTCCAGTCTCTCTCCCTTAATGTTCACTTTCAGCCTGCTGTCACTCTCTTCCCTTGTACATCTCATCACCTTACTTTTTCCCACATTTTTCTTCAGCTTCCTTCTTTCACACACCTTCTCAATATCTGTCACTAACTTCCTCAATCCCTCCTCTGCTCCTGCTACAAGCGCAGTGTCGTCAGCAAACAACAACTGGCTTATCTCCCACTTTTCTCCTTTTTCTTTAACCATCTCCAACCCCTGACCCACTACCCTTGCATTCACCTCTCTCACCACCCCATCCATGTATAGATTGAACAGCCAGGGCGACATAACACATCCCTGACGAAGTCCCACCTTTACCTCAAACCATTCACTCTGTCCATTTCTAATCCTAACACAAGCTCTACTACTCTCGTTAAAACTCTCGACTAATCTTAACAGCTTTCCTCCTATCCCATATATCTGGAGTACCTCCCACAGTGACTTCCTGTCTACCCTGTCGTAAGCCTTTTCCACATCCATAAAAGCACAAAAAAAGATCCTTAACCTTTACTATAGCTATCTCACATATCTGTCTTACCACAAACAATCTGATTTACACAACCCCTACCTGACCTAAAATCACACTGTTCCTCACCAATTACTCCCTCTGTTCCTCTACTAATCCTCTCAATCAAGACCCTCCCATAAGCCTTCCCAACTATACTCAGCAAGCTGATCCCTCTGAAACTACTACACTTACACCTGTCTCTCTTTTTCATGTAAAGCGGAACTATACAGGCACTCCTCCAGTCTTCCGACACTCTACGCTCTCTTAAACAAACATTAAATAACCTCACCAGCCAGTCCACCATAACTGTACCTCTTTTCTTCAGACATTCTGCATGGAATCCATCCAACCCAGGTGCCTTACCTGCTCCCATCATCTTAACAGCTGCTTTCACTTCATCTTTCCCAATTTCTCCTCCATTTCCTTCACTCATCACTCTCATCTTCTTAGCGCTTCTCACTGCAACTATCCTTCCCTCCCTATCCTCCTTCACATTTAGCAACTCCCTAAAATACTCTGCCCACCTTCCTCTCACTGCCTTCTCTTCCATTACCATCTCTCCATCTGCACCTTTTACCTTTTCTTCTCTACCTGATTCGACTCCTCTTCCTCTTTTAATTTCTTTCCAAAACATCTTTTTATTACTTTAAAAAAAATTCTGTCATACCCTTACCCCATTTCAGATCTGCTCTCCTCTTTGCTTCCTTTATCTTATGCTTAACTTCCTTTTTCTTTACCTTGCACCTCTCATACGATCCCCTCGTCCTAATTTGTAGACAATCTATGAAAGCCTGCTTCTTCTCTATTCATTTGTTTGTTGAATAGAAAAAAAAATAATCATAAACGAGTTTAAATGAATAGATAAAGCAATAAACTAAACAACCTCTCAATCTATAAATAATTAGACTATTTTATAAAAAACCCATAAGTGAGTAAACAGTTAAATAGATAAATAGATACGCAAATAAACAAACGAATACATAAATGTACAAATTAATAAATAAGTAAAAAAAATAAACAAATTAATAGATAGAAAGATATGTAAATAAATAAATAAATAGATAAATAGATAAGTGAATAAGTAAACAAATAAATCAACGAATGAATAAACAATTGAATTAATAAATGAAAAATTTGCATAAATGAATGAAAAGTTGAGTTTACGTATGTGTTGTGTAAAAACGTAGACAAGCAATAGACGTAAGAAAATAAAGAACCAAATTAATTCTTTAGTCCATTAGTCAATTAATGACTTGATCAATGCCTGAATAACTAAACGAAAAAAAAGTAAAAAAGATAGACAAATAAACGAAGCCAAACAAGTATAATATTTTCTTGTAAATATTCAAGAAAGAAACAAACATTCCAACAGAGACGCCACTTGAATTTCGTCGCTGGCTGTTGTCAAGTAGGAAAGTTGGTAAGAAAGCTAACCAAACAAATGTTGTCCACAGCTTCAAGCTTTTTTCTTTAGCGAGGATTATATATATATTTTTTTTCAATGCACCACAACCCTTCCCTAGAATAAATCACTTTCACTTAACACTTTCAATGACCATAGCTTAGTATGTACAGTATATATTATATATATTGTATAATATAGAGTTTATTATATGTAATACATAATATTTATGATATATAATGTATAATATATAGTATCTAATATATGATATGTAATGTATAATGTATTATATGGGATATACAATATATGATATATGATACATATTATATGATGTACGATATATTATATAAGGTATATGAACTATGATACATGATACAGAAATTTGCATGCAGTATAGGGTCCAATCTCTCTCCAGTACTTGCAAATTTGTACATGGAGTTTTTCGAGACTGTTTTATTACCGGACATCAAGCCACCAGAGATCTTCTGGTACAGATATGTGGACGACGTCTTTACGGCATGGAATGAAAAATGGGGAACTTTTGAAAAAAAAATCTTGCCAAATTAAATATGTTAGCACCAACAATAACATTCACAGTAAAGTAGAATGGGAAGACGATCACAAATTACCTTTTCTCGATATTTTGGTGATCAAGCGTTCGGACCAACTGTCCTGCACAGTGCCCAGAAAACCTACACATAAAGGAAGCTATCTACATTTTTTCATTATCGCCTAGACAAAATTAAATACAGTGTAGCTTCGGGCCTATTTCTTAGAACCCTCAGGATCTGCAGTCAACCTTTTTTAGAAACTGAATTAGCCACATTACATTCCCAGCTTACAAAAATAGGTTATCCAAATTGGTTCCTATCAAAAGCACCTAGCAAAGCTAAAATGAGTTTTTACAAAATTATTACAAAAATTAATAGTAAATTCGTTTGGGATAAGAAATGTATCACTCTACCTTTTAATAACACAATACAAGACATTTCAAAAGTATGTAATGACAAAATAAATGTTGTGTTCAACTATCCCAACAGCCTTTTCAGCAAAGTGGTAAATGTCCATCATAGAGCTAAGACGGATGACAGCCAAGGAGTCTACAAAATACCTTGTAGAGATTGTGAACTAGTTTATTGGGGTCAAACGGGAAGAGACCTCAAAACAAGAATTAAAGAACATAAGAATTCCGTGAAATATGCACAAGAAAATTCTGCCGTATTCCTACATAAATGAAAAACCATCGCACAAATTGGGAGAAAGCAGAAATCATCTATAACTCTAAGTGCAGTTTCCGGAGGAAAAGCATCGAGTCATCATTAACTAAAAAATATCAAATTATAATATATAAAAAGGACAATGGTTATCAGATTGTTTAACAACATTAACAATTAAAAAACTTTTACCCAATGTAGATGGCCTGGAAGACAGCAATCGCTACCAAGGCAGAGTTACTTGAGCCACCTTCTCATGTTCCCTTTGTATCCCTTTGTATCGACTATATAACTCTTACTTGTACACCATGTAACTATCTGCTGAAGAGGACCACAGAGTGGTCGAGATATATAGTTAATTCTATTCTTCGTCCGTTTACTTTCTCCGACAGTGGGATTTCTTCAAAATACATAACATATAATACATAATACATAATATGTAAGAGGCTGGTAGATTAAAGTAGACAAGTAGGTAGATAGAGGGGCAGGTGGCGAGAAATTAATTTTACGACTTAGATGTTTTGAAAACAATGGCCGCCACGGAGTTGCAAAGTTGCATATATTCTCGCTCACCGCCCAATATTTGTAAACACAAACTAGGGTATCGATATAGTGGCTGGTGCTGGGAATTGTTATCACTAAAATCCACTTCGCTTCGTGACAAGATTACTTGCGTAAGCGGTATTGCTTGAGACAGTATAACAGCCTTTCTGATTGGAGAAAAGGGTGGAGGAGGAGAGAAATTATTGGTGCACGGAGGTAAAGTCACGCCCTTAAAGAATGGCACTTATTTGTAACTTTCAAAGTTATTGGATGAATTAAATAGTGACGTCGAAGCAGACTTGGCCTAGTGGGTGTAAGGGTCCCAGGGGGAATCCTCTGGTGTATCTAAGACAATACGTTGTACAAGAATTAGGGAAGAAAATGAAGAAAATTTTAAGTTCAATTCAATTCCCCTTCGTTTACTGAGTAATGGAACTTGACTAAAAGCATAAACTATGAAAGAGGCATGGGGCCTACAGATGAGTGACTTACAATACTACAATGCTGAAAAGAAAGTGAAGAAAGTTGAAAGTGAATGAAGAACTATAATGTCTTAGAGGGAACATTTAATATAATAAAACCAGTCATTAAAGAGAGAAGGGAAATGAAAGTGATGGTAGCAACAGACCTAACAGTTGTGACGCGATGGACGAACCTCCTCCGAAGTCATTACATGAACCTCCTCCGAAGAGATTAGACAAGGCTGAGGTAAAAGTGAGCGGGTACACCAATCGACTTTAAAAACAGTGCACACAACCACAACCACGCAGTGTACAACCACGCAGTGTACAACCTCAACCAACGCGAAAGTTAATTTCAAGGACGAGTAACGAGGAGTATATTACGAGTGAACAACGAAAGAGGCGATCTACAAGGCGATCTTCAAGTCGGTCTACAAAGCGATCTACAGGACGATCTACAAAGCAGGGAATGAGCCACTACAAAGCAGCAGTGAACAAAGAATGACGAGATACGACGAGGTTGACGTACGTAAGACTCCGTGGAGGCAGTCAAGTTAAATCATCTCAAAAACTGAAGGTAAGAATAACACTAATGTTCTTAGACATGAGGTTCATACCTCGAATATCAATATTTCCAAATTCACCGGTGATGAAAACACCTTATGAGTTAATAAATTTCTCAGCATGATTGACACTTTAATTGTAAGCAAAAATATAACAGATGAAAAAAGGAAAATATAGATTTAAAAAAAATGTAGATCCTGAGAAAGGTAGAGCTAGGTTTATCATAAATTTCAAGCAAATGGAAGATATCAACAAATATGAAGAGTATAAAAAATTCATTTAACATTTTATGTCAAAGTGTGATCAGGAACCTATCAGGTCTTTGGTTAGAATGATCAAAGAAGT
This sequence comes from Oratosquilla oratoria, assembly GCF_046742065.1. Lineage (NCBI taxonomy): Eukaryota > Metazoa > Arthropoda > Malacostraca > Stomatopoda > Squillidae > Oratosquilla > Oratosquilla oratoria. Next base: position 47,173,711 of record NC_134787.1, read on the forward strand.
TAAAACAAGTGAATCATACGCAGAATACTTAGCAAGATTAGATAGATGGTCAAAAGACATGAATTCTATCTTAAAAGATTTAGATTAGATAGAAAGATCTAGTAACAAAATGAAAGTTTCTCAGGTAATAAAATTAATCACATTTGGCTTGATAACATAAACCTCTGATGACTTAACAGCAGAAAAGCTGTATAAAGATCTCAAGTCAACTATGAATTTAGGGGAGGTAGATTATCTTCTTCAAGGGTACAGTGAGACCAGAATCATAAATCCATATGTGATGACAGTGGGACAACAGAAAGAAACTAGGAACTCTAGAAGTGAGTATAAGAAAAGAGAATTTGGACATAGAGTTAGAAGCCCATCAAAAGATGCTAGAATTGTATGTTACAATTGTAATACTTGGGGGCATAGAGCACAAGACTGTTATTATGGAACTATTTGTAGAAATTGCAAATATGAGGGTCATAATGAATTCAGTTGTAGAAACCCACCTTTCTGTATGTATCATCAAAGGATAGGACATAGAACACATGAATGTAGAAATTTTCGTATGCACCCCGAAACAAGAGGAAAACCCCCAGACACAGAATAAACCAATATTGCAGAATTCCCCGTATATATATATACAAATAGACAGTATTGTGTTGAGAATAAGAGTGATAGAAGGGTGAATGTATATATATATATATATATATATATATATATATATATATATACGTATATAGTACATAGTATATAATATACGTATTACAACATTAAAAACACTTCAGCATAACTTGATTTCCTTATCCAATCCATTTACTATGGTGAAGCACCATGCAGCTTTTATTCTGGCTAATGCCAATCACTTTCATTCACTAAAGGAATATCACCATAGCGACGAAACAATCTAGATGTTATAGCGATGATTTTATCGCTGGTTTATCCTCTATGGATTATGCTTCAATGATAAACTAATTAAGTTCATTAACTACAATCCATCTGAGGTGACTCATGTGCCCATGAGTAGGGCATTGGGAGTTCACGGAAGTATTAGTGAAACAACACGTTCTCTGGCGAACGCTCTCAATGAATGATGATACATATACAGTGATGCAGGTTTGCGTGAAGTTTTGGCAAAAAAGTAAGGATAATCTCTTTGGTCCTTTATGGATTTAAAAAAGGTTTATGACAGGGTCACGTTCTCTGGCGAACGCTCCCAATGGATGATGATATATATATATACAGTGATGAGGCAGGTTTGCGTGAAGTTTTGGCAAAAAAGTAAGGATAATCTCTTTGGTCCTTTATGGATTTAGAAAAGGTTTATGACAGGGTCGACAGGAAGGCTAATGTTATAGGATGTATTGTAGATATATGGGATAGGGGGGAAAATGTAAAGGTCAGTCAAAAGCTCTCACATATAAACACACACAAACACATACAAACGCACACACAGACACACACACACGTAGACACATAC
>NC_134787.1:47185175-47192675 GCF_046742065.1 Oratosquilla oratoria
TCACTCATATAAAGAGAACAGGAAAGATTTCTAGATTGTGAAATGAATTACCAAAGTTGTGCTTTTTTTTTATCTGAATGAGAAGATGGTAAAAAAAAAGAATAAGTCTGGAAAGAACCAGGCTTACAGATTTTTTACAATGTTCTTATATTACGGTCTGCACACCTAAAGAAAATCATAAGAAAACTAGGAGAAAATGCAAATGGCAGCAACCACGATCATCCGAAGCTTAAACGACAAGCCATACTAGGAGAGAGTGAGGAATCTAGGACTCCCCACATTGGAAGAGTGAAGAGAAAGGCGATATTATAATGATAATTAGACTAGAAAAAGGTATAGAAAATTGAACACAGATCATCTGCTGGTGATGAAAGCACAAGAGGTCACAATAGAAAGTTGAAAATGCAAAATTGATGAAAATTTATTGGAAAGAAAAAACCTTACGCGTGTTTAGTCCAGCGGTATAAAAGTAATGAAAGGAAAATTTGGTCAATAGAGATAAATAGACGGGATTTATGAGCACAGTTCCAACCCTGTATACAATAACTAACTAAATATAACTAGGAATAACTAGGTAAACACACACACACACACACACACATACACACACACACGCACATACACACACACATTTGCGGGTGCAAATATTCTGCTTTTATAACTTTTAGCGTTTGAATCACAAATCATATTAATCATATACACAGTATACGAGTAATGTCATTGGAATTGGATAAGTTTGGAGCGGGAAAATATAGATTTAACATTCGTTTTCTATACCACACATCATATGATATCCAATGATCTATTTATCATCATATATGATGGCACACGATTTCCGAGGGATATGTGGATTGCGCGGGTGGGAGTGAGTTCGAGTCCTGGGAAACATTGCGGACTCGCTGCGTTGGTTCTTGGTGACAGCCCTAGCTAGGTGGCAAGGAGACAGAAAAAAAAAAAAAAAAAAAAAAAAAAAAAAAAAAAACCGCGTCTTGCCGCAACTGACACGACTTTGTTCCACCAGGGAGTGGGATGGGAAGTTGAGTTTTGATATGGAGCATAATAAGATAACTTGGCTGCAGCTCACACTAAATGAAAAACAAAACCTGGCACCATAGGGTCAGTCGTCATCTCAAAGAAGAAATAAATAACTGGGAGGCAGGAAAGAGGACCAGCCGACACGCAAGGATAAGTTAACCAACCTACTTTCTTTTTTTTATCAACTCTGAAACGTAGAGCCTGGGCGCCAACAAAGCGAATCAGAGGCTACACAATACCGTTAGAGAATGTCGATTTCCTTTGTCACCCGAGACGAGGAGGCTGCCGCCACAGCGGTAGGTTCTGGTTTCACAGTCCGCGGACGGGGTCCCTTTGGACTCCAGAAGCTCCCAATGGACCAAATGGGCCCTCTAGGACTCCACGGTGGCCATCCAAGTCCAGGGCCCATCTAGGGGTCCATTGAGTGGACCACAAACTGAAAACTGGTAGCAGATATTCAGTGTAATATATTCTATTCATTGTTAAATGATCCCCACAAATTCGAAAACAATATCGTATGAGCAAGTACGTCAGTTGATATTCGAAACGTCATGACTTCTAGGAAACTGTCTTCAGAAATATGAAACATACATAGACATACAGACACACACACACACACACACACACACACACACACACACACACACACACACACACACACACACAAACACACACATACATACATATGCACATACCTAAATGCATACATACATGTATACATACATATATATTTTGCAGTAATTCACAAGGCACACGTGAAAATAATATGCAGAAAAAACCACTGGGAAATAAGAAGCTTAGTCCGAACGTTTTTGTCTATTTAAGACATTATCAGGGAATACGATAATGATAATGTCTTAAATAGACGAAAACGTTCGGACTAAGCTTCTTATTTCCCAGTGTTTTTTTCTACATACATACATATATGAATACATATATATGTATACATACATGCATGCATACTTATATGCATACATACATAAATACATCCATACATATATACATACATGCATGCATGCATACTTATATGTATACATATATAAATACATACATATATATACATAAATACATACATTCATTCATACGTACGTACATCTATACATGCATACATACATACATCTACACATTCATACATACATACATACATACATACATACATACATACATACATACATACATATACATAAATACATACATACATACGTATATACATAATACACAGATACGTATATATTGGCATGATGTCGGCTGGAAGGCAGACACGGATGGAGATAATACTTTTTATTTGAGTTGGACGCCAAGAGAATGGTAATGCCTCGCTCGGGCGGCAAGACGGGGTTAGGGGTGGGAGAGAAGACAGCAATGGAGGTGACGGCGATGGGCGTCAAGTGGTTTCTCAGTTGTTGCTGTTTTTTTTTTTTTTTTTTTTTTTTTTTTTTTAAGGCTATCGACCCATAATGGGGTCATTAAGCCTGGTGTGAAGTTGTTCAGTCTCTACGTTTTTTCGTTTTGTCTTCGTGAACGTGGTTTCTCAGGCGGTCTGCCAGCGGGAGGTAGCGAGCTAGGCTCGCAGCGTGATGCTCCAAGGCGATCTGCCTCTTTGGCGATTTTGTTCAGCTTATATACTGGGTCAGGTACTCGCGCTCTAATTGGCCGCTTGGGAGAAATGTCAATGCCAATGAGAAGCCAAATACAGGGACGTTCCCAGGCCGCTGACCTAACTAGAATAGAATGCAGATAGAACTGGGTACTGTACATGCCTAACACATACAAGGTACATACATACATACATACATACATACATACATACACACATACATACATACATACATACATGCATACATACATGCATACAAACATACATACATACATACATGCATACATACAAAAATACATACATACATACATACATACATACATACATACATACATACATACATACAAAAATACATACATACATACATACATACATACACACATACATACATACAGGGTGTTTCAGAATATTTGAAACCCATTCATCTAGGCTTCATTTAATATTCAAACATGATATATTGATAATGATTACATTTATTTGAAGCTGAGATAATAACAATTATGTTTCAAAAAGATAAGGCATAAACTTGAAAAAATAACAGGGTTCTTAGACCATATGCTCCAAATGTCTGCCATTGAATCGGAGATATTCCTGAACGTGCCGAGCAAAGTTATTGATAACAGGCACACACTCCTCCTGACTGATGATCTGAATGTTCGTTAATATGGCTGCTTTCAACTCTGGGATGGTAGTAGGGTTGTTCTTATTGGTATTGTCTTTGAGTAAAAGCAGAGGAAGAAGTCTGGTAGATTGAGATCCAGGGAGTGTGGTAACCATTCGGTGTCGGTTTTGTGGCTGATGATGTGTTCCCCAAACTCCTCCTTCAACCAGTCTGTGGTAATGCTCGCAGTGTGAGGATGAGCACAGTCCTGATGAAAACACCGTTAATCTTCAGTAACATTACGTTCCTCCAGCTCACCCCAGAACAGTTACATGATTTTCACATAGCGCTTCTTGTTACTGTCACGACATTTCCATTCTCATCTTCAAAGAAAAATGGTCCAATAATTCCATCCTTGGACATTGCAAACTATGCAGTATACTTCTTTGAATGAAAAGGTCGCACAGAAAACCCAGTTTTTGGAGTTAACATGGCCACACAGCAGAAAGTGGTCCTCATCTGAAAACCACACGTTGTTCAGGAAGTTTTCATTCTCCTCAATCTTTTGAGAGAACCACCCACACGTGATGAATCTCTTATCCTTATCAGCCTGGGTGAGCTGGTTCTTGATCTGGATCCTATAAGGATAGAGTTTCAGATCATAGATCAAAATACGTCCAACTGAAGAGCATGAAATCCCAAATTGTTGACCCCTACGACGCAAAGATTTGTTCGTGCTTCGGGTCACAGAATCCGTAACAATTACGACATTCTCCGGTGTGCGAACTTTAACAGGAGCTCCAGTAGGTGATTTTCTAACCTTCCTACGATCCTCTACAGCATAAGATTCAAAATTTTGGGCCCATTTGAAAATTTGACTCTTGTTTGGGTCATGGTTCAAATCGAATAGACGCCTATACTTGGTTTAAACAGTCTTGAATGATTTGCTCCAGTAGCATGTTTTTAAACAGAAAACCTTTTGTTTTGTTGTCCATGTAATTGTTATTCAATCATCTGCAAAAACCAAAACTAAATTTAGTTACTTTAATAGGAAACATATGAAAAGCCCTGTACATACACCCTGTACGTACATACGAGTATATATGTTGAAGTAGAGTTGAGGAAGGCATAAAGCCGAAGCGTAAGAGATATCATTCTGAGTTTTCACACGCCAAATATACATATACATATATATATATATATATATATATATATATATATATATACAGTATATATATATATGTATATATACATATATATATATATATATATATGTATACATATATACATTTACACTGAATGGTTCCCAGTGATCAATTAATATATTTTTTCAACCAAAAATCACTTTTAATTCCATGCCATCGGCGTCGAGACTGAATAATCGTTCGATGGTGGCATTCGTTAGAAATTGAAACATGGACGAGCCGAGGATTCGAACCCAGCTAACACGTAACAAAGTTACAGTGACTAAAACCGATATGCTATCAAGAGATCTTTCTCTTGATAGCGCATTGGCTTAAGTCACTGTAACTTTGTTACGGGTTAGCTGGGTTCAAATCCTTGGCTCGACCACGTTACAATTTTCAACGAATGCCTCCATCGAGCGATTCTTCAGCCTCGACTGCGATGGCATGGAATTAACAGTTATTTGTGGTTGAAAAAAGGTATACATATATATATATATATATATATATATATATATATATATATATATGTATATATATATGTATGTATGTATACAGTATATATATATATATATATATATATGCATGAATGTATGTATACAGTACATATATATATATATATATATATATATATATGTAGACATACATGCATGTGTAATGCATATACATATATACATACATACATGTATACATACATACATACATACATACATACATACATACATACATACATACATACATACATACATACATATATGCAAACATACATTCATATATTATTATTCAGCAATGGGAGATATTGCGTACAGGTCAGACTATGCGTAGCTCACTCTACAGCCCTGTGCATGCTATTAATTGGAAATGTAAATATGTAGATTTCTTTCTTCAGACTTTTCGGGTTGGCTCTTGTGATGAAAGTCAAGGGAAAAACTTTTTTAAGCTTAGTAATTGGTAATGTAGTGAATAATGTCACGTAGTCGAAACGTTTAGCAAAAGAAATATTCAGGATAGAGATGTGAATTGTTTTATAATAGCATAGGTGGTCAGGTAAGAAATGACTTCTGGTACGAATCTATTTATATCACAAGAGAAAAATGTAATTTTCCTATGAAATAAATATTTTTCTGTACGTGTTTATTTATTTATTTATTTATTTATTTATTTATTTATTTATTTATTTTTATTTTTTTTATTTTATTTTTTTTTTTGCGATGCAGAAGGTCGTGATTGTGAATGTGAGCGTTCGGAGGTAGACTAGAGTGATTTGTGTTTTTGGGGTGTTTTCTTTCTAGGTTTATAGCTAGGGGTGTCTGTTTTAGGATGTAGCATTCTGAACGTTCATGTCACGTTTAGTAATATGTGCCAAAGCGTTATCTTTTCTTGATTTCCAGGATTCATGCAGTGAATACATAGTTTAATATAGGGCGTCTTAATAGCTGTTTGCTTACGGGCATCTCGATCAAACTTGGTCAACTTTCATTTCTTTTACCCGAATCGTGTGTTTGTGAATATTGTGAGCACATTCAGCTTCTTATAAGTTTTCTCTGAGATATTTCTTGTACGAATTGAGAGTCATTTGCTTGTCAGAAGAGCAAGGATTCCAATTAAATAAAAAGAAAGGCAGGGGTGTGGTCAATAAATATGGAAGAAAGAAATAAGAAAATAGACACTGAACAAAAGGAAAAGGAAATGGCCAGAAAGTGAAAGGGGGGAGGAGGGAAATAGTTCAATAGAAAGATAAAGAGAGAGGAAGGGGGAAGGGAACTGAGGAGTAAGAGGAAGAAAGGGGGAAGGGAACTGAGGAGTATGAGGGAGGAAGGGGGAAGGGAACTGAGGAGTGAGAGGGAGGAAGGGGGAAGGGAACTGAGGAGTATGAGGGAGGAAGGGGGAAGGGAACTGAGGAGTATGAGGGAGGAAGGGGGAAGGGAACTGAGGAGTAAGAGGGAGGAAGGGGGAAGGGAACTGAGGAGTAAGAGGTAGGAAGGGGGAAGGGAACTGAGGAGTAAGAGGGAGGAAGGGGGAAGGGAACTGAGGAGTAAGAGGGAGGAAGGGGGAAGGGAACTGAGGAGTAAGAGGTAGGAAGGGGGAAGGGAACTGAGGAGTATGAGGGAGGAAGGGGGAAGGGAACTGAGGAGTAAGAGGGAGGAAGTGGGAAAGGAACTAAGGAGTATGTGGGAGGAAGGGGGAAGGGAACTGAGGAGTAAGAGGGAGGAAGGGGGAAGGGAACTGAGGAATAAGAGGTAGGAAGGGGAAGGGAACTGAGGAGTAAGAGAGAGGAAGGGGGAAGGGAACTGAGGAGTATGAGGGAGGAAGGGGGAAGGGAACTGAGGAGTATGAGGGAGGAAGGGGGAAGGGAACTGAGGAGTAAGAGGGAGGAAGTGGGAAAGGAACTAAGGAGTATGAGGGAGGAAGGGGGAAGGGAACTGAGGAGTAAGAGGGAGGAAGGGGGACGGGAACTAAGGAATAAGAGGTAGGAAGGGGAAGGGAACTGAGGAGTAAGAGAGAGGAAGGGGGAAGGGAACAGAGGAGTAAGAGGGAGGAAGGGAGGAACGAGGTGGGATAGGGAGGGAGAACGATGAGGGGAAACTGGCCTCACCGCTTCGCCTCCTTGGCGACTAACTGGCGAGTAGGTGTGGTAATTAGCCATGAATGAGTAATGATGGACTTGATGCAAGGGGAGGTGAGGGGAAGGGGAGGGGAAGGGAGGGGAGGGGAGGGGATGGAAGCGGCAAGAGAGGAAGAAGTTGAATGAAAAATGGGGTGGAAAGGAAGAACAGTATCAGTCATTTCTCCACCTTGATTGATTGTCTTCACATATTTATTTGTTTATTTATTTGGCACCAGACTAATGGTGACACCATTTGCACTTGATGCTAGGAAAGTCTTCTGTAGGGATGAACCCAATTCTGTCTGCGTTGTACATTCTGTGTTTTGATCTAGCTGCCGCTATGCAGACGATTTTCCTCAGGTTGGGGAGAACTCCGGGAATAGATGGCTTAAAATCAACTCAACAGTTCTATTTGTGACCGTGTTTTAAAAGCGAAAACGTTCATCCATTGCAGGACCACCGGCCTATTTCCTAG
>NC_134787.1:47200175-47205175 GCF_046742065.1 Oratosquilla oratoria
ATTATTATTATTATTATTATTATTATTATTATTATTATTATTATTATTATTATTATTATTATTATCATTATTGTTGTTGTTGTTGTTGTTGTTGTTGTTGTTGTTGTTGTTGTTGTTATCATTGTTATTATTATTATTATCATCATTATCATCATTATTATTATCATAATTATTATTATCATTATAATAGACGAAGAGAGCCGGGGTTGAAAGGGAGTTGGGAGATGGGCTGGTGAAGGAGTATTGGGATGGTTTGGACATATGGAAAGAATGATCGAAGAAAGATTAGTAAAAGAGATGTCGAAGGCATAGGTGGAAGAAGTGAACATGAGGGGACGACCAAGGATGAGACGGATCGATGGGTAAAAGGGGCATTGGGAAAGAGGGGAAATGTACCGGGTGGCTACACGAAATGAAAGTCAACTAGTGGGAAGTACATTGTAATCTCTGATACCACTGACAACTAATGCGTGTGTATACAAAGAGAGCTGGCTCTCAACTGACGTCAAGCTGCCAATTTGGCGCGAACAGACATACATCGCATTTGCGATATTCAATATAATTACAATATACACAATGATCACACATAATTACAATAAATAATAAAACAACAAACAACAAAACATATGACAATTTTATAAAGAGGGGGAAACATATAATTCCCCAAATAAGCAACACATCAGTACAATGTACAATAATAATGGTATGACATACAATCATACCACGCTAACACATCGCTCGGCCAGCACCACTCGGTGACCCCACCGAGCAAACAAGAAAAAGACTGACCGAGGCAAGGAGAATCCAAAATACACAAGGACAAACCACACACACACCACATATGCAACAGTGGCAGACAAAAATGTGGGAAAAATGGATACAATAGCACACCTAATACATTAAATAAACACATACATAATTAATTACATAAAGACAATACATACAATCACATAAAGGAACATAAGACTGGCGCCAGTTAACAAAAATACAAATACAGCAATTGTACCACGCTAACACAGAATGTTTATTGAGGAAGGAAGGGAGAAGAATGATGATAGGGGTAAGTAGAGAATGGCTGTGTATAGATGATGCTGTGATGCATGGGAGAGGGTGAGGGATGGGCGGGGGGCACCCTAAGTTGAAGGGAATCGCTTGCTCGCCACAACTACACTTGACACAAAATCCATAAAACAGGGAAAAAGAGGTCAACCAAAATAGAATAACCTCTTTGGGACAAGGATGGAATGGGCCGGGGCAGGGTGCCGTGTCCGGGGGCCGGGGGCCGGGGGGCCGGGGGCCGGGGACCGGGGCCGGGGATCGGGGCCGAAGACTGGGACCGGGACGTTGTGTCGTTGTGCAGGCGAGGTCAGGATCGGGTGTGTTGGTTTCCATCAGGCGAACGAAGCCCGTGTGGCATTGGAGAGAGAGTGTTGGTCATCCCCGAACTCAAACTCATGACGTCTTCAGCACAGTGACTTCCTTAACCATTTCACTGCTGAGGTTCGTTCACTCATCAGCTGTATGAAATCGCCTGAGGGCAAGGGTAAACTAAAAAATTAAAGTCGCGAAACTCATTCAAAGGTTTCGTAGAGAATTTCGCCTTTTCGCTGCGGAAAGAAAAATTTCCTTTTGCTGAATAAGATTGCTTCGTGGCAGCTGGAATGAACGTCTGTTACCATGAAACTAAATATATATATGTATATATATATATATATGTACACATGTATATATATATATATATATATATATATATGTACATATATATATACATATATATACATGTACAAATATATGTATATATATATATGTATATATATACATATACATATATATATATATATATATATATTATTGTGTGTGTGTGTGTGTGTGTGTGTGTGTGTGTGTGTGTGTGTGTGTGTGTGTGTGTGTGTGTGTGTGTGTGTGTGTTGTGTGTGTGTGTGTGTGTGTGTGTGTGTGTGTGTGTGTGTGTGCTTTCCTTCTTATTTACTTATTCTTTATTCACCCTTTTTCTTCTGAAATTCCATTCCACCAAACCCCTTAAGCATGAACTTCTGTCCTAAGTTTAATTAAATTGCCTGAAGTCAGCTATAACAAGTATGTCCTTCTGGACGTCAGAATGAATGTCTTTTTTTACAGCCTCCTACTTCTCTTCTTCTACTCCATCCTCAGTAACACCTGATTCTCCTCTTTTCTTCGTGTGCTCTTAGTCTCTCTCCCTCTCTCTTTCTCTCTCTCTCTTTCTCCCTCCCCAACTCTCCCTACTTCTTTGAAAACTAATCAACTTTTTTCTCCAAACTTTTACTTCGCTTCCGTATTTTTATTACCTCCTCACTGATTCCTCCTTTTTTCCTCTCCTTCTTCTTCTTCTTCGTCTTCTGTCTTTCTTACCACTTTTGCCTCAGATTCTGTTGTTCTTCACCTTTCGTTCTCTATTAATCTATTTTCCTTAACCATCTCCTTCCATATCCCCCTTTCTCTCTCTCTCTCTCTCTCTCTCTCTCTCTCTCTCTCTCTCTCTCTCTCTCTCTCTCTCTCTCTCTCTCTCTCTCTCTCTCTCTCTCTCCATCTCCTATTCCTCCTCTCTTTTACTTCAACCTTAACCGTCATTCTTCCACATCTGCCCCACCAAACTACGTCATCATCATTTCACAGAGTTCATTTCCTTCTGCTCATGCTGCCCCCGCCCACTCCCCAATCCTCATTTCAACTCTGCTTCCTCAGTTCAATCCCATGCCCTTCAATTTTCTTCTCTTTCATCTCCTTTGCTTTCGTCTTCCGCAGCTCAAAGATTCAATTTAATTTCCTCCGTTTGCTTCGGGGCCATTCAAGCGGTAAAAGTTTATGTACTGTATTTGATACACAGGAAAGGGAGAAAAAGGAGGAAACGAAGGCTGTAATACATTACTCCATAGCATAGATATGGCAATATCCCTTTTTCTTAAGGATTTTAGTGGAATATAAGTCATTGTCTTGTAGTTTTTGTTCCATACCTTACAGTGAGGAAAATAGTGATTTAATTTGGTCTGCTGTAGGTGTGGTAATATCATCCTGATTATTTTTTTTTATGAAAACATTCTCTCTCTCTTTTTATAATTGATTGATTTATTTATTTTTATCTACTTATTTATTTATCTATTCATTTATTTATCTATTTATTTCTAGTTTTTAGTTTTTATCAGATACACGAAAGAAGTAAAGCTGATGACAGCAGATTCCTATGAAATAGATAATATGTAAATTATCACTTTGTAGTTTACATTTGACGCGCGAAAAGTGTTAAAAAGTCATTCGCAATCGCATGGGAACAAAGGATGAATCCTAATAACCTTTCCCAGGTCAAAATTCAAAATATCATGGATACGAAAAGGATCTTAGAAGTACAAGATATCAGTGCTAGGGTGGACATCGAAATATAACCCATAACGTTAGAGCCAATTTAATATATATGTATATGTATATATATATATATATATATATATATATATATACAATATATATATAAATATATATTTATATATATATATATGTATATATATACATATATATAAATAAATACACATATATGTGTATATATATATATACATATAAATATATATGTATACATATATGTATATGTATATATATATACAGTATATATATATATATATATATATATATATATATATATATATATGGTGGTACATTGTGACAAGTTGATGAAGGTGGAAAAAGAAGTCACGGGTCTAGTACCGAGTTTCTGAGTTTATTCCTGACCGGAACTAGACCCGTGACTTCTTTTTCCACCATATATATATATATATATATATATATATATATATATATATATATATATATATATATATATATAAAAAATATATATATACTGTATATATACTACATATATACATATATATACATATATATATATATGTACATACATATATATATATATATATATACATATATATGTATATATGCATATATATGCACACACACACACACACACACACACACACACACCATCAAACAAACAAACAAACAAAAGTAATGAGGAGGATTGAGCTTCCACCCATGGTTGCGAGTGGCATTCACGTTCAAGCTGAAGAGATGTCGATAATCTAACTTATCAAATCCTTGAAGTGTTTTCAAAACCTCTATTAAGTGTCCTCGCAAGCTCCTAGCTTCTAGAGAAACGAGCCCGAAAGCCTTGAAACGCCTCTTTTAGCCCATCTGTCTAATGGCGGTAATAAGTTTCGTTGCTCGTGCCTAAACTCGTTCTAGCCTCTGTACGTCCATCCTCAAGTTCGGAGACCAGAACTGGACGTCGTATTCCAGATGGGGACGAACTAGAAATTTTTAGTGTCAAGACTATTTCTTGGTTCAGGTAACGAAACTATCATCTGATGGAACCTAAAAGCTTTTGGGCTTTCTTTTCTACTTCAATGCAATGTTTTGAGGACGTGAGGTTGCTGCTAATCAAGACACCCAAATATTTTTCCAATTCTCTACTTGCTATGTCATGAACCTGAAGAGAATAGTCTGTCCTCTGGTTTGCATGCCCGATATACATGATCTTGCACTTATCCAGATTAAATAACATCAGCCACTTCTCAAACCACTCTCCTACTTTCTCTAAGTCTGACCTAAGAATTTCTACACTTTCAGGTGTTGCGACATTTGCTCCCAACTTAGTGTCATCCGCAAACTTAGTTATGCGGCCCACAATTCTAACACCTATATCATTGGTATATATATGATGAAGAGGGGCGGACCTAATACAGATCTTTGGGGTACTCCACTGGTAACAGGAGAGCAACTAGACGATGCACCATTAATAACTGCACCCTATCTTCTATCTTTCAACCAGGCTTCAATCCAATTTAACACTGCTCCTCTAATGCCTATGGATCGAACTTTTGACATTAACCTCTTATGGGGTACATTATCAAAGGCTTTCTGGAAGTCGAGATAAAGTATATCGATTGCTTTGTTCCTGTCATATTCTTGAAGCATGACAT
>NC_134787.1:47215175-47217675 GCF_046742065.1 Oratosquilla oratoria
GACATGATGTTTGATGATTTGCTTGGTGATTTTCTCTTCAGTTTTATACTCTGTAGTCATGTAGGATTTATAGAATAATCTGATGCTTTCACCTGAATTGGAGCGGACTGGAGCTTGGTAGCCCCATTTGTTGATTTGCCTTTTGATGATCTTGTAAATATCCTGGTTGGAATAGCCATTATTTACTAGGACTTGTGTGGCTCTTTCAATTTCTAGATTAGCATTTTTTCAGCTGCTGCAGTGCGTGAAACTCCTGATGTAAGCCCTGACGGTAGAGTCTTTAAAGTGTTGGTGGCACTCGCTTTTCCCATTTAAACACAGGCCCGGGTTGGTGGGTTTTGTGTATACAGAAGTACTGAAATGTGTCTGGTTCTGTGCTACCAGTACATCGAGGATAGGAAGTTTACCGTCGGCACTGGACTCGATTGTGAAATTAATCCAGGAAACTGTTTGCAGTTTTTCTTTGAGGGGGATGAGGTCTTCTTCCTATGCCACTTTCACAAAGATGTCGATGTATCTAGCGTGAATAGCAGGTTTGTCTATAATACGGAAAACTTCACGTTCCACCATCCCCATGAAGAGATTAGCGAAAAGAACCCCAAGAGGGGAACCCATCGCTACTCCATCAATCTCCCGAAACTTCCTCCCACGGGGGCAGAGACGGCGCTTCTTTCGTACACATCTCCAATAAAGTCCTAAAGGCTGTTTCTGGAATGTTCAGTTTTGGAGGACCTTCTGCAGGGTAGATCTCATTAATAATAAAGTTGGTACGGTCAACATCGATGTTCGTAAAAAGACTCTACGTCTAAGAAAGCGATCACACCGTCGGCGTTAGAGTTGTGGAGGAGAGGGAGGAAATCTGCAGCAGAGGACAAGTTGTAATCCCTTGGGACGAATGGTGTAATCCACTCGTTTAATTGTCAAAAAATGTGACAAAAAGAAACCAAATAACTATAGGCCTATAAGTTTGACTTCAATCGTAGGAAAAATAATGGAAACTATCATCAGAGATGCTATCGAACATCATTTAGAAAGTAACCGTTTGATAAATGATAGCCAGCATGGTTTCAGACGGAAACGTTCTTGCGTAACTAACTTACTCGAATTCTACAACACAGTTATCTCGAATTATGACAAAAGAAACAATATAGATTTAGTATATCTAGACTTTGCAAAAGCTTTTGATACCGTCCCACACGAAAGACTACTTACTAAATTAGCTTTGCATGGAATAAGTGGTAGCCTATTAGGTTGGACTAGTAATTGGTTGAATGGTCGAAAACAGAGAGTTGTTTTAAATGGAAAAACTTCTGGATGGAAAAGTGTTGCAAGTGGAGTTCCTCAGGGTTCCGTTCTTGGGCCACTTCTATTCATAGTATATATAAATGATATAGACCATGGACTAAAATCTACTGTTTCCAAATTTGCTGATGATACAAAACTGTGCGGAGTGGCAAATGATCACTCAAACCAATTAGATATTCAAGAAGATTTAGATAAATTACAGCAATGGTCTGAAAAGTGGCTAATGAAATTTAACACAAGTAAATGCAAGGTAATGCACATAGGTAAAAATAACAGTAAGTAAGATTACAAGTTATTTGGAAATTCGTTAACAAAAGTGGATAGTGAAAAAGATCTCGGCGTAATTATCAGTAACGACCTCAAATCATCCAAGCAGTGTATTTCAGCCTCTGAGAAAGCAAATAAGATTCTGGGACTGATTGCGCGATCTTTTGATTTCAAAAGTCCATCACTCATTAACAAACTATATAAATCGTTAGTTCGTCCACATTTGGAATATGCTGTTTCTGTATGGTCACCGAATCTCATTAAAGACATTGACAGACTGGAAAAAGTACAACGGCGAGCCACAAAACTGATTCCAAATATCAAAAATAAATCATACGAAAATCGACTAAAACACATGAATCTGTTTTCCCTAAAAAAGCGTAGACTCAGAGATGACTTGATACAGGTCTTTAAGATTTTAAAGGGAATTGACAACATCAAAAGTGACCAAATTTTCACATTGAATGAGAATCAGACAAGAAACAATGGTCTCAAACTATCCGGAAATAGATTCAATTTAGAAGTAGGTAGAAACAACTTTGCCAACCGTGTAGTAAATGAATGGAATAAACTTCCTGCAGAGGTAGTGCAATGTAGTTCAGTTCGAAGCTTTAAGAATCAGTTAGATAAATACCTAAGTAAGATGCTGTAATGATTATGATTTATCTTATATTATTTGTTTTTGTTTTGTTATCATTTGTCTGTCTGATTTTCATTTATTATTAGTTATATGTCAATTTATTATTATTTACTATTTACCTGTTTGTTTATTATTTAACTATACCTATGCATTTATTTATGTATTTTATTTGTTATTTACATTATTATAGTTTTTATTTATTGTTTTATTATTAATATGATTTTTTTTCGCATCCGACCTAGATATGGATCAAAAGGTCTCCTGTCGGCATGCTCCGCCTTTGTAATC
>NC_134787.1:47225175-47232675 GCF_046742065.1 Oratosquilla oratoria
AGACCCACTGCAACACCCTCTGCTTGCGTCGAGCAGCGAGTGCCCAACACCCTTACTCCCTGTTCCTCGTCCTTCGTGACAAACGCTGCACCTGCCACGTTGTGTACGGGATCCACGGAGCCGTCTGTAAAATAGACGACGCAGTTTTCCTGGGCGACAGATCTCATTGTGGCCTCCGCATCCGCCCGCAGGCGCGGCAGCGGCGTACCGCGTCGTGACGCCATCACACTGATTCTGGCCGGTGGATTCTCCCAGGGGGGAGACTGCACATAACCTTCCACCGGCACATCCCTCCTCTTCTGAAGGATAAGGTCATGCAGGTGAAGGTCCCTTATGCGGTGTGCAACCCTCGCTGACCACCTCTTCTGCGGGAAGAGATCCGGATCTTGCTGGAGGGCGCTGATTAGCCTTCGCCGCAGGAACGAGTCATGTTCTCTCTGAATGACTCTTATGGCGAAGGCTACCACCAATCCTGAGATCCTCACACTGATAGGCACCAGTCCCGCCTCTTGCTGCATATTGGCGACCAGAGTCCAGCGCGGCGCGCCCAATATTACGCGCAGCGCCTGGTTCTGTACTGTCTCCAAGTCAGCCAACCGTGTTGCGGATAGACCAGCCAGAGCACTGCTGGCATAGTCTATCACCGGTCGAATTGCGCTGACGTAGAATGTCCGGAGGACAGCGCAGTTGGCACCTGCCTCTCTGGTCGCCAAGGACTTCAAAACGTTAATCCGGCTGAGGACCCTTCCCCGGATGTATGCCACTTCAGTCCGGAAGGACAGCCTGGAGTCGAGCCAGACACCTAGGTACATGTGCGTGCTGACCCACTCCACCTCATGTCCCTGCAGCAGAAGCCTGTCCCTCGGTGTCACGCTAGTGCCAAAACACATGGCTTTGGTCTTTGGTGGCGAGATCTTGAGGCCAAGCTCTTCGCATTTGGAGGAAATGCGGTCGAGGCACATTTGCGTCCTTCTGGCCTTGGTCCTTCTGCCTGCCACCACCAGCGCGACATCGTCTGCGTATGATAGGAGGCGGCATCCTGTGGGGAGAGGGATGGCTATTAATGCACTCATCAGCACGTTAAACAGGGTGGGACTGAGAACCCCACCCTGGGGTGTACCATTTTCCAGGGGGTGATAGCAGGACTCCACTCCCTGTAGACGGACTCTGGCAGTTCTATTGGAGAGGTAGTCCGCTATCCACTGTAACAGTTTCCCCTGTACTCCTCTGGCAGCCAGACTGTCCAGAATTGCAGCGGGACTGGCAAGCTCGAATGCCTTCTCCAGGTCAAAGAAGACGACCATGGCGTGACGTTGCTCCACATGGCTCAGAAGCGTTGTAATGCATTGAGCCGTGCCCACCCCTTTGGTGAAGCCATAGAGGTTCTCTTGTGGTGGTCCCAGTTTCCACAAAAGTCTTTGGAGAACCATCTTTTCCATGGTCTTCCCCAGGCAGCTCGTCAGGGAGATAGGACGATACTTTCCGGGCTCCCTGGGCTTGGGGATAGGCACGATGTCGGCCCTCTTCCAGTTGGACGGAAGTCTTCCACAGGACCAACTGCTGTTTACCACCTGGAGGAGTGCTTCTTCTCCAGCATCCCCCAGGTGTGCAACCATGGAGTACGTCACTAGGTCGCTCCCTGGAGCAGTGTCGGAGGATCTCTTACGTGAGGCTTGCAGCTCATGGATGGTGAATGGCGTGTCCGTGTCACCCGGAGACCCCATGGCAGCTTGTATCCTGGTCTCTCTTGGTTCACGGAGCATGGCCTGCCTCTGTTGCAGCTCGACGGGTAGCGTGGCTGTGTGCGTGCGTCTGGCAAATTCTTGCGCCAGATTTTCTGCCTCGCACTGTGGTGCACGGGGAGCGCGCCGTGGTGGGGTACGGCTGGTCGCTATGTGGAGTTTCCCCCAAAGTTCCTTTAGCGTGGTGGACTCACTAAAGCTTTGGCACCATTCTAGCCACTTCTCGCTACGCACACGTCGAGCTGTCTCCTTGGCCTCTTCGACGGCACTCCGGAGGTTGGCCAGGTTAGCAGGGTTGTGGTGTCTACGCAGGATCTTTCGTAGACGGTTGACCCTGTGGTTGGCATCCTTGATCTCTTGGTTGTAGTACCAACCATCTCGATGTCTCCTCCTGTTGAGGCCCTTCTTAGGTATTGCCTCCTCTGCCGCTGCATGAATAGCAGAGACCAGTGAGGCCTCCGCATCGTCCAACTCACCCATGGCCAGAGCGTCGGTGACGACCTCGCGAGCCACTCTGTCCTTGAACAACGTCCAATTGGCCTTGCGCGGGTTCCACCTTCCTATTCTCTGGACCACTGGGGGTGGCGGGGCTACGGTGAGCGACATGTCTATTCCAAAATGATCACTCGTAGCCGTGTCGTTGATGCTCCACGACATCCGATGCAGCAATGAGGAGGAGACAAATGAGAGATCGAGCCTGCCATGTCGTACATGCGTCGGCGACCCGTCGTTCAGTAGGACCACACCCGGGCTGGTGTTCAGGATTTCATCAATGTGTCGCCCGGACGAGTTTGTAGGCGACACAGAGTGAAGAATGGGGTGGTGCGCATTAAGGTCACCTGCGATGATGTACTGCTCGTCCTCCGCGACGGTGCATACTTCCCCCAGGTCCAAGTGTCCACGCACAGGGGCCTTGTAAATGTTATACACATGGATCGTTTCATGGGGGAAGTGCAGTCGAACTGCGAGCACCTCCACATCTTCCCCACACTCTATTGGTGGGTCTACTCTTGAACATGGGATGGACGCATGGACAAGGGTCATACAACCTCTGCTTGTGTCCGTTTGGGGCGACACGAACACGTGGTATCCAGAGATCCTGATCTCTTCCTCTCCCACCAGGGTCTCTTGCAAGAGGATGACCTGTTTTTCCTCCTGCCGTATGATGGCTTGCAGAAGTGACTGTTTCGCTCTGAATCCAAGGATATTCCATTGGAGGAAGCGAACAGTCTGGGTGGTCGAGCGCACTGTGGACACACTATCCATGGTGCTCGTTGTCTTCTGATGACGATGACGGGCTTGACGGTGAAGAAGAAGAGCCCTCGCTGCCACCATCAGTGTCCGTATCCGCCCCTTCGTTTCCCCTAGGTACGTCAGGGAATCCAGCCACAAACGCTGCGCCACCCGCCTTAGAGAGGGTAACCTCTCGCCTCGTCCGGTACCGCGGAACTCGAACTGGGCCCTCAGGCAGTGTAGCCTTGACCGCGGCTCCTGCTTTGCCTTTTCGGGCCGGCTCGTCAGACGTTGGCGGCTCTGCGCGTACTGGGGAGGGCGATGGATCCTCCTCGGGTGTTCGGACACTGGTCGAGGGCACTGCGGGAGGCTGCGCAGGAGATGGGATCGTTGGAGAGCTTTCGGTCACCTGGGTGGTACCTGGTGCAGCGGACGGAGACATGGAGGGCTTGGTGGCAGGTGAGCACTTTTTGATGGAGACCATCGCCTGCGCCATGTCCTTGAGGAAGCTCGCAGCTTCCCTGACCTGGTCTTCCGAGCTCCCCAGGTGGCGGGCCAGCGCAGCCGCGGCGACCATGACGAACTGCATCAGTTCGTCATCCTGGAAGGTGAGTAGCCGCGGAAGGGCTTGCGCCGGCTGCTGCTCCCTCTGGACAGGAGGTTCTGCTGGGGGGCTGTGGTTCTTGGTTCCGTTATGGGACTGGGGCCGCTGAGGGAGCCCAGGGAACTCTGCCTCCGTTAGCGCAGGCGACGGTGTTGGAGGCTGCTGGCGTGGCCCCCTCGGTTGCCGAGGGTGTTTCCACACCGAGGAACGGGGCGGGGCTGGAACGTAGTCCTCTCTGGCCTTGTATACCTCCCTTGCAGCCTTGGCCTCGTCTCTGCGGACACCGCAGGCAAGGCTCCAAGCATGATGTGTTTTGCCGCAGTTGGGGCACTTAGCAGTCGTCTCCTCGTTTTTCTTGTGCTTTGAAATGCACGTGTCGGTGGTATGTGGGCCACTACAGATACCGCACTTAAACGAGCGTCTGCAGTGCCTTTGGTGGTGCCCGTACTGCTGGCAGCGAAAACACCTCATGGGGTCCGGCACAAAGGTGCGTAGTGGGAACGTGCCCCACATGCCCAGGTCCAGTTCCCTCAGTGCGGGCCCCCGGAGGGTAACCACGACCTGCCTGGTGTTCTCCTTCCTCCAGGTGCATCTCTCTGCACTGATCACCTGTGGATGCTCTTCGACGGCGTCCAGGGTATTAACTGTTGACCAGCCCTGTAGCACCATCTTCGTTCCCTTTTCTGCTCCTTCCACCCTCTGGAGGTTTACCCTCCTACCACTGACCTCCGTTAGGTTGGCAAGGGCAGAAGTGGCGGCCTCATCTTTGGGAGAGATGAGAATCTCTCCGGTTGGCAGATACTTAAAAGTGATGCTCCAGTTGCTATGCTCCTTCTCGATTTCTCGAGAAAGCGCATAGGCTGATTGGAAACCTTCTGGAGACTTTGGGATCTTGTATCCTGTGGTGACCAAAGGGAGCGATGCCCTCCTGGCCCCGTCCGCTTGCTCCCGACTCTCCTGACCATCTCCAGAGCGAATAGCACGCTCTTTCTTCTTACTCCTCTTTTGGCCAGCAGTCACCCAGCCTCCTTCACCGTCATCGCCCGTTTCTGAAAGGCGCGTGGATTCATCCATTCTTGCTGTTGCTGGTAGCAGGAAACGAGGGATCGAGACAGGATGTGTAGGCGGGAAAGCGGAAGGGTAGTGATTGGGGAGGCGGAGGAGGGAGAGGTGGGGAGAGGAAAAGGAGGGAGTGATAGGGGAGGAGGGATAGTGGAGAAGTGAGAAAGGAAGAAGTAAGGGTGAGCGTGAGGGAGAGGGTTGTAAAGGGGGGGAAGTAGAGTGATAGGTGTAGTGGAAGGAGGAAGGGAGTTTAAGGGTGAGTGGCGAAGGGCAAGGATGGAAGAGCAACTAGGTACAGGGGAGGAGAGTGAGAATGTGGGATAGGAGAGGACGGGTGGAGGAGATGGTGAGGAAGTAGGAGAAGAAAGGGTATGAGCAGGAGGGGTTATGGAGGAGGAGGAAGTTGTGAGCGGGAGAAAATAGGAGATGGAGGAGCGAAGTGGAGATAGGCAGGAGGGAGAAGAGTAGAGTGAAGGTGGAGGAAGAGGGAAAATGGAGGGGGAGGTAGTATGGAGGTAGGGAGATGAGGGTTATGAGAGGGAAGGGGGAAAGGGGAGAGGGAAAAAAAAAAAAAAAAAAAAAAAAAAAAAAAAAAAAAAAAAAAAAAAAAAAAAAGGGAAAGAAGGGAAAAGAAGGGAAGGGGGGAAGGGAAGGGGGGAAGGGGGGAAAAGAGCACTACACTACATCGTGTTTTTAAAACCGTACACTTTTAACACTTGATATCGTACTTAGTCACTGCACTTTTACGAAGGTACGATAAGGAGAGACTTATCGTACTCAGACACTGCACTTTCACGAAAAAAAAAAAAACACTACAGTACACTACACTATACTTTTAGCACCGCACTCGGAATTATGATATCACTTAATCCCTTCAATTGCACTTTTACACTACTATACTTTTAACACTGCACTCGGAAGTACTTAGTCACTGCACTTTCACGAAAGACGAAAGAACACTACACTATACTACAATGCTTCTAGCACTGCATTTCACACAGAGAAACTTCACTACTCTATACTTTTAGCACCGCACTCGGAATTATAATATCACTTAATCCCTTCAATTGCACTTTTTAATACACTATACTTTTAACACTGCACTCGGAAGTACTTAGTCACTGCACTTTCACGAAAGACGAAAGAACACTACACTACACTACAGTGCTTCTAGCACTGCATTTCACACAGAGACACTTCACTACACTATACTTTTAGCACCGCACTCGGAAGTATAAGAAATATACTTCTAATCACAACACTATTATTCACACGCTTAATTTCAACCACTACACAACGAGGCGGAGCACTTCGCAGACGAGCGAAACGACGTTGAGCGACCGCTGATCCACGGTGGCCGGATGTCTAGACGAAGTTGCACTTAATATCGGAAGTATAGTAACTATACTTCCAACACCGTATTTGTTTTTACACAGAACACTTCACTGCACTATACTTTTAGCACCGCACTTAATATCGGAAGTTATTTCACACCGAACACACTACGCAACGAGATCGAATTCAAGTTCCTACTAAGCAGGAAGTATCCCACGAGGGAAATGAAAACTTATCGAAACCGCGACGACGACGACGAACTCCCACGAAGGAGATGCTTGACGGAGCCAAGCTTGTGTGGGAGAAGATGGCTAAGCGGAGGCCTAATATACGGGGCCTACGGCTCAGCCGACTCGGTCCGGGTGGAATGCTGGGCTCTGATTGGCCCGGGGGATACCTCCTCTGAACTCGGGCTGCGTAAGGAAGCTCCAGTTGTTCTACGGTTCAGTTGACCCAGCCCGGGTAGAATGCTGGGTTCTGATTGGCTGCTGGGTTCCTCCCGTGATCTTGGGTAATGGGAGGAGGCTCTGGTTCGCCTTCTGATGTCTGGCGATACTGGCTGGAGTTCATGGCGGCTTGGCGGAAGGTCTTGCTTAAGTTGAAGGGAGCGCTGTTCCTGGGGGCGAGCTGAAGGAAGAATGAAATCAGAAGAAAGTTGTACATTAATGTTAGGGTGACGAGAAAATATAGCTACGGCTTCTGCGATTTGCATACGTCTATGGTTGGACTCTCTGTGGAGAATGGTAGTAGAGTCAATTAATGTCTGAAGGGGTGGCTTTTTGTCATGGTGATCAATGTAATGTTGAAAGATGGATCCTTGGTTACGGTGGTATTGGAGGCGTCTTCTTAAAGTGGTGGAGGTTCTACCAATGTAAGTGTTGGAGCCGTCACAGCGGCCCTCCTGACAGGTAAACTCATAAATAACATTAGTAGAGGCCTCGATAGGGGTCTTAGGGGCAGTGTTATTTCTCATAACCAAGGATCTAGTGAGGTTTGGTTTGCAGTAAATTCTTACAGCGATGGTAGTGTCTGTATCAGTGGGGGTGACTCCTCTTTTTATGATACTTTTAATGGCATCACATTCTTCTTTGTAATGATCGTGGTAATTGTTTCGGTGGTAGATGATGATCTTGTGGTCTGGGGAGTCTGGGGTCTGGGCGGGAGCGGTGTATTGGTCAAGCTTCTTTTTGATGAGTCCTTCTATCATGTGATCAGGATATCCGTTATTGGTAAGAAGTTGGCGGATACGTTATACCCGTTACATCAATGACATCTTCATCACCACCTCTAACGACATCTTCATTACCACCTCTAACGACGAAGATGCCAACAGCTTGATGATGGCCCTCCAGAATAACTCCTGTCTTACCTTTACCTGCGAACGGAGTGATCAACGACGTCTCCCATTCCTCGACTTAGACATTACAAAAGATGAGGTTGGTTTCAGGACGAAGGTCTACACCAAAGCTACCAATGTGGGAAGGTGTCTCAATGCCCGTGGTAAATGTCCCACAGCCTACAAGC
>NC_134787.1:47237675-47242675 GCF_046742065.1 Oratosquilla oratoria
GGATTTCATGTGAGCTGCCATATCGCGATTTCGAGTCACATTGACTCTTCTTCAGTGGCGTGGATGTGGATTTTGTCGTCTATGTGGAGGAGATAGGAATGCTGGCTTTCTGGGGGTCTGGCCAGTTTTTAATGTGTACTTACGTCGTCTGTCTCGTTCGTCCTTGTCGCTGATTGGCTGGTTCCAGGGGCTGTGTTTCTTCTCATGCTTGGTAATGCTTGCAGCTCTGATGACTGTGTGTTAAGATTAGGTTCTGATTATTTAATGTTTAGGGTTTCAAGGACGGGGAGACGGCGTGCGTCCGGGCAATATGTGATGATCACAGTGTTCTCTGTGAGCAAATGTCTTGTTATGGTCTCATGGTGTTCCTTATGCAAGCGAGTCCTTGGATCTCCGGACGAAAGATGGTAACTGGAACGTCTGCTCAACTTCATAGTCGTCATGACGACATAGGTGGATGGGAGGGTTGCACAGTCCCCTCGTTTACAAGTGAACCTATACACGACATGCGATTATTGAATTCCCTCTTTCTTTATGTTTGGACTGTTTCATGGTAACAAATGGCTGGTCTTCTGGCTTTTATAATATATTACTACGTTTATTCTATTAACAGGATTTGTAGGTCTGACTATTTTTATCTGTTTTAGTATTTTCTCTTCTTCTTTGTATGCCGTAAGGAAATAGGCTCGGTAGTATATTTTGATTTCTTCTTTTTTCTCTGTGGTATCTTACCGGCTATGATATTACCGGTCGATAGTTTTCTTAGTGAGGATGTCAGAATCTTTTTTGTTGGGTCCATTGTTTGATAGTACTTGTGTTGCCCATTTTATTTCCATGTGAGCTTTTGTTCATGTGTTGCAGTGAGTAAGAGCTCTCTGTATATAAGCACTAATGGTAGATTTTTTGTACCTCTGTGGACATATATATATATATATATATATATATATATATATATATATATGTGTGTGTGTGTGTGTGTGTGTGTGTGTGTGTGTGTGTGTGTGTGTGTGTGTGTGTGTGTGTGTGTGTGTGTGTGTGTGTGTGTGTGTGTGTGTGTGTGTGTGTGTGTGTGTGTGTGTGTGTGTGTGTGTGTGTGTGTGTGTGTGTGTGTGTGTGTGTGTGTGTGTGTGTGTGTGTGTGTGTGTGTGTGTGTGTGTGTGTGTGTGTGTGTGTGTGTGTGTGTGTGTGTGTGTGTGTGTGTGTGTGTGTGTGTGTGTGTGTGTGTGTGTGTGTGTGTGTGTGTGTGTGTGTGTGTGTGTGTGTGTGTGTGTGTGTGTGTGTGTGTGTGTGTGTGTGTGTGATGAAAGTAGTCGTATCTCTCTCTCTCTCTCTCTCTCTCTCTCTCTCTCTCTCTCTCTCTCTCTCTCTCTCTCTCTCTCTCTCTCTCTCTCTCTCTTTCTTTTACTAAATATCACTCTTCCTCTTTATGTTCCTATCTTTAATATAGGCCCTCTTTGCATATTGAGCCAAACTGTTCATACTGATGAAAGCTCTCCCGCCCTTCCTCCCCAGTTGTAATCTCACTTTTCTTGAAATTACAAGACTTCTTAGACCAAGAATCGAAGAGCGATGGAGTCTTGCTAAAGAAATGAGTGACTATGGGAGCGACGTTGGAGATGGCCTTCAACCTAGAAATAAGAGATGGAAATCAGTCGGAAGGGAAGGAGGAAGAGGAATTGCCAGGAGGTGAAGTTGGGCGGGGAGAGGGTACAGAAGGAAGAGAAGTAGGAGGAGGAGGAGGAGAAGGAAGAGAAGAAGCAAGAAGAGGAGGAGGAGGAGGAGGAAGAGAAGAAGAAAGAGGAGGAGGAGGAGGAGGAGGAAGAGAAGAAGCAAGAAGAGGAGGAGGAGGAGAAGTAAGTGGGGTGAGGGTATAGAAGGAAGAGAAGTAGGAGGAGGAGGAGAAGGAAGAGAAGAAGCAAGATGAGGAGGAGGAGGAGGAGAAGTAATCGGGGTGGGGGTACAGAAGGAAGAGAAGTAGGAGGAGGAGGAGAAGGAAGCGAAAAAGCAAGAGGAGGAGTAGGAGGAAGGAGGAGGAGGAAGAGGCGAAGTAAGCGGGGTGAGGGTAGAGAAGGAAGAGAAGAAAGAGGAAGAGGAAAAGGAGAAGGAAGAGGACGACTAGGAGGAAGACGAAAATGAAGAGGAGAAGGAGAAGAAGGAAGAGGAAGAGAAAGAGGAGGAGGAGGAGGAGTAGGAACAGGAATACGAGAAATATACGTGAAGGAGAAAGAAGAAGAGGGCTAAGAAGAAGAAGACGAAAAGGAGGATGAAGATAAAGATGAAGACAAAAGTAGAAAGATGATATCTGAAATATTGAGAGGATGAAATCTTCACCGAAATATCAGTTCATTATTAGCTGAATGTGATTAGAAATAAAGATTAGAGGACAATGGAGTAGTGAGTGGGATGGGTTGGGGTGGGTGCGTGTTTTGGCTGGCTAACTCCTTACAAGGGGGGAAAAACTATAATTATATAGATAGATAGAGTATCAGAAGTTAGATAATGAAATAATAGAAATGTCACTTGTTCTAAACCATAGGAAACACTTGAATAACTCTTTCTTCAGTCTATTGGTGAATGGAACAACGAAGGCATTATGGATGTTATAGTCAAATTAATAAATATAGACAAAATGTAGCAACTTTTCATCGTACTGAGAAAGAACAGGGTAGAGTTTACACCAAGAGATGATCAATTGAGGCTGATACAGTAACCTTTGCCCGATGTCCTCGGACTGCCCAGGTAGCACTCACCAGTAGTTGGTCGATCCGAAAATGAAAAAAGGTGAGGAGCGCACGCCAAGAGTCGCTGAATAGCTACGGCCGAAGCCGTCACCTTTGCCCTATGTGCTTTGGGGACTGTTTGGACAGGTAACTAACAATCATTGTTGGGAATTGGAGAAGAGTACGGAGCTCGAGTCCATAACTAGAGAATGCGAGAACAGCACGCTTGCGATGAAGCCACCAGCTGACCTATGAGGTTAAGATGAATAGAGTGAAGAGTATATACCTGAAGGAACTCAACTGAGCTCACACCCGTCACCATTGCCCCTTGTGCTCGGACTTCCCTTAGTAGCAGAAGCAATTGGGACTTGGGTTGAGGCTGAGATGAATGGAGGGAAACCTTGTTAAGCGCAAGAAAACCGATCGCCTCTCTGTCTTGCAGCGAAGGTCTGCATCCCTACAAATCTTCCAGGTTCTTCTACAAATTCCATTAGGCTCTTCGCCTTCGCCCGTTCATTTTACTCCCAGCCCGGAAAATTGGCACCTTCCGAGGCCCGCCGGGATTTATGTGCATATTCATACCATGTCTCGCTTTTAACCGAGAAAAGCAGTGAACCCACGAGTCAGCAAGACAGTTTTTACCCGCGTCCCCTCGGGTATCCGGCAACACTGACCTTGTGAACCAAAACTATAAAACTTAAACGGTCTCATTGACATGGTTCACTCATGGCGTAGTCGGAACCCCACTGATCTCGTATTCACTTAATTGTGGGTTCGAACCCCACATTCCTTTCAAATTCCCAGCATTGACTATTAGTTGTCTGCCCCAACAATCCAAACTTATAGAGTAAAGGTGACGGCTTCGGCCGCAGCTACGCGCCTCCTGGCGTAGGTTCCCCACGTTAATTGATATAGAAGAAGACTTAGCTGGACCCGTTTCCTAAGGAGGGGACAAAGTACCTATATTCCTTTGAGTCTGCCTTCCCCCTATTTTACGTGGAATTGTATTTCCCGTATTAGGGACTTTCTCACACTCTATTCTTATCATTTATTTTCCCTCTCTTCATATATCTAACTGCATAGTGATAACAGATAACATGATTTCTTATGTTTTAGTGTGTATCTAGATCAGCGGAAGATTCACTGGCCGAGCAGTTTAGAACATCATGCCGAGAGTGAAGTGCGAGGTAGGAGTGCGAAGTTGGAGTGCGAGGTCGGATCTAGTCCTACCTGGTAGAAAGAGAGTTCGTAGTTCTACGCTAAATACTCGACTTTGTGAACTGCAACAGAAAGTGCAAAAGCGAATAGGATCAGAATCTTACGACGCGTAAGAAGGCGCGAAGAAACGGAAGCTTTTAAGCTTTTCTCGGATGTGGTGAGTCAAACATCTTATGGCTTTTGAAGCGAGTGGTGCTCAAAAGGTTTAGTAAGAATTTAAAGGAAGAAGATGAGGAGCCTACGCCAGGAGGCGCTGAGTAACTGAGACCAAGGCCGTCACCTTTGTGACGCTTTGTTGTGCGCTCTGAAGACTGTTGAGGCAGGTAACTAACAGTCATTGCTAAGAGTCGGAGAGGAGTGCGGGATTCGAACCCACAACTAACCAAATGCAAGACCAGCGCGCTTTTGATTACGCCACCAGTGCACAGTGTTGAAAGCTGTTTCTTATTTTGTGTTACGTCACCAGGTATCTTAAGCGAATAGATCGGAGAAGTCAACGGAGGAGAATCAAAGAACGAAGATGTCTGTCCTCACAAGGGAGTCTGAGAACACTGAGCATAAAAGAATAAAAAAAAAAATAGTTCTAGTGTTCCAGCGACTGGAAAAAATATTTGCAGCGTTCGGAACGTGGAAAATGGGCTCTGGATAAAAACCACACTAAAAGAATTTCAAAAAAAAAGAAAAAAAAAAAATCCCATGTTTGCCCGAGACAAAAACACGGTGGACGTGGTCACAATGCCCTGACGGCGTTTCATCGTTTGCAAATATTCACAAGAACTTACGTGAAACGTATGTGCTCACATGCCTTTGTTAGCCTGTGTGTGTTTATGTATCACCATGTGGCCACGCATATGCACAAAATTGCTTAAGTGCCTGAATTTATTTCCATTGTGGATTTACAAATCTGAATGTGGAGGTTATAGATGTGTTTCATTGAAAAAAAAGAGGAAGTAGGAAGAGAGAGTGAGTGAGAGAGCGAAAGCGAGGAGAGCTAGAACGAGAGCGGGAGAGAGAGTGAAAACGAGAGAACAAAGGACCAAGAGATCAAGATCGCAAGAGAGT
>NC_134787.1:47257675-47262675 GCF_046742065.1 Oratosquilla oratoria
TTTCCGATATCTTTATGTGACTATGACATCCCGAATAAAATCACTGATTTTTTTTTTTTTTTTTTTTTACTTTGATAATTACTCATTTCCCATTTTGTATCTTTTCAATAGGGTTGAGTGGAGAATGACTGTATGAATGATATTTTGACGCAGCCCGAAGATTTCTCCCGGTCTCTTCTATTTTCCGCACAAGGGGATGGTGGGGGGGGGGAGGCGTCACCGATTAAGTGAAGCAGCCTTGCTGTGAGTGTGTTGTGTCTTGTTGCATTGTTTCTGAATCGGGTAGTGGACACGAGGAGCTAAGATGAGAGGGAAACAAGGGTGGTGGATGAAAATGGAATGGATGCGAGTGGAATAGATGGGAGTGGACGCATGACTTTACTACCTTCATTATAAGGGGAAGAAATCCTTGGTGTGTGTATATATATATATATATATATATACATATATATATATATATATATATACATATATATATATATATGTATATATGTATATATATATAAATACATATATATATGTATACATATATATATATATATATATATATATATACATGTATATATATATATATATACATAGATAGATATAGATATAGATATAAACATAGCTATAGCCATAGATAGATAGACAGATAGATAGATAGAACAATAGACAGATAATTTGGCCCAGTTCAAAGGTCTTACATTTCTTTGTATTGAAGTTTATTTTTTCCTCTTAGTTCCATTCGGAAACCTTATTTTGGTCTTCCTGTAGCAGATTATAATTATCCTTGTTTTAACTTTATGGTCTTCGAAGGTGGTGAGGAGCCTACGCCAGGAGGCGCTGAGTAGCTGTGGCTGAAGCCGTCAACATTGCCCTATGCGCTTCTTGGACTGTTACGGCAGTTAACAGTCACTGCTAGGAATGGGAGGGGAATTCAGGATTCGAATCCATAACTAAGCAAATGCGAGGCAAGCACGCTTCTGACTACGACACCAGAGTACTTGATCTTGGCATTACCTTCAATTGAACTTGCATTTCTCTTCCATTCATCGTATCATTTATACACAATAGCAACAAGGCGGGTGCCAATAGTAAACCCTGAGGTACTCCAAGATTCACTCTCATCCAATCGACTGTCACTTACAAAGTCTTTTACTCATTTCAGCGCATTCCCCTTGAGACTTAGTATCTTTTCCAGTTTCCATATCAATCTTCTGGGTAGCACTTTGTCAAATGTTTCTTTCTAAATCCAGGTGTACATAGTCCAACAATCCCGTCACGCAGTAGATAAATCATTATTGAATACAAGCTTAGCAGGGTTGCATACACAAGATTCTATTTTTCAAATCTAAACCCATTTCTAGCCCAGATTCCTTTTAACTCCAAGTATCTAATCCTTATATCTCTTATCAAAATTTTATTGGGATATTGGTAACATGTGCAGCTCTCCAGTCCAATGAGTATTCGTGTGTGTGTGTGTGTGTGTGTGTGTGTGTGTGTGTGTGTGTGTGTGTGTGTGTGTGTGTGTGTGTGTGTGTGTGTGTGTGTGTGTGTGTGTGTGTGTGTGTGTGTGTGTGCGTTTGCATGGTGGGGTGCTATCACGTGTGTGTGTGTGTGTGTGTGTGTGTGTGTGTGTGTGTGTGTGTGTGTGTGTGTGTGTGTGTGTGTGTGTGTGTGTGTGTGTGTGTGTGTGTGTGTAATAATAATAATAATTAATAATGCTATGACAGTGAGAAGACATTGTTACAAGCATTCAAATACTAGACAAATAAAACAGCAGGGTAAGTAATAGGTATGTAGTACAACAATGTTAATTCTAGTTGTTGATTAAGTCCACAAATGTCGGTATGGGGCTCTTCTTATACCGGTCGGTACGTGCTCTGATCGGCTTGATGGAATTATGGTGCCTCATCTGGCACCGTGGAATGGTTACCTGAGGAGGTAGTAGGTTCCGGTGCCGAGGATGTTTGACCAGGGTGACCGCAAACGACCTCAAACTCTGAAGATAGCGGTCAGCAAGGGTGGGTAGTCCCAGTGTGGTGAAAGCGTGCTGGTAGGTGGTGCAATCTTTGCCAAGGATTGTGCGACAGGCTCTTTTCTGCACACTCTATAGCTGACGCTGCTGCGTCATAGTGAAAGAGGAGGCCCAAATGGGGGATGCGTACATCAACTTGGATAAGATGAAGGAAGTGTAGATGTTCTTGAGATCTTCAGCCTGTGTGTGTGTGTGTGTGTGTGTGTGTGTGTGTGTGTGTGTGTGTGTGTGTGTGTGTGTGTGTGTGTGTGTGTGTGTGTGTGTGTGTGTGTGTGTGTGTGTGTGTGTGTCTGTGTGTGTGTGTGTGTGTTTGTATGTGTGTGTGTATGTGTGTGTGTATGCGTGTATGTGTGTGTGTGTGTGTGTGTGTGTGTGTGTGTGTGTGTGTGTGTGTGTGTGTGTGTGTGTGTGTGTGTGTGTGTGTGTGTGTGTGTGTGTGTGTGTGTGTGTGTGTGTGTGTGTGTGTGTGTGTGTGTGTGTGTGTGTGTGTGTGTGCGTGTGTGTGCGTGTGTGTGTATGTGTGTGTGTGTGTGTGTGTGTGTGTGTGTGTGTGTGTGTGTGTGTGTGTGTGTGTGTGTGTGTGTGTGTGTGTGTGTGTGTGTGTGCGTGTATGCATATACATATGTAAATGCTAAGTGTTTATATACATACTGTTTATACTTGCATTTGTGTGTCTACGCGTATACGTGTGTATGTGAGATATTGCATGAGTCCACGTGTTTGTGTACTCGTTTGTTTGTTTGTTTGTTTGTTTGCCTTTGCCTAAGTGCTTGAATGTATCTGGGTGAGCGCATGTGTACACACGCACTGAGTACGCGTGTGTACATTTACATGTACGTCCGTATGTGCACTTTACGTACCCTTCCCTCCTTTCAGACATCCGTTGTCTGTCTTATTATCTCTTCCCTCTACTCAGCTCTCAACCCGTCACCCCTTACTGATCTCTTTATCTCTATTCACGTTCCTTTGTCTTCTACTCTTTTGTTTCTCCCGGGCCCCTACTTCATCCCCCCCCATCCCCCCACTTATACCCATCCTTCTTTCCCTCTTCCCAACCCTCCTTCCCCCTCTCGCTTCCCCCCTTCCCCTCCCTAGACCCATTTCTCTCCCCCTCACCATCCCTCCCTCCTCCCCTCGTATTCCCTGTTCCTCTTCCTTAGACCCTTCCTTTACATTTCCAACAACCCTTTCCTCCCTCGCAACCTTACTTCCTTCTCGCCCTTCCTAGTCCCCGTTAACCATCCGTAAACCCAGCTTTACCATCCCCAGGCCCTCTTCCTCGTTTACTCCCTTAGATTTGTCTTACTATCCTTCCCTCTCCCTTTCCAGTCCATGTTCTTCCTCCCCCAGCCTCTTTCCAGACTCCCTTACCCCTCTGCAGCTACTGAAACCTAACCTCCTCTCCCTCCTCCAGGACGGCTTATCAACCCCCTCACCCTCCGCCGTGCATATAAAACAATAAAAGAGCTTCTGTATAATTGAAAACGGAGAGAGAGAGGACTCTCCATTTGTGGGAGAGTCTTCCATAGTCGAGACGAAGAGGAATGGTCCGTTCGCTTTCCAGCGAGTT
Source organism: Oratosquilla oratoria (assembly GCF_046742065.1). Lineage (NCBI taxonomy): Eukaryota > Metazoa > Arthropoda > Malacostraca > Stomatopoda > Squillidae > Oratosquilla > Oratosquilla oratoria. The sequence goes on from NC_134787.1 coordinate 47,261,266, forward strand.
CAATATTGGTCGACTAAAATTCTGTTTTTGAATCCTTGAGGTCCCGTCGGCGACCAAAGTGAAGGCGTTTGTCATAAGACCTTGCGGTTACTATCGTTGTACGACCTCCCCACACGCTCCCACTCTCCTCACGACCCTCAACCGCCCCCCCCCCAAATCCTCAATACCTACCCACCTGCCCTCCTTCCATCCAGTCAGTAGGGTCTTTAGGCATGCGCACGCGCACGCGCACACATACACACACACACACACACACACACACACACACACACACACACACACACACACACACACACACACACACACACAACACACACATACACACACACACACGACTCAGTGGCGCGGCTGGTAGGGTCCCCGACTGTCACTACGGCGGTCTGGGTTAGAATCCTGCGCAGGGTTGAAATAATTTCAGTATCACTGCGCTTCGAGTCGTTACTCCAACTCTCGTGGGCGGGGAGTTGTGTGTGTGTGTGTGTATGTGTGTGTGTGTGTGTGTGTGTGTGTGTGTGTGTGTGTGTGTGTGTGTGTGTGTGTGTGTGTGTGTGTGTGTGTGTGTGTGTGTGTGTGTGTGTGTGTGTGTGTGTGTGTGTGTGTGTGTGTGTGAGTGTAAGGTCATAGCATCACCCATAGATCGGTCATACGAGCTCTGAGCTCTCTTCCGGGAGGGAAATAGCTGTTGATCACGAGTCCAACACGTGATACAAAGACCAAGGTGAACAACAACACACACACACACACACACACACACACACACACACACACACACACACACACACACACACACAGGCACACGCACACAGACATTATCACACTTTATCATACAGCAGTCCGTTCTCATCATAAGCTAACCTCCTTTCCTCTTCTTCATTTTTATCTATTCCCTTTTTTCTTTGTCCTCCTTCTCACCTTCCTCTTTGCCTCTCCATTTCAATAAGTCTTGGGCTTCCCTCCAGCTGCTAAGAAAAGTTAAGAAAGGGAGTTACTTGAGAGAAAGTTTTGAGAGAGTTGAGATAGAGTTGAGAAGAATGAGAAAATTGAGAGGTAGGGAAAAGAGAATTGAAAGAGAGAAGATCGGGTTGAGAGAGTCGAGGGAGAAAGAGCGAAAAAGAGCAAAGGAAAAGGGAGATGAAAGAGCAAAGATAGAGGTGGGCTCTAATTGTCTGTTCTCTCCTCTTTCTCTCTCTATCTTCTCAAAGCTCACTTTCTCTCGCTCTTTTTTCTCTTTTTTTTTCTCTTTAGGCTTCTCATATCTTTCCAGTTCCTTCATTCTACATTCCGCGTACTTTGTTTTACACGATTTTTTTGCCTCTTTTTTTTCAATGTTGGTGTGTCATCCTTCTCTTATTCATCTTACACGCTTCCTGTCTACCTCGTTCATCCAGCTGCCTGAATGTCTATTTATGA
>NC_134787.1:47267675-47280175 GCF_046742065.1 Oratosquilla oratoria
TGTGTGCATACACATGCTCTAAGCCGCCTTTTTCACGTGCTTATTTTCATTTCGTATGTCTCTTAAAAAATTCACTTATTGATTTTCACCACTGTCTTTCAAAAATGTTATTTGTCATTCACCCTTTTAGGTAGATCTCCTGCCTCCGATGAGCCAGCTTATTCAAGTTCTGAAGGTCATTTTCACTTAGTATTGGTATTTTCCATTGTCAGACTTCTATATCTCACTTCAGTATAGCTTTCTGTATAGGTGGTATGAACTGTTTAAAGGTTTTCTCCAGGTATAATCTCTAAATCCCGTGAGAACACGCAGTGTTACGTCCTAGGTAAGTTCTGCAATGACGTCATGATTTCTTTAGTCCAACGATCTTTAACTTTATATTTAAGATCCTCCCCTAAAAGAGGGATCTTGCAATCGTGAACAAATTGAATTTCCTCTTCTACCCTTTCTCCAATCAGATTCGTTATTATTAGTCTATATGCAATGTTGTTTACTTAAGCAACCTAAATTACTGCATAGCTTACTAAGGTTACATCAGCAAAATACGTTATACAGGCTCCCGGCCATTTTTATGACTGAAGTGGAGAGCGAGCTTGCGCAAACCTTCGCCTACGAACTGTTGTTTAACAACCACCCAACTCATAAAAATGAAACCTTCACCATCTACTCCACTTTTTACCTACGTCTCTCTACCAGCATCTTACAGGGCTTGGCAGCTACCACTTGGTCGTCATGACCGACTATTTTTTAATACTCTTTTACAGGGCTTTGACACACTGCATTCTGGAATTCAACATTCCATATAATATGATATAAATAGAACTAAATCAGTAATTAGAATATTTCAGCATAGACTGGCTAAACAAGGTTAAAAGAAATATTCTTCAATGGATACTATCATCCACCTAATGATAACCCAAAAATGCATCTACTTTAACATGTACAAATGTAACACCAAATACCTACTGACCCTTAAAACATCCTAAAAACAAAACAATTTACGCCGGTAAGTGACGAACATTATTTAATGTCCTCATCTTCCTGAATATTACAAATGTGATTAAGGGAGCAACTACTAATGAGGAAATGAGGACACTGAAGGTAACTATATATTTAGTTGAGGAATTGTTTGAGAAAGATATTAATGTTGGCCTTATTTTCAAAGGTGGAGAGTTGTCGGGCAATGTGACATTAATGTTTGTGATGTATAATGCCTCGGTCAAATGCACAGTATTAAGGGTGTTAGCGATAGTGAAAAGTGTGCCTGTATGTATTTCACAGTGTCAAATCTGAGATAGTACCCTCAACCAATTCCATTTTTGGACTTCAATTTGGACAAATGATTGAAACTTTTGTCTTGTTGGGGAAAAATAGATAATGGGGAACTCACAAGTTACTATGAGAAACATGGTTTAACAGTCATTTTGTAATGACAATTATTTATCCCAGACACATTTATAACAAGTGAAGCTTCACAAGAATTTTTCAATGTTTTACGGAACACAAAAAGGGTAGAGTGACAGAGATAAAGATTCCTATTAGTGATCTTACAAGTTTTAAATTTATCATTAGAGATTGTACTCTCCTTTAGCTTGTCTAGAGAAAGGATGTAATTAACTGGATCTATAACTGTTATGTCAACTACAAAAAAATTAATTATTTACCTTCATTGGGAAAGGTATCAGCTTGTACAAATTAAATCTAAAGTCAGAAGAGAATGGAAAATCTATTATCACTGAAGAAATATTTAATTATGCAGTTAGCAATGGGTAATAGAATGTTACATTTAATTAATCAAAAATAGGTTTAAAATTTTAATCCTTCTTAGCTAAGTTAATTATCCTTAGAAGTTGAGGTATTGTGAGCAGAGAGGATGTGACTTGAACAGAATTAGCTCAAACTAATTCTTACAAAAAAGATTCCAGCTGAGTTATTTTCAATTGCATCGCTTCAAGTAGTAAGAAAATAAGTAGGGAGTTTTCTTGCTAAGATTATTTTGTACTGAGTTTCTCTAGATTATCCGTAATCTCAGATATCAATCCTTAATGTTTTTAACACGTGTTTGTAAATTATAAATTTTTGCTACTTTCTCGATCAATCTATTCAGATAAATCTTTAAGTCAACAAAGGAGGCAAAATTGGATATTCGTAATACAGCAAGGGCTCCTAAATCTACAACCATCACACTTCTCTTTCGTCTGCCATTTCTTTTGAAAATTGAATCTATGAGATCAATTTTAATCTATCTCACTACTCTTCCCAGTTTCCTTTGACCAACATTTTTATCGGAGATGTTCTCCTTATTTCTTTTTAAATTCACTCTCATGGAGTCAATACTATTCTTTATTACTGATATGTTTTTTTTATAATCTAAAACTGTACTAATTTATCAGGTTTCCTTGATGCTATACCAAGGCTCCAGGTCGAACAGAATACCAATCCAAGGAATTCACTGTACACATCAATAAAATTAACCCAGTCTTCATATGTAGAAATTATCAGTATCAATACGCAATTCCCACATTATGCTGTATACATATTCGCTATACTCTTCTGGACTCAAGGTTTCCCCATCAGAATTAATACACTGTGTTTCTTTTCCCTCAAAAAGAATTATTATTTACAATCCTCAATGTCACAATTATTATCATTATCAAGTTCTATCTTATTATTTTTCAAGGCTAATTGTCTAATTGACACTTCCCTAGTTTCTAAATGTAAAATCTTGTAATTATTTCCACCTGCACAATGAATTATCCTATATGGACCTGAGTATCTTAGTGAAAGTTTATTATAGATTGTATGTAATTTGGTCATGACCATATCTCCTATTTGTAATTCTATTTGATGTGCTATTTTGTGCTGTTGCTTCTTCATCTCTTGTGTATAATCTTTCATACGTTCCCTAACTCTTTGATGTATAGCTTGAAATGTATGTATCCTATTTAAGATTTAATCATCTATATTATAGACAGGTTTTTGTTCTGCAATCAAGATTTCATATGGGAGAATTATTTCTTCCCAGAAATAATAAAATGGGGTGTTTCTCCTGTAGCTGTATTAATTTGGTTGTTTAGGTTACATTTAACACAAGGATTCCAACTATCCCAAGTTATACTGTGGGCTTATCAAGCCTCTAAGACATTTAATAATTTTCTAATTTAACCTCTCCACAACTCCATTGCTTTGAGGATGATTAACCTGGATATTAACTTCATCTTAAATAACCTACATAAATCTTCCAAGATTTTGTCATTAAATTCAGTACCATTGTCTGAAACTAAGATCTTAGGAGTAGTGGAATTACAGATTATCTGATAATAGATAACTAAAGCAATTGTTTCACCTCTCTTATTAGGTATGGTTTGTAAAATACGAAAACTTGAAAGATAATCAATAGCAACAAATGCATATTTATATCCAAGTTTCAGACATAGGTAACTCTAGTGTATCTATGAGAACTCTTTCCCAAGGTTTCTGCGGGATGGAATATGATAGCATAGAAGTAGGTTTATGTGCATTTCCTTTTATCTCAGCACATTTCAAGCAAATATCTATATAAGCATATATGTCTTTTTTATACCTGGCCAAAAAAGCAGTTAAGTTGTACTTGTTTATAAGTTTTATCCTTTCCTGGATGTGAACTACAATCACTATCATGAAATAATTTCAATATCTCTTGTACAAGACTTTGTGGAATTACTTACTCATTCACTGCGTGCCTAGAAATATCCTTCTCACTTACAACTGTTTTTCTATACAAAACTCCTTTGTACAAAAGAAATTCCTCTATCTTATACCCTTTTGGTAGTTTTGGAGGAATTCCTCTTGGGTTCATCAAATTCTGGGCTATTTTTCCCCCAAGTTTTATCTTTTCTTTGTTCCAATATTATCATTTCCTCATTTAAGGTTGCTAGTTCATCTATAATGCAGATGAAATTGATCAACCCTGACGTTGGTTGGATAATATTTTTAGATAGTGCATCTGCCGCAACATTCTTTCTACCTGGAATATATTCAAACTTAACCTCATAACACTGGAATGTAGTAAACCACCTGGTTAATCTGCCCCTAAGATTCTTATGCTTGAGTAAGTTCTGGATAACTGTATGATCAGTCTACACTCTGATTGGGTGTCCCAGTATCATCTCTAAAACTTTCTAATGAATGTATCACTGCTAAAGTTTGTCTTTCTGTGATGAAGTAGTTTTTCTCTGCACTATTACAAAGCCTCGATGTGTAAGCTATCTGTTTCAATGTTCCATTTCTCTCTTACATCAGTATATCTCCTAACCCTATGTCATACGCATCAGTACAAAGAATGAACTCCTTATCATAATCAGGAAATATGAGAACTGGAGAACTAGTAAGTTTATCTCTCAGCTTTCCAAAAGCATGTTGTGCAGGCGGAGAGCAAGCTTTAGCAAACCTTCGCTTACGAACTGTTGTTTAACAAACACCCAACTCATAAAAATTAAACCCTCGCCATCTACTCCACTTTCTACCCACGTCTCTCTACCAACCTCTTACATATATACACATACATACATACATACATATATATATAAATATATGTATATATATATATATATATACACATATATATAAATATACATATGTATGTATATATGTATGCATATATATATACATTATATATACATATATATATACATATATATATATATATATATATATATATATATATATATACAGAAAAGAAAATAGCGAGGATAGAAATTTTAAGGAAGAAGATTTCCAGTGCTGAGTTTGTTGTATTATTTAATAGATGTATATATGTATATGTATATATATATATATATATATATATATATATACATACATTCATTTATATACATATATATATATATATATATATATATATATTGTATATTTCATCATTGGGATCAAGTGTTGCTTTCCTAAATTGACATTGACGTCTTTAAACATTCACCATCAATTCTTTTGGACAGTGTTCCAATAATTTCAGAAATATCAGGACGATTCCCTTGACACACCACGTTTGTTTATCCACTGTCGACATTTTGTTACACAGATGAAAAGCAAGAAATCTAAACATAAACCCACACTTAAACCAAACTCAAACCTGGACCTAAACCGACACCCAAACATAAAACCCAAACCCAAACTGAGACCCTAATATAAACCTAAAGTGAAACACAAACACAAATCTAAGCCCCAACACAAACCTAAACCCAAATACAAACACGAACAGACTCTAACGTGAAACCCAAACACATACCTAAACCCAAACCTAAACCTAAAGTGAAAACTTAACCCTGAACCAAAACCCGAACTGAAACTCAAACACAAACCTATAAACCAATTCCAAACCAAAACCAAAACTCAAACCCAAATCCAAACACAAGCACAAACACAAACACAAACCTAATTCTAATTACCATAAACAAACACAGAAGTTTTATGAGCGATTTCGCCCAATTCTTGTCTCGTATACAACACATGGTTCCTAGTCTGAACGTGTTATATCACGTTTTAAGCCTACATTTCTCTCCTCAGACCTCCCTCTTGGTTTTCTCTAGCGTGCTCTATGACAACGTTCCTACTGCAAGTGTCATATTTTATTGACGATTTATGTGTTCATCTTCATTTTCCATGTGTACGTCTTTGTGTATTTATTTTTTCTGAGCAAAAGATTAGGATGTTGCTTAATTAGATTAGTTTGATTTCTGTCAGGTCTTTGTTGTTAGAGACAAATTCTATCGGAGACAATAATTCATCTGATTTCATCGTCCATTGGTGATTATCATAGTAAAAAAAAAAAAAAAATTTTTACTGTGATCACATCTTATCACATGATTTTAGAGTAGGGGAGAACGCTTTCATTTCTTCTTTAAATAAATAATTAGGTAAGTAAGTGAACAGATACATAGATTAACAAATAAATAAATGATAAACATATTGATAAACGAATAAATTAATAAATATATAAATAAACAAATGCACAAATGATTGGATAAACAAGCAACTAAATAAACGAATAGAGGAATAGATAGACAAGTAAATATACAAATAGATAGATTAATCAATTAATAGATGAATAAATAGATAAATGAAAATATGAATAAATAAATAAGTAGATATATGAATAATGAAATAGTTTTGGGATCCCAGCTTGATTCGTTTCTGAAATGAAGTATTTATCTTCGATATTAATGTTTTTTATTCATTTCTCTATCTATTCATTTGCTTATGTTGTTGATCTATTTTCATTTATCTATTCATCTATTATTATTGCTGATTTAGTTAATTATCATAATTCATTTATCAGTTTATTTATTTATTTATTTCAGTTATCCATTTATTTACTTATTCATTTATTTATTCATTATTGTTATTTCTTTTTCTTTTTGTGAAGATGTTCTGACAACAAACACATTATTCCATTCATGCAAGCGATTGGTTGCTTCTTTTCCTAATTCTTTTTTGGTCTTCGAGGGAGGACGATAATCACACTTTCTGTTTTATATATTTTTTCTATAATTATGCGGAGCCATCATATCAATATCATTGGCTTCTAATCAGTTAGTCTTTGCATTCATAATCCAGTCACACCATAATTCCTTAGGCGGGCTCTTTTTTACGGAAATAAAATTGAGCGACTTGTTGAGTCTTGGGGAGACTTGAAGGTTTGACGTTATTGACAAGACGTTAAGCAAGCTCTGACATCATGATCTGACATATTTTTCTGTAGATGCTCTTTTGATGTGTTTGATCGTCACCGGAATCTGTTCAGCTTCAAGAGACTTTTTGACTACGAAGGTCTTAACAATAATACATTTTCACTCGATGCTCAATAGCGGTAAATCTAATAATTTTATTTTAGTCAAATGTAAAGAACATCATTCTTAGATATTCCAAAGGGAGCCTATAAAATTAAGCTTAAAAAATAGACACTAAACTGTCAGGATATAAATTTGACCTAGAAGTACGCGCAGTCAATATCAGTGACCGAAAGAAATCCTATGTTTTACAATAGAAATGGACAAGCACCTTACCAATCTGCTGTAACACCTCTGAACTGTTTCATTTGTTTGTTTGTTTGCTTGTTTGTTTACTGCTTTAACCGATTACTAGTTTTCTATATATGCTGTTATATATATATATATATATATATATATATATACATGTATATATATGTATATACATATATATATAAATATATCAGTTTTATATATATACTGTTATATATCTCAGTTTGTTATATCGCTTGTTTGTTTGTTTGATTGTTTGTGTTTTTGTTTGTTTGTTTGTTTGTTTGTTAGCCTAAATCTTAATATTATTATTATTATTATTATTATTATTTATTTATTTATTTATTTATTTTTTTTTTTTTTTTTTTTTTACCACATCCAAACTCGTTATAGGGCAAACAGTCTCCTGTTGGAATGCCATCCTTTGTTACTGCAAGCCATTGGTGGCGTCATCGGAAGCGAGCTGGTCTCGCATTAGCTTTGTTGTGGATTCGCATTCCACACTCCTCTCCGTAACTACTAGTTATCTTTCCCAATAGTCTAAGCTCATAGGGCACAGGTGACGGCCTCAACCGCAGATATTCGGCTCGTCCTGGCTCGTCATCGTTTGAAATGGTCGTGAGCTGGTGGCGTAATATGAAGCGTGCTGGTCTCGTATTCACTTAGTTGTGGGCACAAAATCCCACATGCCTCTCCGAGTCCCAACAATGACCCTTATTTGACCCAACAGTCCCCAGATCGCATAATAGGGTAAAGATAACGGTTTCGGTCGCATTGACTCAGCGCCTCCTGGCGTAGGCTCCCCACCTTTCGAAATGACCACAGAACGTAATGTGGAAAGGAATCTGGCGGAACGATTCCGTTGGATTCCTTCCTTCCCTTTCAGTCCCGAGAGAAAGACGCGTCCTTGATTAACCATAATGACATCGGCTTTGCTTTTTACCCTCGAGAATCCGACTTGATAGCCCTGATTCAAAGCCTTAATTTCTTGATTAGGATCTCTTTCACTTCCCCCCTCCCCTCCACCACCACCACCCCTCCAACTCCCCCCCCCCTCCTTCTCTCTGAGGCATCCTGCCAGTGTCATCATTTTCTTTTTCAAAATTCTTTTCTTTTCCTCTTAGTTTTCTTTAGCTTCCCGGCGTGTCTTTTCAGGCGTCATCATTTTCTCTTTTTAAACGATTTTTCAATTTTGCAAGGAACCTCTTTTTTTCCTACCCACCCTCGTCATAAGAAAACAAAATTCTCCCAACGCAGTTCTCGGAATTATTCGCTTTACTTCCTAGCATCCTGTCAAGTTCTTTGTACCTTGCTCATTAGCTTGAATTAACCTGTTTAAGCCTTTAGCGTTCATACGAGTGTTCGACTGTTATGGTGGTTGTAGATCTTCCTACGGACTTCAAAGTGCCTCGGCTTAATTTCATTTATTTTCTTTCGTCGTATTCGACGTAAATTCTCTCTGTCACCAGGCGATATTATTCAGACATCAGAAACATTTGTAAACTTTTGAGGTTGGACCCACCTCCGATGTTGTTGAAAATCTCCCTGTACACTTCCTAAGACCTCAGTTCCCTTTGACGTCTGTATTCAACTCTTAAACAATCTAGATGCCACCAGGTGATTTTATTCAGCTGAGGGAAACTAACTGGCATTTTTCCTGACATCAGACTACTTTATTAATTTCTGTTGCAACTCTTTATCCCCCATAGTGAGGAGCTATGGTTTAATTAAGTTAACGTGTTACATACCAAATGCCATTACCCCCAGTATATCTGGATTTTTTTTTTTTTTTTTTTTTTTTGTGACACTACCACATTAAAGGGGAGATTGGATATTGGAGATGATCACAGATAATCCCTTTCGTACTGAGTGACGCGTTTCCTTCCTAGCTACTGTCAACCTATTCCACTTATCTCCATGGTAACCCTTAAGCAACAAAAAGATAATCCATACATCTTGCTCTGTAACGCCTCGCCATATTTCCTCCCAGAAGAGTCTCAGCTGTTCTTCGCTCTCACACGCACTCGCTATACATTCTAATTATCTCTCCCTTTCGCAGATGAGCGTATTTCTGTAATAGCTATTCTAAATCATTTGTAATATCACCTTATCTTTGTTAGAATCTCATTACAGGACACGAGTGTTCCACTGCATCATTTCGTTAGAAGCAAGCGGCGCCTCTCCTGAATGTAATCACCGTCTATAACTTGTGTTTTGCCATTGCCTATGATTTCATTCCCAAGTTGAACTCTATCCAAGTCTTTGGATATCAGCTTATAACAGTTGTCCTTGCATCGCCTTCAAGCGAACTCGTCCGTCCAAAAGACAGATTCTTATCTGAGCTATTTTTGTTAATTCTTTTCACACATTCTTTCCATATGTCCAAACCAACCCAGTACAAATTGATCAATCTTATCAGCCAGCTCTCTTTTCAACCCCTCTCTCTGCCTTACCTCCAATTTCCTTATTATATTCATCTTTGTAATATCCCTTATTCTGTCTCTCTTTTATCCTTCATTACCTTCCATACATCTCTCAACTCTCTCTCTCTCTCTCTCTCTCTCTCTCTCTCTCTCTCTCTCTCTCTCTCTCTCTCTCTCTCTCTCTCTCTCTCTCTCTCTCTCTCTCTTTCTCTCTCTCTCTCTTTTTTACCATTCAACTTGCTCACCTTTAGCATTTCTTTCCCTCTTCCACTTTTCTTCCCCATCCACTTTACCTCTACTCTCAATTTTCCTTTTGCCAGACATTGATCTAACAAAATTACCTGAGCGCTCCCCGGAATGCATTTGCGTCTAGACCTCACTCAATCCTCCTCTGGGGCACCATTACATAATCCATTAACACCCTATCAACCACCCCCCATGCACCATCCTGTCCCACGTATATCTATCCTTATCACTCTTCCTACACACCATTTGCTATCATCAGCTCACTTTCTAAACAAATCTCTAACGTCTCTCAGCTATAGTTTTTACCTAACAACCTCTGTACCACCCGGCTACCCAATCTCTTGCCTCATCTTCTACTCTAACACTGAGATCCCCAAAACCAATGTATTTACTTTCCTCCAAAAATCTGCTGTACACATTCATTTAGATCAATCTGAAGAATATGTTTTTCCTCTTCACTCACTAATTTCACCCTCGACATGCACACTCACTTAGATCAATCAAAAAATATATTTCTTCTCTTCATTTACTCATCTTGTCCTAATCTCACCATCGCTTACATTATCCTAGAAGATACCTCCCTCTCATCACTTCCAACACCTTACCAACCACACTTTCAAACTCTAATTCACTCTTTTAAATTGAAAACTTTAATTCACTCAGCAATAACACATCCATCATTCTTCTCACAAGCATACCACCAATCTCTTTTCGTTTATTCTCATCTGGAGCACATCCGCGCTCATTTCAAAGCTCAATTAATATGAATGGCTTGAATTCTTCCAAATCCTGTTATATCATGAAATTTCGTTTGAGAAAAATTCAGTGTAAAGACTCCCTCGTCTCTTCAATCTGTCCAATTTAATCGATTTTAATACAAGCACATAAGGCAAAGGTGTAGATTTCGACCACGGGTACGCGCCTCTTGGTGTAGGCTCCTCACCACAGTGACAGTATTCTTCTCCCCCTCCACAGGGAGGTCAAGAAGTTGTAGAATCATAGAAGTGGTAAAGAACAGCAGTTTTACAAGAGTATGATCATTACTTTATGAGTAAAGTTTTTGAAATTTAACACAGACGAATGATGTGTAGCTCTGGTTCGTAGGGATGCATAGAAAGTCTCGAAAGTATTGACACAAACACGCTTGCATGTGCACGCACATAGACACACACACACACACACACACACACACACACACACACACACACACACACACACACACACACACACACACACACACACACACATACACACACACACACACACACACACACACACACACACACACACACATACACACACACGTACTCACACGCAGATACAAAAAGAGATAGATAAGGCAGGTAGATAAGTATATATATATATATATATTTATATACATATATGTATATATATATATATATATATATACATCTATGCATGTATATGTATATATATATATATATATGTGTGTGTGTGTGTGTGTGTGTGTGTGAGTGTGTGTGTGTGTGTGTGTGTGTGTGTGTGTGTGTGTGTGTGTGTGTGTGTGTGTGCGTCTGTGTGTGTGTGTGTGTGTGTGTGTGTGTGTGTGGTGTGTGTGTGTGTGCGTCTGTGTGTGTGTGTGTGTGTGTGTGTGTGTGTGTATACATATATATATATATATATATATATATATATATATATATTTATATGTATATATATATATATATATGTGTGTGTGTATATATACATGTATATATATATACATATATATGTGTATATATATATATATACATATATATATGGAGAGATAGAAAGGTAGAGAGAGAGAGATATATAGAGAGAGAATGTATGTGTAATGCGTCCACACGCGCTTGTTTGTATACTCTACGTATATTTTCTAATTATTTTTTAACATTCATGCAGGACAACAACCAATTTAATTTCCAGCGTATCTAAACTTACAAAGAATTACGAAAGAAGAGCATACCGGCCGGAGACCATTTGGTCCATAATTGCAAGGTCTACTGTTGGTTTATTTTCTTTAACTTTAGTTACACCGAAAATCAAATCGTCTGCACCTCTGTTCACATAACATGACATGTGTGATTGGTTGCGTAAGGGAACGTATTGTAAGTGACAAAAACTACAGTTCTTATGAGGCCCTGCTGCCATTTGATCCTGTTAGTGTAATGGAGTCCGTGATAACGGCAAGTTTGTAAGCCCCATTTGTTACAGGACGTCAAAGGTCCAAGAGTCCGGATCGAAGTCTAATTGACATCCTTAGGGTCTACGACTGGGAAGAAATGTCGCCCAGTCACCCCCAGGAAAACGGGAAATAATAATGGGGAGGAAAATGACCATATAGTACATCTCCCTCTTCTCTAAGCTGAAGAGGGCGTAGCAGAAACGTTCTTGGACCAACAGTGAGATGAAACGTGCAACACCTGTTAACATTGTATTGAGATATGTAAACCCAAGCAAACAAAAAATTTCCTTCTATCCATTCATTAAGAGAATATATATATATATATATATATATATATATATATATATATATATATATACATATATATATATATATATATATATATATATATATATATATGTATATATATATATAAAGAAAATATTAAAAGAAAGGGAATACTTTGTCCCTTGCAAATGAGGTGGTCTTCTACGAGACAGTCCGGATGTGGTTCGTTGGAGATGCTAAGGCCACAAGGAGCTTCTCTAAGGAAACGAGTGACCAGGCGGGATCTGTGCAGGAGTAAAGAAGATATGCTGCGTCATCCCTACGCAAATGCAACTTTATGTTTTCTGTCTTTTGTTATATTAGTGTGTTTATTTATCTGTTTCT
>NC_134787.1:47287675-47290175 GCF_046742065.1 Oratosquilla oratoria
TTGTCGCCCAGAGGATTTCGGCTCCTTGCTGAATCCCTTGAGCGAGAAGTAGGCATCCTACTTTTTTTTTCGGGTAGATTACGTGGGAGTAGGGGAGGGGTGAGTATCGGAATATATTTTAGGCAACAGAAACAACTCAGAGAGGGACTGTGAAAAGAATCACCAAAGCAGGTGAAGGGAAGATAAACTTAAAGTTTACTATAGGCTACAAATAGCAGAAGCGTAATTAACCAAATTTATTTGCTGCGAGGTAAAGCATGCTTAGAGAATTTTGATATTATCACTGAATCATGGATCAACATGGCTGATAAACATTTCCTTCCGGAAATCGAAATAGAAGGATTTTTTTACAAGGACAGGGTTGGCAGGAGTGGTGGAGGAGTAGCACTTTTCATTGAAAATACAATAGACTGTATTATCAACAATTCGATTAAGGAAGAGGACAGTACAGAATCTATTTGGTTAGAGATTATAGGCAAGAATAAGAAAGTTATTATGGGCGTCCTGCATAGACCTCCTAACCTCGGCATTGAGCAGACTGATCCCCTGATTCATGAAATTCGCAGAACGTCCCAGTACAAACACGTTGTGATCATGGGAGATTTTAACTATAAAAACATTGATTGAGAAATTTTAGTAGATCAGGAAGTGAAAACTTTTTAAGATGTGGTGCAGGATAATTTCCTAAAACAAATGATTACCAATTCTACGAGGAGAGAAAATACTCTGGACTTACTTTTAACCAATAATGAGCACCTAATGAGTAAAGTAAAAGTAGGAAATAGTCTAGGCTCTAGCGATCATTAAAAATAAGATTTAATATTATTTGGAAAAAATAAAAAAGTACGACTAACGTCCAAGTACCAGTCTTCAGGTGAGCAAACTTTGACAATATAAAAACCTATTTGAAATTGAATATGAAATGTCATACGGACATTTCAGACATTATCAGGGGTCAGTTCATGACCATGGGTCAGGTCATGACCAGGGGTAGGGTCATGGAGGGTGATATGCATACATTGGGTCAGGTCACTTGGGGGCGGGGGCTCAACAACCAGGTCAGCAATTTGGATGAAGTGTATAGCAATCTAACTGATTTAATTATTAATGCATAAAATACATTTATCCCCTGATGTCAATACGGAAAAATAGTAATACTCCCAAATGGATGACGGACAGATTGAAACATGAGATCAGAATGAAAAGAGAATTTTACGTAAATATAAAAAACGGGGAAACACACCTTAGATCAAGATATAACGAAATGGCAAAGCTGGTTAAAAAGAATACATGTACAGCGAAACGTAATTATGAAATTAAGGTTGCCAGTCAAGCAAGATTCAACCCTAAGGGTTTCTTTTACCTCCATAGAATAAACAACGAAGAAAGAATAGGCCCAATTAAAAACGATGAAAATGTCATGGAGAACCGGTGGAAGAAATGAGTGAGGAATTTAACAAATATTTTCTATCGGTGTTTACTAATGAGAGGTTAGATAAGGTACCTGACTGCGATCCGATTTTCAGTGGGGATGAAGAAAGTAGTCTATCTAATGTCAGCATTAGTAAATAAGAAGTATTCAATCAGATTGAAAGACTTAAAGCTACAAAATCCCCGGGTCCAGACGAAATTTTTCCGATAATGCTTAAGGATTGTGAATTTGAAATCCGCGACCAGATAACCAAAATGTTTAATAAATTGGTAGACACTGGTTTTGTGCCTATTGCTTGGAGGCAGGAAAACGTTGTTCCTGTTTTTAAGAAGAGAGATAAATCGTCTATATGCAACTACAGGCCAATCAGTTTGATACCGGTTATAGGTAAAATGCTTGAATCAGTAATAGTAAATCGAAATACATAATCTAATTCGTGACACAAAGCATGGTTTCTCTAAGGGTAAGTCATGTGTGACCAATCAAAGGATTACAAAGGCGGAGCATGCCGACAGGAGACCTTTTGATCCATATCTAGGTCGGATGCGAAAAAAAAATCATGTTAATAATAAAATAATAAATAAAAACTATAATAATGTAAATAACAAATAAAATACATAAATAAATGCATAGGTATAGTTAAATAATAAACAGGTAAATAGTAAATAATAATAAATTGACATATAACTAGTATGTGTGAGTAAATTTTGACGCAGCCCGAAGGGATTTCTCCCCGTCCTCGCCTTATATGCAAAGGGGGACGGAGAGGGGGGGTCGTCGATTAAATGAAGCGGCCTTGCTGTGGATGTACTGTGTCTTGCGACACTGCTTCTGACCCAGGGCGGTGGGCAGGGTGCAGGGATGACCCGTCATCCAGGAGGTGCTCAGATGAGAGGGAGGGTGGGAGGGGTGTGGAGTGTATTTAGGGATGAAATGGGTGGGAGTGTTTTTATGCCTTTCCCTTTTTGGCTACCTCCCTTGGAAGGGGGAAAAAGCCTTGGTATATGTATGTATGTATGTATTAATATATAAATACATTAATATATTAAAATACGTAAATAAACATAT
>NC_134787.1:47295175-47305175 GCF_046742065.1 Oratosquilla oratoria
ATGAGAACCGAGGGTTCGCGACGATGTAGGCCCAAGACAGAGCCCCGTTTAGGACTTAAAATCTTCACGAATGCTTTCAAGCCTCACAGGCCCTTTAGAGCAAGATGATGAGATATATGTATGGGTCATAGTATTACCCATAGATCGGTCTGCATACCACGCGGTCTGACCTTTCATCCGAGAGGGCAATAGCTGTCGACCATCTGTCCAGCGCGTGAGTTAAGATCATGATGAATCTCGCACGCACAATACACATACACACACACACACACACACACACACACACACACACACACACACACACACACACACACACACACACACACACACACACACACACACACACACACACACACACGCACACACACACACACACACACACACACGCACACACACACGCACACACACACACACACGCACACACACACACACACACGCACGCACACACACACACACACACACACACACACACACACACACACACAAACACACACACACACACACACGCACGCACACACACACACACATACACACACACACGTACATATACACAGACACACATACACACACGCAGACACGCACGCACGTAGACACACACACAAACACACACGCACACAAACACACACACACAAACACACACACACACACACACAAACACACCCACACAAACACAAACACACACACACACATATTCACACACATACATGCAAACATACACACGTGTGTGTGTGTGTGTGTTTGTGTATGTATGTTTACGTACATGCAGCGCTACTTTCATTTATTAGTCTCCATCCAGAGTATATGACCCCCATGTGGCATTCATCTCGCATCTTTCCTAAGCCGTCGACGTGGGCACAGCCTTCTGCCCCATATTAATCATTCGGTATCCGCCTAATCTATTCTTTAACAGCCGACCTTTGTCCTGATGACTCCCACAACGAGTAATAAAGGACGTTCCTGCTTGGCCTTAATAACCAGCGCCCAGGATGACGGGTGTAATATGACCGCAAGATGGGTCGGACAGCGGGTAACAACACGTTCTTGATCTAAGTGGACCATTCACCTTCGCAGTTGCAGAAAAGGTCCGGCTTAAGGGTCTGTGGAGGGGTCGTGGCCACTAGTGTAAGAGTCATGGGGTCTGGGGGCCTCGGAACTTAGAGGTAAAGTGCGGACGGGAATTTCTTGGTGTTTCCGGATGTCCAAAGGTAAACACACACTCATATATATATATATATATATATATATATATATATATATATATATATATATATATATATATATATACATATATATACACATTCATAGTATATATGGGTAGATCTTCTCTTATGCATATTTCATTAAAAGTGATGGCTAATTGTGCATTCATTATTTTCCTGAACGTATTTTCCATATGCCTTATATTCCTTTGAAATGAGATTTATGACTTTAGTATAGGTGGTCATGTTTGCTATATCGCGATTCAAGGTTCAGAACCCTTCTTCAATAGTTTTGGGGATATTCAATAATGTCAGGATAATAATTGTCCGTGTGAATTATGTAATGATATTACTTTTTATACTTATGTTTTCGTGCTTGCTCTTCATTGTAGGAGGTTACCGGTTACCTGGGAAATGTTATCTGGTAATTCAGACAGTGACGAAGTTTCACGTGATACGGGGAGCCTCCGGCTTTGTGTTTTGACGAAATGTCGTATGCTTGGGCTTGTGGCGTTTTGTCTTGTAATTTTAATTGTGGTGTTACGTCTCATGCTTGGGTTTGTTGCGATTTGCCTCATGCTTGGGAGGGCCCTAAGGCCATCTGCTTATACATTTAGATTTGGGCTCAACTCTTTAATGAATTATGCTTCTATTTGTATATATTTCCAAAATCTCAGTATTTTCTTCTGGGATGTTTCTTATTAGAAGCACATAAAAACCTCTTTAGAGAAGGCCATATCATAGTGACACAAAAATTTCTCAAAAGACTAGCCTGCATAAAGGATTTGATGCAATACACATACATACCGTGCCTGCGTGAGTGCCCTCGGTGGAACAAATGGGCTGTGATCTAAGTCGATCCATTTTGAAGGGTCGTCGAGACATGATAGTACGCCCTTCGCCTTACAATAAGTAAGCCTCTCAGGCAAGGGTTCGAATCCTATTAGGAGAGGTTATTAATTCCAAATGTCATAGTGACACAAAAAGTTGTTGGAAGAGTAGCCTACATAAAGGATTTGATGCAATACGGTACATACCATGCCTGCGCAAGTGTCCTTGGTGGAACAGCTGGGCCGTGATCTAAGTCGTTCTATTTTGAAGGGTCGTCGCGGCATCATACTACGGCCTTTGCCTTATAATAAGCAAGCCGATTAGGCGAGGGTTCAAATCCCAGTGGGGAGAAGTTACTGATTCCATATATCATAGTGACACAAAAATTTCTCAAAAGACTAGCCTGCATAAAGGATTTGATGCAATACACATACATACCGTGCCTGCGTGAGTGCCCTCGGTGGAACAAATGGGCTGTGATCTAAGTCGTTTTATTTTGAAGTGTTGTTCCGGCATGATGGTACGGCCCTCGCCTTATAATAAGCAAGCCGTTCAGGCGAGGGTTTGACTCACAGTAGGAGTGTTTATATATATATATATATATATATATATATATATATATATATATATATATATATATATATATATATTTATATATATTGTATATATATATATATATATATATATATATATATATATATATATATACCAGGAAGTGTAAAAAATTATCCGCATCTTTGCCATTACATATCTTTATCATTGCCATACTGTGTTCTGCGCATGTATGTTTACAATTGGTACTATTGTGGTCACATTTTGTGATGTCTCCCGGTGCAACATCTAGCAGTAGTCCGCTAACATACTAATGTTCCACCTTCCTTGGCACCTTCTTTCCATCTCCTTTATGTCTTGGTGAAACCTTTCCCCCTGTTCTTCACTCACGTCTCCTAAATTTTCTGGGAAATGGACAAGATGTGCATGTAGAAAAATTGAGGCTCATGTTGAATCCCAAGGCCTTGAATCTTTCCACCATTCTTTCTACGATATTCTTGTATTCTGGACTCTCGTGACTGCCCAAGAAGTTTTTAATCACACTCTTGAAGCTAATCCAAGCATCCATTTCAGCCTCACCAAGACAGTTCTCAAAGTTTTCATCCTTCATGAGCTTTCTTATTTCTGAACCAACAAATACTCCCTCTTTAATCTTGGTGGCCGAGACACCAAAGAACTTTATGCACAAATACGTGAAACCTTCTCCCTCCCGTGGCAAACCCTTTATAAAATGTTTCATAAGGCTCATTTTGATATCCAGTAGTGGAGGTAAAACTTCTTTAGGATCCACTAAACTCTCTCGCAAGACGTTCTTTGTCCTTGGTGTGAACGAATCCCTACTAGGCCACCGTTCCTGAGTCCAATGCAGATTTCTCGTTCCACAGTTCCCACTGACACATAAAGTATGGGAATTTTGTGTACCCTGCTTGCTGCCCCAGCAACATCATTAATCTTCAACAATCTTCAGATCACCATAGATCATCCAGTTGTGATCTTTGTAATTGATCCTGTCTAAAAGAACCACCAAATTTCCATAGGACTCATTCATAATCACCGAGTGCCCCACAGGAAAAGAAGCATAGTTAATTGATGGGTGGTCTAACATCCATAATGAGCCCATAATATGTGTCACTCTAACAACATCCACTGGTCAGATTTATTTAGTTGACACAATAGACACATCAGGGAAACCTCACACTGCTGAATATCTTCTACAACTTGTACAAAATTCGATCAAGAAAGCTGAACAAGATTTTGGTTGTCACATTGGAAGTGTTTTGATAGACAATGCAGCAAATGTCACCAAAATGAGAAAACTCTTGGAGGAATCGAGTAAACCTGAGCATACCGTCCTCACATGCGGCTTATACTTGTGGCAAGTCTATATAACACTGCTCCTTATATTGATATGCTAAAAATGTCCTTTAGCAATCAGATTGCATATCAGATAGCAATCCAACAATATTTAAAATCTATAAAAAAAGATCTATTCAAATCAAATAAATCTGATTTAAATAAAAATAAAAAATAAATCGATTTTTTTATATTTCTTAAAAATATAACAAAAAAAATCGCCAACCCTGGTGTCCACTAACCTCATACAATAATACCTTTTAAGTCCGGCTAAAATTGGCATTTCAAAGCATAACAGTGCCTTAAAATAGTTTCTTATTTCACTATAAATGTTTATATTAACTTATACTGCATTGAATGAGTCAATAGTTAATATATTTGTCCTATATACAATGTTAGGTTTCTAGTTTTGATATATTTGTCCAATATAAAATGTTAGGTTACAAAGAAAGCAATGGCCTCCGCTAGTGGACCCAGGGATCTGGGTGCGCACGTCCTGTGTAATAGTAGTCCTTGATATATACTTTTAACTTATATGTATAGTTATACATACGTATCCATAAGTCCATATAATCACATCCCTACACACACACACACACACACACACACACACACACGCACGCACGCACGCACACACACGTACGCACACACGCTCTCACGTCATACTCATATCTTGATGAAGCTAAATGATATATAGCGAAAGCAGGCTACTCATTACTAATTAAACGGGATAAGTTCTGTATTGCAGTGATTAGTTTAATGATACACTAACAGATCAGATTCAATCCATCGTCCAGGGACAAATGCTTAGTCAGATATACTTAGGTTATAATAGGATTAGGTCCATTGTTGATGTTGGTCAACTTTAATGATATTAATGAACCCTCGTAATGGGAAAGTAATTATATGTAAACGTGTATTCATAGCCCGGTGTCTAATACTTAATATTTATTATCTGTTATCTCGTACCTAGTACCTAGTATCTACTCTGCATCACCTCTTATGCACGGTATTATCAGTTATGTAATATCTAGCATCTAGTATCTACTCTCCACCATCTATTTTCTACTATGTCCTATCTAGGGTCTATTTCCTGGTATTTAAGGTCTAAGATTTAGAAAATAGTGTCTAGCATTTAGTGTGTAGTATTTAGATCTAGTATACGAGTATACTGTGTATTATCTAGTGTCAGATGCTTAGTATCTTGTATCTAGTGCCTAGTGTCTAGTATCTAGTACTAGTATCTAGTTTCTAGTACCTAGTGTCTAGTATCTAGTATTTAGTGTGCAGTATTTAGTGTCTAGTATATACTATATAATATATGGTTCATAGTATATAGTATATAGTATATAGTATACAAAGGATTACAAAGGCAAAGCATGCCGACAGGAGACCTTTTGATCCATATCTAGGTCGGATGCAAAAAAAAAAAAAAAAAAAAAAAAAAAAAAAATCATATTAATAATAAATTAAAACTATAACAATGTAAATAACAATTAAAATACATAAATAAATGCATTGGTATAGTTGAATAACAAACAAACAGGTAAATAGTAAATGATAATAAATTGACATATAACTAATAATAAATGAAAATCAGACAGACAAATTATAACAAAACAAAAACAAATAATATAACATAAATTATAATAATTACAGCATCTTACTTAGGTATTTATCTAAATGATTCTTAAAGCTTCGAACTGAACTACATTGCACTACCTGTGCAGGAAGTTTATTCCATTCATTAACTACACGGTTGGCAAAGTTGTTTCTACCTACTTCCAAATTGAATCTATTTCCGGACAGTTTGAGACCATTGTTTCTTGTCTGATTCTCATTCAATGTGAAAATTTTGTCACTTTTGATGTTGTCAATTCCCTTTAAAATCTTAAAGACCTGTATCAAGTCACCTCTGAGTCTACGCTTTTTTAGGGAAAACAGATTCATGTGCTTAAGTCGATTTTCGTATGATTTATTTTTGATATTTGGAATCAGTTTTGTGGCTCGCCGTTGTACCTTTTCCAGTCTGTCAATGTCTTTAATGAGATTCGGTGACCATACGGAAACAGCATATTCCAAATGTGGACGAACTAACGATTTATATAGCTTGTTAATGAGTGATGGACTTTTGAAATCAAAAGATCGCGCAATCAATCCCAGAATCTTATTTGCTTATAGTATATAGTATATAGTATATAGTATCTAGTATCTAGTATCTAGTATCTAGTATCTAGTATATAGTATATTGTATATAGTTATAGTATATAGTATATAGTATTATGGAATAAGTTTTCTTATCATGTAGCATTTTCAAATACACGTGTAAAATAGGTGGATAATGGATACTTACATATTACTGGATAGTAGATACCATTCGTGTATTAAAATGAAAAATCAAAATTAGTTTAAATACTTTATGCAGCAGCTAATGTATTCTCTATTCTCATTTTTCATTGCATGCATTCTGCTTTCAGATTCAAACATGTCTTTTAAAAGGAGAAGATGGAAATCAGCGGTGGAATCAGCTGGAAAGAAATGGACACGGGATTTGACAACAACTACAAAACGCCGTCCAAGCATACCAGAAATTAACGAGGAGATAAGTGAGATAATGTGCAAAATACCTTTGAAAAGGGACATTGTTGGTAGATTTTTGAGGTTGTACGATGAAATCAAAAGACGAGCAGACCGAATAAGGAAGATATCTCAAGAATTACTGAAGCTTTGGAAGAAACTTAGCTTCCCTTTCCTTTCTAATCAGCAAGTTTCAGCAAAGGTTGACAAGTGAAAGTGTTTGAATAATAAGCGGCAAAATGAAGAACATAACAGAAATCTCACTAATCTTTTCAATATTACAAAACCGGGTGGAAACTGGCTTTGCAGTCAAGACAAAGATCTTTACAGAAAACAAATAGAGTCAGGATACACGACTGAGAAAGTGGCTCCTGTGTCAGCGATCCACCCTTCGAAACGGCCAAGAATTTCATCAGAACCGTCAACAACTCAAGTGCAAAAGTTGAGTAGTAGTAGTAGTAGTAGTAGTAGTAGTAGAAGTAGTAGTAGTGGTAGTAGTAGTAGTAGTAGTAGTAGTAGAAGTAGTAGTAGAAGTAGTAGTATAGTAGTAGTAGTAGTAGTAGTAGTAGTAGTAGTAGTAGTAGTAGTAGTAGTAGTAGTAGTAGTAGTAGTAGTAGTAGTAAAGAAGAAAAATAACAGCACTGGTTCTGATGCTACAGAAGAGCTTTCTCTCATGAAATGAAAGTATCAGGCAACAAAATATGCTGTCAAGCTGGTATCAACATGGGAAGCATCAAATGTTTTTCAAAAATTGATTGAAAGAGAAATAGATATCCCTAAGGATGCAGGAAGTCAAGAACCGGCTGAAAGAAATTATTAGTGAAGAGGAGTTTTGCTTGCATTTTGATGGGAAGAGAATTGGCAATGAAGAACATCAAATGGTCTGTGTAAAGAATTCTGCAAAAACTCCTCACCTCGGCATTTTTGTTTGTGAAAGCAGATCACCTATGGACATCTTTATCCCATTGCAAGCCCTGCTAGATGAATACAATGCATGGAGGATTGTCAAAATGACTATTTCCGACCTCCCAGTAGTCAATACAGATCACCAAAGTGGCGTTGTTGTTAGACTTTAGAGAGTTCGGACGAAAGGGACTAAAAGAGCCTCAGTTTATTGGATTCCAACATCATATTCTCGACTTGGTTCTACGGCACGTAATGGATTTAGTTTTCTCAACAAAATCAGTCACCCAGCATCAACTATTATTTCACTGATGACGTTTTGGCAGGCTATAAGAACTTACAAAAAAACTATTCTGGTATGGAAATTATCCCAACCCTGGATGGAGAGATGACTTCAGGTTTCTTTTTGAATTCTGTGAAGCATATACAGTTATAAGTAATACCACATGGAGGGAAAATAGCCTCATATGAAATGGCGAAAGCTGCCCTCCCTTCATAGTGCCAGGTGGAATTTATGGGCAATCTTTGGATTGATTTTTTTTTTTCTAAATGGAGAGATCAGCTGAAAGCTACTTGTGACTTCATCGCAGCTACATGGGCGAAGGCATGGTTCTCAAGTCAACACTATTTAGAAGACACAATGAGCTGCATGCTGCTATCTCTAATTTGAAGTGTCTTAAGGCCTTAAATTGTTTTTCCACCCACTGGATAAAGGAATGATCAGGTGCTTGATTACCTCGCTCAAATATGATGGCCGAGCAAGCTGTGAATCTGGTGGAAGAGCTTCACAGCACTTGTAAAACTGACAAATATCTCAACAGCAAGTTCATGAACAGCAACTCACAAACTTAAAAAACATTTTTAACGTTTATTGTACGTTATAATCATTTGCAATTAAATGCTTTTGTAAACGGCAGAATTTTCTTTTGATACTTCAGCCTAATACAAAATGTCCTATGGCGCGGTTTTTTTTTTTTTTTTTTTTTTTTTTTTTTTTTTTTTTTTAATCACAATAGAAAATTTTTAGTCTTGGGCAAAAGTTCGACTGTTACACTGCAGGAATATATATGTATATATATATATATATATATATATATATATATATATATATACATGTATATATACATACATATATATATACATATACATATACAATATATACATATATATGTATATATATATATATATATATATATATATATATATATATATATATGAGTGGCAATGTGACACAGGAAAATGCAGGAGTGATATATCCTCTAACATTTCGACGTATGTCATCCTATCAGAGAGACTACGGACTAACAGATTTTGTGTGACAATGTATGCTCCAGTACTGGCTCATCTTGCCGGCCGTCTGGGAATGGAGCCCGCTGATTGGCCAGTGATTCGCGATCTCTTGCGAGTTAGCGCGGCTAAGGTCAATCTAGCTGCGGGTCGAGCTAGACTAACGTGTCCTTCCCCGTGATTGGTGACTTGGTTCGTTGTGATGTGTGCGGCTTTCATGGTTTTTCTTAACTTCTTTTCCAGTCCTTCGTGGAGAACCTCGACGTCATTCCAGTTGGGGAGATACCCGTGTGTATCTACGTGTACCACCAGAGTTAGATGTTCTGTGGTGGAGTATATCACTCTAGTGTTTGTACACTCTTTTTTCGATGCCACGCGATGACTCCGTAGTACGAAACCGGACAACCTCCACATGGAATCTTGTACACAATGCTGTTCGGGTTTATGACATTCTTGTTCTCCTTCTTACTCACTATGTCTCTGATTATTAATCCCGCGGCATGCGCTATGTGTATACCCTTCGTGGATAGAAAGTTGATGATTACTTCTGCTCACTTTTAGTATGGCACCTCGAGGTAATTCTCTTTGGTCGTTTTGTTACTTGTTCTTGATATCATGTGGCATCGAAAAAAAGAGTGTATGAACACACGAGTGATCTACTCCACCACAGAACATCTAACTCTTTGGTGGTAGACGTAGATACACACGGACTTCTACCCAACGGGCGCCATTTTGTTTAAATTAACCTTCTGGTTGGGATGAAGGACTATCTCTCATGTTATTTGATGTAAAGGAAACCGTAGATCCCTTATTAGGGTTCTCTCCCTTCGAACTGCTGTAAGATCGCCAAATAAGAGGACCCCGTAAGACCCAAAAGGAACAGTGGTATCAAGGGACCCCTCAACATCCCAAACAGATGGTGAACCAATATACTGATAAATTAAAAGTCAGACCGAAAGTGGTCCGGAACATTGCCTTAGAGAACTTAGCCGCGTTCCAAGCCAAAATGAAAATCAATTTTGACAATTTTGACAATTTTGACGATTTTGACCTAGAAGCAAGAAATTCAGATTGTTTTTTGTCAAGTTTAAATCCCACATAAGATCATCCTCATTAAATGTGGTTCACTTGAAGAACAGATTGGCTGAAAGTGCAAAACAATCTCACGCAATGTTGCCAAATTCAGTGTTGCCAACCACTTGATTGAAATTTATCCCAGGTAACACACGTATGTGTAACATACCGCGGAACATAAAATGTGGGTGATGGAAAAAATTACATTATTTTTCGATTTTGCA
>NC_134787.1:47310175-47320175 GCF_046742065.1 Oratosquilla oratoria
GGGTGGCACCCAGATGGGGGAAGCTCCAACTTATTGCATGCTGGCACTTAAAGGTTGCTACTGGTCGAGGAAGAACTTGTTACAAAAGCCAGCGCAAGGGTGGGGGGAGGGTTACTCCTGAGGACATTCGAACCTGACACATTATATTTTGATGCTTTGGAAGATGTTTCTAAGTACCGTCACTTTTATGATAAGAGAGTCAAATGGTCTTTTGTTGCTTTAATAGACAGATATCTTCGAGAACCTTCACTTATATGATGAGGGAGGTACTAAGTATGGGAATGTATTAGTACTCAATAATGAAAGGTATACTGATACAATTCTAATATATCATAGGTCAGATTCGTGTGTCCACTGTGGTACAAAGCTAGAAGAGAATTAATCTCTGATTAGGGAAGGAATTGATGGGAGGTTAGTTATGATATTGAAAAATGCTTCTTGATGAATAATAGGTGACCATGTAAGTGGGGAGGTGAAAGTCATGTCGAAATTAATCAACAAATTTGAACTTGGCAACGAGTTTGGAGTTTTCTAATTTTGATGAGTTACATTTTTTCATGATCTATTTGTTTTCATCAAGAATTTAAGTCTGCAAACTTGATTGATTTATGTATCTATACATTTATTCATTTTTATCTATTTACATATTCATTTATTTATTCATTTATTCATCTGCTTATTTTAAGTTTTCACCAAGCTAAAATAAATAGATCTGAGTGGGTTGCCTAATCGTGGGATCTCTGGTGCTGCATTCGATTCCTGAATACACGAAAGCAATTTATTCTTTTCATTCATTTTCGAAAACTCACGAGCCTTTGGAATTTCCCTAACCATCGTCTATTGAACATAATCCCCTTTTACTGTTTTCAATGAGTCTATTTTTTCTCTCAACGTCCCTCATTAAAAACGAATACATTTCTATGTTTCATTTCTAACTATCATATATTGTTCTTTAATCTTCGTACAATGAGCACAATTTTTTTTATTCTTCGGGACAATGTATTTTTCTCTAATCCTTGTTCAATGAAAGCAAACACTTTTTTTCTTTATTCTCGACGTTTTTTTTTTTTTTTATTCTTGGTGATTAACATAGTCATCAGTATGTAAATCTATCCAAAGGAAAAAATAACCACCCGCAATAATTGTTCCTTACTTTGAAATGTTTCTCCATGATAAGCCGTGCGAGTTAATTTTCGACGATGCGCACAAATACTAATGAACATTTCAGGTTCATGAATGGAAAATTTATAGAAATTCAAAATCCCCCGAGGCCGGGTTCAAATTACCGGACACGCCCGGATTAAATGCAAGCTCAACGTTCCAGACGCCTCACTGATTTGAAAAAACACTTGACTCAAAATATATCATCAAAATATATCAAATTAGCCTGCACTGTCGGATAACACAGCAAAATGTTTAAGCAAAATATGCCACCATGTTGGAGAGGAAATGCTGAGCAGACTTATCTTTAGCAAGTGAGAACAGTCAAAGAGAGGTAGTTTGAACCCACAAGGCAGAGCGCATGTGGCGGCAACAATTGCATACGGTCTTAGGTCCAGTGTTTTAACCCAGGTCCATGTCAGTCCCTGGGAGGTAGAATATGTAATTTAGCATGTGAAGAAATAAGTAGAAAGGAGAAGGTGCAAAGCCTACGTCAGGATGAGTTGAGTAGTATCTCTTGAAACCATAACCCCTGTGATGCGCTCTGGGGACTGTTGAGGCAAATAATTAACAGTGACTGCTGGGAATCGGAGAGGAGTACGGGATTCGAACCCACAACAGAGCGAATGCGAGACCAGAACGCTTCTGATGATTCCAACAGCGCACGAAGTGCATCTTAGAAAAGTTTCAATCATCTATGTGGTACAAGGCGAGCTCTGTTTGACCAAAGAGGGAACTACTAAAGTAGTCACGAGTTAGTTTCAACTATTTCTATATCTCATGGATGAGAACCTTGCCAACGTGGGTTTTAAGTCTCTAGTACCAAGTGGTCACACTTATACTGAATAAGATCACCTGACCAAAATCAAAACCAACACCAAATCCTCGAAACTGATACAATGGCTTTAAAGACCGTTTTGAGGCTCGCTAAACTGAATAAACAGTCTGGAGTCAGCTGGAACAAAATCTTTTTATGCAACAAAGAGACGTTAAAGTTACTCAATAAACCTATTCTAAGCAAATCTTCTTCGTGAAATGGTAGTGTTTACAATCATGGCAAATGTTTATAAAACAACAAAACATATCGTGAGTAGGTAAATGTCACAGCCATGAGTTTTCAGTGTTTGTTATTTACAAAGGATTACAAAGGCGGAGCATGCCGACAGGAGACCTTTTGATCCATATCTAGGTCGGATGCGTAAAAAAAAATCAATGATAATAATCAGCTTATCAAGTTGGCAGTAATACTGAGATACACTGACAATATACAATTTGTGTTAACTTTAGAATAAGTCTAATTTGAGTACATAACGTGCAGGGCGTGCTAGGTACCGGTATCCACAGATGATGGTGTATCTGCTGCGACCGATAGTTTGAGGTCGGGGCCATATCAGTGATGATAAGGTTGAAAGTTGCTCGTTCGTTAGTAGATTCCGGGACCTCAGTTTGATCCTTGATATTTAAGTAATTGAAACCCCTCATACAACCAGCCTTACAGCTAGAAATCTAACTTGTAGTGGGTCGGCAGTCTCAATCATGTGGTTGAAGGGAGAGTTGGGGCACATAAAAGTTGTACACCATACACCAAACACACGTTGACAAATGTGGCCAAGTGTGGATGGAGATGGAGGATTTGACCTTACCTACAAGGTCTAAATTTCTTGGAAATGTTAGCACTGAAATAAGGTGGAATAAGGTCAATTCGACAAAACAACGCTACTTCCACCTGCAATTTGCTTTGAAATGGTGAAATGACACACTTTGGACGGTGGCAAAGAGAAAAATTAGCAAAGTTGTACACTTTGAAGACAGTTTCCCACGCCTTTATTATTGCCATCATGTCACAGCCTGTGGTAAACACAGCCTAAGTTTCTGACTCCGTTTTGTTGGTCACTGATATAGATGGATAACTGCAAACTTGTTTCAATTTGCATGATTCACTGGGTCGATGCCAGTACATTGGAGGATTGCACATTATGTCACTGCACTAAAAGTAAGTTGTGCCTAAAGTGTGGGGCAGCTAGGTCATCAGGATAACCTTAGGCTGCTACAAAGCACGTTGTCACACCGAAGGCAGGAGATCACGGGCAAATGTCCGTCCCCTATCGCTGCCTGACCCGGTGTGTGTATGTGTGTGTGTGTGTGTGTGTGTGTGTGTGTGTGTGTGTGTGTGTGTGTGTGTGTGTGTGTGTGTGTGTGTGTGTGTGTGTGTGTGTGTGTGTGTGTGTGTGTGTGTGTGTGTGTGTGTGTGATTCACCATGGTTTTGGATCACGTGTTGGATTCGTGATCGACAGCTATCACCCTCCCGGAAGAGAGTTCAGAGCTCATATAAGACCGATCTATGGGTCATGCTGTGACCTTGCACGCACACACCTGCCCAGCTCCCCACCCACGAGAGTTGGAGTAACGACTCGCAGTGCAGCATTACTGAAATTATTTCAGCTATGGGCGAGATTCGAACCCGGACCGATGCAAAGCTGCAGCGAACGCTACCGCCGTGCCATTGAGCCGTGTGTGTGTGTGTGTGTGTGTGTGTGTGTGTGTGTGTGTGTGTGTGTGTGTGTGTGTGTGTGTGTGTGTGTGTGTGTGTGTGTGTGTGTGTGTGTGTGTGTGTGTGTGTGTGTGTGTGTGTGTGTGCGTGCGGTTTGTGACCGTGACCTGCCTGAAGGGATCGCAATGATTTTTTTTTCCAATAACTTTCCCAAAAATGCAGTAAACAGATCTTTATTCTTCCGGTTGGTTCAGTCCTAACTTCGCTTAGACTGTTTCAGCGTGTAAGTCCTCCGGAACACTGTGCCCTAACTTCATCAGGATCAAGCCACAACTATTCGATTTAATCGCAGCTTTCCCCGACAACTTAATTAGTTACATAAGCCGATAACCCTCTGAACATACAAGCGTGTAATTACCCATCTGATTAATATGCTATACACATTTTCTATCTGCCGAACCTCCTAGCTTGCTAATGATTAGACTCTCAACGTTAAAATAAAATATTCCTAAAGTTTTTATTTGTTTATTTATTTTTTTCGTACGTGTAATGAAACGGTTCATCAAGATTAGCTCTTCCAGGAGATTCTTGTTGAGAGACTTGGCTGCGACACAACCAGACGAGAGAGAATGGTCGGACACCATGAGGCACTTAGCTGCTACTGTATCATCTTCAACCTTAGTAACCAGACAGCCGGAGCTGGTAACAGTCATTGGAAATCGCCCTCAGGTCCCCATGATCGCAAAATGGGTGAGATTTGGATGATTAAGCATAATTGTATGTCTTTCTTATTTGTTCCTTTCTTTGTACGTTCCCTTTTTCGCGCCTTGGTTTAATTTGATTATTTCGCATGTGTGTGTGTGTGTGTGTGTACATGTGTGTGTGTGTGCGAGCGCGCGCGCGCGCGTGTGTGTGTGTGTGTGTGTGTGTGTGTGTGTGTGTGTGTGTGTGTGTGTGTGTGTGTGTGTGTGTGCGTGTGTGTGTGTGCGTGCGTGCGTGTGTGCGCGTGCGCGCGCGCGCGCGTGTGTGTGTGTGTGTGTGCGCGTGTGTGTGTGTGTGTGTGTGTCTGTGTGTGTGTGCGTGCGTGCGTGCGTGCGCGCGCGCGCGTGTGTGTGTGTGTGTGTGTGTGTGTGTGTGTGTGTGTGTGTGTGTGTGTGTGTGTGTGTGTGTGTGTGTGTGTGTGTGTGTGTGTGTGTGTGTGTGTGTGTGTGTGTGTGTGTGTGTGTGTGTGTGTGTGTGTGTGTGTGTGTGTGTGTGTGTGTGTGTGTGTGTGTGTGTGTGTGTGTATACAGGGGGTCCATCTACCGAATACTCGTAAAACGATCTCCCACTAATAGTGATAATTTTAGACCTCTCGCTGCCAAGTTTGGGGGTTCTCCTCTGAATAAAATCGTGTGAAAATAATCAGAACAAATTTATAACTAGTGTTCTTATGTTCTTATGTTCTTATGAACGAAAGGATTAACACGTTTATTTCATTGACACCTTGTGAATTTTATTCAGTCTATGGAGATGCGATTTCATACTGATGGACAATGTGAATTATTCTTCATACTACTCTGTTTTACGCATACAATCCATCTCCTCTTCTTTTTTTCCCACTCCCCTCCTATTCTCTGTTCCCACTCCCTCCCCTCCTTCCTCCTCCTTCGCCTCTTTTCTTCCTCTCTTTTCTCTCTTTTTTTCCATCCTTCGATCATTTCTTCCTCTCCTCCTTCTATTTTCCTCTTCCTCTCTTCCTCTTCTTCCTCTCTCTCTTTTTTATTTCCTCCATTTCTCCTTCTCCTCCTCCTTTCCGCCTACTCTTTTTCATCTCTTGACATTTTTCTCTCTTTCCCGTCATCTTTTTCCTTTCTTCCTTCTCCCCTCCTTTGCCTCTTTTTCCTCTTTCTTCCCCTCCATTTTTCCACGTCCTTTGCTACTCTTCCTGTCTTCCCTCCTCTTCTCCACCTGTTCTTTTCTTCCTCCTTATCTCCTCCTTCTCTCCTCCCCTTCCCTCCTCCTCCTCTCCTCTACTCCCCTGTATTTCTCAACTCATCTCCTCTTCCTCATTCTACTTCTCTCCATTTCTCTATCTCCTCCTATTCCTCCTCCTCTTCCTTCTCTTCAGTTAGTCTTCCTCCTTCTCCTTCCTCCTCGTCCTCCTCATTCTCCTACTCACCCTCGTCGCCCTCCTCCTTCTTCTTCCGCTCAGTCCTCCTCCTTCTCCTACTCACCCTCGTCCTCCTCCTCCTCTTAGTTCTTCCTACTCCTTATCCAGGCGCTTCTTCAGAGGGAAAGGGACAGCTACAAGTTAGAAAAGCCTAACTTTGCTCCACTCCCCAGCGATGGAAGGAAACAACTCGAAAATTAACTCCAACAACTTGTGACGGAGATGAGGAGTGTTTCGACGAAGAGGAAAAAGAGTTTGTCGAAAATGCATCGCTGGCGAGTGGGGGGGGGGGTTGAAGGAGGTGGTTGATAAGGAGTGGGAAGGAAGGGAACAAGGGGTTAAGGGTATCTGGATGGGAGGTGTGAGGAGGTAAAGGGGAGAGTGGGGGACGAGGAAGGGGGAGAGGCGTTTGAGAAGTGGGGGGAGGGGGAGGGGGAGGGGGAGGGGAGACCATGTGATGAACTGTGAGTGGGGAGAGGAAATGGGAGGTCAAATGAAAGGAAGGGTGAAAATGGGATAGATAGGGGAGGGGGAAGGGGAGAAGATGCTAGATACGAGTTTGGGAAAGAATGGGGGAGGGGGAGGAGAGGGGAGGGGAGGGGAGGGGAGGGGAGGGGAGGAGAGAGGAGGGGTGGGAAGGGAACACAAAAAGGGAACAAAATATGCTAGACGTGATATAGGAAGAGAGGAGGATTTGAAAGGGAAGGAAAGTGAGAGAAGAATGGTTGGGAAGGAAAGGAGAGGGAATGGAAAGGAACGTGAGTAAGTCATTCCGATGGTTTTTCTTTAGCGATGGGGAAAGGAACTTTCATTCTATCACTGATGAAAATTCCTCTCACTTGAATTAAATCCCATAGCAGCTACCATGACCTTGATACCATGAGCCAATCCAAGAGGACGTTAATGTTTATTCTGGCTACCGTTTAATGATTTTCTTCGACAGAGGAAAGCCAATTTTGGGCTAATTACAAGTGATAGGGGTAACAAAGCGAGAACATAATTTGAGGCAAAAAAAACAAAAAAAAAAGTGGAAGACAGTAGAACTTGTAATACCTAAAATGAGGAGTTTGTCCCACCCCGAAACACCACCACCTAAGGAGAACGTATGAGAATACTATGAGGCTCATGAGGTTCTCATTGTATGAATGAATATATCATTTACTTCATTCATATTACCCCTTGTCGATATGAGGGATTCCTCTCATACCTACACTCATTTTGATTAATTTATTTTTTGACTTATTGAGAATTATTTATCGATTGTGCATATGGAGGTAGAGAGGGTTTTTGGTTTTGAGAATGGGGAGGATGAGAAGAATCCACACCAAGTTGACCAAAGAAGTAGGGGTTGGAAGACTGCCACATATTTTGGAAAACTGAATTAAGTAACAAGAAGAATACTGATGAACCAGCAAATTAGATTTAAACTTTAGAACTACTGTAGATGCTCTTCACCAGGTAAATAAAATCGTCTGGTGTAGTACCAATGATGGAAAAGTGGAATGGACGAAGGGGGAAAAAGATAATGAAAAGAAGGAAATGGACCTTGCGGGATAAGAAGATAAATGAGCAAGGGTGACTGATGAAGTCCGCTGGACGTGGGTCCTTCGGTTGGGACTACGAATCAAGAGGAGGAAGGACGGTCTTCCTGGTCCATACAGAAGGCAGCCAATTCAAGAAGATTCACGAAGAGAGTGGTGAGAAATTAACAGAAGAGGAAGAGGTAGGTGAGAAGCCAATAGGGTAAAAAGCTGAAAAAGAAAGGAAAAGGGAAGGGAAGAGAACTAATTCAGTGGGATTCATGAAGAGAATGGTGAGAAATTAGCGGGAAAGTAAGAGGTACGTGAGAGGTTGAAGAGAAAGGCAAGGGGGAGAGAAAATTACTAACAAAGGCTAATGAGAGGCATAAAAGGCAAATAAGAAATGAGAAAAAGAGAAAAGAGAAAATAAAAGAGAGAACAGAGAGTGAATGAGCAGAAGAACCTAGTGTAGTATATACTAGTTATTATCATTTCTATTAGCATTTTGTATACATGTAGGAAATGAAAGTGATGCGTAATTGTACGTGTGTGTGCGTTTGTACGTGTAGCGAGTTATGGAAGTTTCCAGAAGAACTAGACAAGGGAAGGAAAATCGAATTAAGAGAGAAAAAGAAGAAAGCGGAACATAAGTAAAGAAATTGGGAGAAAGTCAGGAAAGATAGTAATAAAAAGAAAACGCATAAAATCAGGAGACATAGAAGAAATAGTAAAAGAAATAATGCAAAAGAAGATAAGGATAGATAAGAGGAAGTGAAGAACAGAATTTGGTTCAGAAGAAAGGTTCTGCATTAAAAGAGGAGTAAGAGGAAGAAGAGGAAGAAGAGAAGAAAGAATGAAAAAGAAGAGGATGGGGAAGGTAGAAATCAAGACTAGGAGAACATGGAAATAAAAAAAGGAAAGAGGCAATTAATTTCGGGAATAGAACCGAAAAAAGAATCAATAATCAGGATTACAAAAAAAAAGGAGGAGGAAATGGAGAAACAGGAGAAGGAGGAGGGGAAAAGGGAGAGGAAGAGAAAGAAGAGTTGGTGATGGAATTTGGTAACAATAGAAGAAAAAAAATGAGAGAAGTAAGAAAGACAAAAACCAGAAGACAGTGGCTAGGAAGTGTTACAGATAGTAAAATTGTGATAAAAAGTGAAATAAAAAAATAAGATAAAAACAGAAATAAGAGGGAATGTAGCGATACGCTCAAAGAGGAAGAAAAAAATAGGAACTTTCAATCACGACACAAATTGATGACATGTCCACAGAATCGTTTTTCCTCTTATGATAATCGAAATAAGGAAAAAGAAAATACCCTACCCGTCTTCATTTTCTATCTAGTCTTCTGTTTCTAAATGAATTCTAATGCCTATAGAACACCCTGTTTTGGGTGGCTAATGAGTGCGCAAATTACAGAGTTAAATTTTATATTTGGATACACACAAAATGACACAATCACAAATGCGTGCACCCTCAACAAGGCCGTCTTCGACACTGACGCGCTTAGCTGCAGATTTTGCGCGCGAAGATGTGCATCGCATCTGCCATATTTTAACAAAATAAATTTTATACACAATGTGAATATGGTTGCAATAAATAACAAAACAATGAACAATAAACTATACTATACCAACACAACCCATTCCCACCTCTATCCCTTCCTTTTCACCCCCAACACCATGAGCCACTCACCTAAATCTTACCCCTACTTCCCACTCCCTACCACCATCAACTCCTACACCTACATCACACTCCATCCTACAATTTACACCTCTACCCACCCACTCCCACTCCCATTCACATTCCACTTCCCCCTCACACCCCCACACTCACATCCCTATACTCACACCCTACACCCACAACCTGCACCCATACTCCACACCCATACATCATATTCATATCTTACACCCACACCTCCACCACATACCTAGACCCCACCCACAACCTGCACCCATATTCCACACCCATACATCATATCCATATCTTACACCCACACCTCCACCACCTACCTAGACCCCACCCACAACCTGCACCCATATTCCACACCCATACATCATATCCATATCTTACACCCACACCTCCACCACCTACCTAGACCCCACCCGCAACCCCGACACCTCCCTCATCATCCGTATCCTCTCCGAGTCTCGCCGAGGGACTCCGCGTTCCCTGTGACCCTAGAACAGGGAAAGAATCCCAGCGAAGTTCATCCCTGAGTCACTCAAACCCTCTTGCCTCCGAGTGGGTGCCACGGACGTGGGTGAGGTAGTCAGGCTTCGTCCACACAATCAAAGATTTTTCTTCCTGTTCGGATGAGGTGGAGTGGAAGACCACAATTCCACTGCCTCCGAAGGGGCACCACGGAGATGAATAGAATCGCCAGGAGGAATGAAGAGTAGAAGGTGAAAGTGGTACCCGGTGCAGAAGGGGTCTGGGGTCGGCGCCCCCACGCGCCCTATCCGGGATCGAGAGGGGTCGTTATCTTCTCGAAATGGGGAGATGCGGCCCCCTAATGATCCAGATCGGGACGCATAAAAAAGGGGGCCAATGCCACAAGGAACCACGGGGTAACGTGGGCCCCTACAGAGGGGTTCCTCACAAGCTGAATATGATCGGCTAGATCTAGCCAGACCATAACTCCTAAAGCAAAGGGTTAATCTATATCTTTC
>NC_134787.1:47325175-47342675 GCF_046742065.1 Oratosquilla oratoria
ACTCGTCTCTCTTGAGGTCTTCTCTACCGAGTGTCTGTTTTGTCACCAATCTTTCCGTCTTAAAGGTGCTTTGTCGGAAGTTGGATTTGATGAATAATTTCTATCACACTAAACGAAACATT
The DNA here is from genome assembly GCF_046742065.1 of Oratosquilla oratoria. NCBI lineage: Eukaryota > Metazoa > Arthropoda > Malacostraca > Stomatopoda > Squillidae > Oratosquilla > Oratosquilla oratoria. The sequence continues at coordinate 47,325,298 of NC_134787.1, forward strand.
ACTGTTAAATTCAATAAACGATTGTCACTTTTTTTTTTTTTACCTCGCGCGTTTATACATATTTTATTGTTTCCCTTAATTTCCGTGCACCTTTTAAGTGCAACATTATTGTGAAATTTAATAAAACGATTATGATCTTTTTTTACATCATGCGTTTATACATTTTTCATTGTTTCCTTTAATTTCTGTGCCCCACTCTTTATTCCTCTCCATTCTTAAGATGTTGTTATATAAACATAACATCCCCCCTTCCCACTTTGTACTACTGAAGAGGACAACAGCTAGCAGCCGAAATATATAGCTTTTCCATCCCCAGTCTTTTCTTGTGCTCCGACTGTGGTGTTGTTTGTGATCTACAAATGTGTGACTACATTTTTCACCAGCCATTATATCAAGCTGAGGTGTTGCTGGGTACTTCGTAATTAGAGCCATCATTTGTCATTGTTGGGGTCGCTTCAATTATACAGCATTGTATCCATTGTGGAATAATTAATCAACCAAGAGGAATCGTTTAGCTGTCTCATTAACCAGGATTCACTCGTTCTCGCTTTCTTTTAAACACCCGGTTGAATAAAATCATAGTAAATTGGTGAATTAAGACAATGAATTGTCACCATAACACTTTTTTTTTTGGCCGTAACATCGTATGTATACGTTGATATTTTGAAAATATTGAGCTATAACTATCCTATTCTGACCAAACCAAAATGAACCTAACCTAACCTAACCTAGCTTAATCTAACCTAACTTAACCTAATCTAACCTAGACTAACCTAACCTAGCCTAGCCTAGCCTATCCCAACTTAGCACAACCTAACCTAACCTAGTTTAACCTAACCTAATTTAACTTAACCTAACTTAACCTAGCATAACCTAACCTAACCTAACACAACCAAACCTAGCCTAACCTAGTTTGACCTAACCTAATGTAACCTAACCTAACCCAACTCAACGTAGCCTAAAATTGACCTAACCTAATGTAACCTAACCTAACCCAATTTAAAGTAGCCAAACCAATCTAATCTAACTAAACCAAAATCGTCGGAAAGCTCTGAAAATAACGTCGATGTCGTTGTCATCAGTTTCTATTTTGTCATACGTTTCTGAGAAAGATATGATACATTCTTAAACGTGCTTTAAGAAATACAACAAACGTTCTTTATATGTAAAGGTGCCCAAAACTATAGTTCATTGACTTTGAATTATATATTAGAGAAGAAAGGTTTACTCAGCTCTTGAATGATCCTATTTTTCACGAAATTTTATTTTAACGTGAAAGGTCAAAATTAACCGACACCAAACTATGAACAGCCGAAGGGAAAGGCACCACCAGGTACGGAAGGACGAGACCTTTCAGTACAGCCACGTTCCCTCCGCTAAATAAAACCACCTGACCCCAGCTAGAACGAAGTATGTCAAGTACGTCCTAAGTCCCTTCGTGTAGGGCGATATCCCCTCGAGGCCGACGAAGGTGTCCCTCCTCGCGTCGACCTGGACCTCAACAGAGGAAAGTTTCTTCCGGTTAAAGCAATTAACGGAACTGTCCGCTGGAGGTAACCTCGAGTGCCACGTCCTCTGTAGGCACTGCCTCCTGAACAGACAGACAGACAGACGCACATACACACACACACACACACACACACACACACACACACACACACACACACACACACACACACACACACACACACACACACACACACACACACACACACACACACACACACACACACACACACACACACACACACACACACACACACACACACACACACACACACACACACACACATACACACACGTACACACGCCTCGGCGGCACAAGGGTGCCACAGTAACCGCTACTCCAACGGTCCAAGTTCGATTCCCGCCAAGGGTTGAAATTATTTCAGCATCACTGCACTGCGAACCAGCACTCCACCTCTCGTGGGCATGAAGTAAGTGTGTGTGTGTTTGTGTGTGTGTGTGTGTGTGTGTGTGTGTGTGTGTGTGTGTGTGTGTGTGTGTGTGTGTGTGTGTGTGTGTGTGTGTGTGTGTGTGTGTGTGTGTGTGTGTGTGTGTGTGTGCGTGTGTGTGTGCGTGCGTGTGTGTGTGTGTGTGTGTGTGTGTGTGTGTGTGTGTGTGTGCGTGTGTGTTTGTGTGCGTGTGTGTGTGTGTGTGTGTGTGTGTGTGTGTGTGTGTGTGTGTGTGTGTGTGTGTGTGTGCGTGTGTGTGTGCGTGCGTGTGTGTGTGTGTGTGTGTGTGTGTGTGTGTGTGCGTGTGTGTTTGTGTGCGTGTGTGTGTGTGTGTGTGTGTGTGTGTGTGTGTGTGTGTGTGTGTGTGTGTGTGTGTGTGTGTGTGTGTGTGTGTGTGTGTGTGTGTGTGTGTGTGTGTGTGTGTGTGTGTGTGTGTGTGTGTGTAAGGTCACAGCATTACCCACATATCGGGTATATATGATCTCTGAGCTCTCATTCGAGAGGATAATAGCTGTCGATTACGAGTCCAACATGTGATCCAAGACCATGGTGAATGATACACACACACACACACACACACACACACACACACACAGAAGCAGACAGACGAACAGGAGAAGAGAGAGAGAGGGATGCAAGCGATGCTTGTAGGTGTATGGGCGATTCCTCTGCCAGAAATCACCATATTTTAATCCTATTTCCTTCACTGAGATGGGTCACACTCTTAGGGCAGTAGACAAAAAAAAAATATAGTGTATCATCGCTGTGAGAATATAGAAAACTTAAATGCTGTAGTGGATGGTATATAAGACACTGAGATAAACATAAACCTTTCTCCATGTCTGAAATATGTCTACAGGGCTGACGTGGTGTTAATTGCCTTCCACATTTATTGTTCGTCTTTCTTCACTCATTCTTTCCATGTGCCCAAACCATCCCACTGTTCTATGATCAACCGTATCTTTCCATTCCTCATCTCCCCATTGTTCTCACGCTATTCATCCTTGTAACATCCCTTCCGTCAGTAAATCTCAAACATTTCATCTCGAAGACATTTAAATTTCTCCTTTCTTCCCTCCAATCACATTCCAAGCCTCTGCTCCATACAGTGCCATAGGCACAATCACAACTTAATATACTCATCTTTTTGCGTCCGTCCACAAATATAGATTTCTCTTGACATCTTTTATTCCCTCCCCCCCAAGATATCTATTTGTTTGCTTCACTCTCCACTTTATCTTCATCCCTGCTGTTCCGTTCCCTGTTGCGTGTGGTAGTGAATACATAAAGATATCCACTTTCGCTAGCTTCTCTCTTTTAAGACATAACTCTAACTCACTGCCATCCTCACCCCCATGTACGTCTCTTCGCCTTATTCTTTCCCACATTTATTCTTAACTTTCTATCTCATACACTCCGGAGGCTTGTCACTAATTGCTTTAAATCCTCCTCTGACCCAGACACAAGTGCAGGGTCATGACGAGCACACGCCAGGAAGCGTGGTGTTAGGACTGAAAGTATAATTTTTGCCCTATGCACTTTACCAAGCATACATGCATAATGTATGTATGCATGTACGCATGCGTGTATTTCGTATGTTATATATCATTATATGTATCAAATTATCATATACATTATATATCATTATATATATATATATATATATATATATATATATATGCATGCATGTACATGTGTATGCATTTATGTAGATAAATCTGGATATATGTATGTATGTATGTATGTATGTATGTATGTATGTATGTATGTATGTATGTATGTATGTATGTATATCTGAAAATATTTTTATAATTATGTTTGTATCTGCATGTGTGTTTTTACACATGTATATATAGCAATATCTCCAACTGGAAAGAAAAAGATTCCATAAGAAAGCATTATCTGTAGATGAGCCATCATTAACTTACACATTTCTACCCCCCAAAAAAAGATAAATAAAAGCGAAATTATTTCACTGCTGGTAACAAATCTCTTCCCCTACCAACCGATTCAGTGAAAAAGAATTTCACCCGAAACATTATACGTTTGTGTTGTCAAGACTGAAGCCATGAGCAAAACCGAGCAGGAAATGAACGAAAAAATACAAAGAATTGAACTTCCTTGGGGCAAACACGCTGTGAGGTAATGGAATTTCAATGTTGCAAAAGAGGTCCATCATTTAACATAGATAAAGAAAATGATAATTCAAAAGGGAGGAAGGGAAAAAAAAAACAAGAGGAGGGGAATTAGAAAGAGGAATAAAAGGAGAATGAGGAAAAGAAGAAGGAAGAGGAGGGAGGAGGGAGGAAGGAGAAGAAGGAGGGAGAGGAAAAGAGGAAGAGCGTGAAAAAGCGGAGCAGAAGAAAAAGAAGGAAGAGGAATAAATGTAAAGGAATTAAGATTAGTAGGAGGAGGAAGAATAGAGAGAGAGGAAAAGGACGAGGAAAGGGAAAAGAAGAGGAAAGGAAAATTGGTGGAGAAAAAGAAGGAAGACGAGAAGAAGAAGAAGAAGAAGGGAGAGGATGAATAGGAGGATTAGGGGTAGTAGGAAGAGGAAGGAAGGAGAATTAGGAGGAGAAGGATTATAATAATGAAGACAAGGAAAATGAGGATATAGAGATGCAGGAGTAAGGACAAGAGAAAGAATCGGGGAAGAGACGAAGAAGTAGAGGAGAAGGAGGAAGATGTGAAGAAGGAAGAGAAGGAGATGATGCATGGGGTAGACTATTAACGCTGAGATAGTATCTATATTGCTGCTTATACTAATGACTGCTAGCGTACGGGTCTTATAGCTTCCTAGTCGTGGGTTCGAATCCAGCATTTCTCTCCTATTTCCAGTAGTGACTGTTACCAGACCCAACCGCCCAAGAATCGCATAATAGAGCAAAGGTGCAGCTACTCAGCGCCTCCTGCAGTACAATCTTCCTCACTTGAAATTCACGACGGAGATGACAGTCGGGAGGGAAAGAAGAGGATGAGAAAGATAAGTAGTCAGGTAGAGATTAGAGTGTTGGTTGTCAGGCCGGTCAGCCCTTCACCGCTTTCACTATGCCTCTCCAGATGGTTCTATCCTCTGCCAATTCCTTCCAGTCCTCTTTTGGTGCCACCCTCTCCACGTCCTTCTTTGTCAGGTAGACATTAGAGTGTGTGATATAAGAATTAAAGGTAGACGATGGATGGAAAGTCGATATTAAAAAAATGTGTATGAAAGTAAATATATTGTGGGGAATTATTGGAAGGAGGAGGGTAGAGAGAAATGAAGATAAGAAATAGACGGGGGAGGGCAACGACAAAGGAAGATAAAGGAAGAGAAAGGAGATAGTGAAGAAAGGAGAGGAAGAGAAGAGGGGATGGAGAGGAGTAAAATAACAATGTTTTCGCAGCCAAATCTTGGAAATGAAAAGATTTTATCATTTTCCAATTTTGTGGTATAAAATATGTTTCGTTTTACAGTTAGATCTGAAAGGTTATATCTCTTGAATGACCCCCTTTTTTTTAATGCAAATTTCTTTCCAGAGTATTTTCCATGAAACGACGCCACTAGATTTCAGGAGTTAAACCTCTTATTTCTTTTCGAATATTGGTCTTCAACTATTGAATCGTGCATTGTTTGTTTACATGAATAAATATGTAAATGAATAAACAAGTAAATATATAGATATATAAATAAATAGACAAATACATTAATTAATTAATCAATTAATTAATTAAAAGAATAAATAGATAAGTAAATAGATAAATGAATAAATAAATAATGAAATAAATGAATAGATACACAGGTAGATAAATAAATAAATAAATAAATATAAATGAATATATGAATATACAAATATATAAACAAATAACTAGATGAATAAACAAATAAATACCTGAATAAAATATTTACTGATTGAAATAATAAAGGTGCGAAAGAAAACATGATAAATAAGATAATGAACAAACAATATATGTATATATATATATATATATATGTTGAGACATTCTGACAGGTTGATGTAAGTGGAATAGGAAACACAGGAGTCTTAGTCTTGAGTTTATTCCTGACTAGTTTCGCAGGTATGCTTTTTCAAAGGAATATGTGTACAAACGGGCTGTGGGCATTATATACCATCATTATTATTATTACTTTCATTATCTTTATTATTATTATTGTTATTATTATTGTTACTATTTAAATATTTAATTAATTTTTCGTTTTTATTATCATTGTTTTCACTATTATTGTCATAATTACTATTAATATTAATATTATTTATTATTGTTTTTATTATTATCACTTTTATTTTATTGTTATTATTTCCTGTATTGCTACTATCATTTTTGTTATCTTTGTTAATATTATTAATTAAATATTTATCTTCATCGTTATCATTACTATTGTTACATTTTCTATTAATAATTTATTTGGTATTAGTGTTATCATATTTAATTGTAAAAATGTCTTCATTGTTACGTGAGCCACAATGTGATGTTCACATTCGCCACCAACTATGGCAACTCGGAGAGGTGGTGAGGTCCACCCCATGTATATAATGCCCACAGCCCGTTTGTACACATATTCCTTTGAAAAAGCATACCTGCGAAACTAGTCAGGAATAAACTCAAGACTAAGACTCCTGTGTTTCCTATTCCACTTATATATAGATAGATAGATAGATAGATAGATAGATAGATAGATAGATAGGTAGATAGATACATAGATAGATAAATAGATAGGTGAATAGATAAACAAATATGTATAAAGATAGATAAAATAAGATAAGATTCTTAGAAGACCACAGTTCTGTGTATTACTCCCTTGACCATTTTTCTCAAGAAAGTAAAACCCATTTACACAGCAACTCATCATTTCATACCAAACAGGACATCCTAGAGCATACAATGGCTGTTGGTGCACCTCAGTGGGATTCTAAGTACCCTAAAGCCTACAATTTTGATGATTTACAAATACATTCTGGCAAGAACCTTAAGTAATAAGTACACTGAAGCCTACAGTGTTGATTATTTACGAATACTTTCGGGCAAAAAATGAAACTCGTCGCCCACTGTGTGGCTGACGAAAAGTCCTCATTCTGATTTTTCTAATTAGTTGCTCAATATATTTATAGAATTATATTATCTTAATATCTCCTTGCATATCGTAAGCTGTCATTTCTAGTTCCCGAGAGGGGTTCATAATTTCTGATAATATGAAATACAAAATAAAATTAGATAAGAGTTAGAAAGTTTTTTCTTCAATATTCAGTCTTCCATGGGGTGTAGGAGAAAGAATATGCGGAAGAGGATAAAGCGAATGGTAATTAAATGAATAAAAAGAACAATGAGGAAATGTGCAAGAAATTGGAAGAATTGTCAAGAATAATAACGACGAGGAAAAGAAGGAAAAAAACGAAAAAGAAAAAAAGAAGAAGGATGTGACCAGGAAATGAAACAGAGATAACATGAAAAAAAAATATGAACAAATAGTACAAATAAACTGATTAAGAGGAGAAAAGAGATGGGAGAAGAAGAGAAATAAAAAGAGAAATATAGGTAGAAGGAATAGAAGTAGATGAAGAAAGAAGGGGAGAGGAAGAGAAGGAAATGTAGGATAAAGAAGAGGATGGAGAATTACTGTAGAGTAAAAATGGAAATGAGAATGCGAAGAGAAGGAAAGGATGGAATATAAAGGAAAGAGGATAAAGAATTACTGTAGAATAAAGATGAAAAGGAGGATGTGAAGAGAGAAGAAAGGTAGATAGGAGGTAGAGGGAATTCAAACTCAAGTTAAATTGTGACAAGAGATTTCGTTTGAAATTGGTGTCACGAGAGACAGACAGACAGACAGAGAGAGAGAGAGAGAGAGAGAGAGAGAGAGAGAGAGAGAGAGAGAGAGAGAGAGAGAGAGAGAAAGAGAGTACCTTTTGCTTCCAAAGACGTGCTACATTAATAAATGAAATATCCTGACGGCAGTCAGAAAATTAGGACAAAAATACCGTCCAGCATGAAAGAGGTTAATCGAGATTGGCATAATCCCTTTGTTACCGAAGGAATGCAATTGAAGTAGATAAGATAATTTAGTGGACGTCAGAGCTAAAGTAAAAATGCTATGCCAGGCACGAGAGGAATTGGGACAGAGATATAATTAATACGAGGTGAAGAGAGCAAAATACAAGATCATGAGGAGTCTTCGCCAAGAGGCGCTGAGTAGCTGCGGCCGAAGTCGTCACCTGTGACCTTTGATACACTTTGGGAACTGTTTACAAAGGATTACAAAGGAGGAGCATGCCAACAGGAGACCTTTTGGTTCATAACGAGGTCGGATGCAAAAAATATATAATAATAATAAGTAGACAAACAAATGAATAGATAAATAGAAATTATAATAATATAGATAATAACAAATAAAACAAATTAATGAATAGGTAAAGGTAAATAATAAACAAACAGGTAAATAGTAATAAATAGACGGATAAATAATAATAAATGATAACCAAGCAAATAATATAAACAGACTAATAATAACAAACAAACAAAAATAATATAAAATAAAAGGCAGGCATTACAGCATCTTGTTTAGGTGTTTATCTAAACATTTCTTAAAGTTTCGAACTGAACTACATTGCATTGCCTCTGCAAGAAGTTTATTCCATTCATTAACTACACGGTTGGCGAAGTTGTCTCTACCCACTTCCAAATCAAATCTATTTCCTGACAGTTTGAGACCATTATCTCTTGTCTGATTCTCATTCAGTTTTTTTTTTTTTTTTCAATTTTGATGTTGTCAACTCCCTCTAGAACAGTGGTTCTTAACCCCTGGGTCGCGACCCATATTATGATTATATACTGTAATAATTAAAATACATGATGCCTAGTTTTAGGATTCTAAGCAGACCATGATTAAATAAAAACTCCAAAGCAGAAAATTTAATTTATTTTAATCATATTACTTATAAAGACAATTCGTATATCTATGTAGGCTTGGGTCGCGATGCTTGATTTGTGCAAAAATTTGGGTCGCTGCCAAAAAAGGTTAAGAACCACTGCTCTAGAATCTTAAAGACCGGTAGCAAGACACCTCTGGATCTACACATGTTTAGGGAAAATAGATTTATATGTTTTAGTCGATTTTCGTATGATTTACTTTTGATATTTGAAATCAGTTTTGTGGCTCACCGTTGTACTTTTTCCAATTTGCCAATGCCTTTAAATGAGATTCAGTGACCATACAGAAACAGCATATTCCAAATGTGGACAAACCGACGATTTATATAGTTTGTTAATGAAAGATGTACTTTTGAAGTCAAAAGATCGCGCAATCAGCCCTAGAGTCTTATTTGCTTTCTCAGAGTCTGAAATACACTGCTTAGATGATTTGAGATCGTGACTGATAATTACGCCGAGATCCTTTTCACTATCCACTTTTGTTAACAAAATTTTAGATAACTTGTAATGGTACTTACTGTTATCTTTATCTATGTGCGTAACATTCCATTTACTTGTATTAAATTTCATTAGCCACTTTTCTGACCATTGCTGTAGTTTATCTAAATCTTCTTGAATATCTAATTGGTCTAAGTGATCATTTGTAATTCCGTACAATTTTGTATCATCAACAAATTTGGAGGCAATAGATTTCAGTCTGTGGTCTATATAATTTATATATATATATATATATATATATATATATGTATGTATGTATATATATATATATATATATATATATATATATATATATATATACTATGAATAGAAGTGGCCCAAGAACAGAACCCTGACGAACTCCATGCGTAACATTAGTCCATCTAGAAGTTTTGCCATTTAGAACAACTCTGTTTCCGATCGTTCAACCAATTACTAGTCCAACTTAATAGTCTACTACCTATTCCGTTTGAAACTAATTTAGTAAGTAGTCTTTCGTGGAGAATGGTATTAAAAGCTTTTACAAAGTCTAGATATATTAAATCTATTTTGTTTCTTTTGTCATAATTTAAGATGACTGTGTTGTAGAATTCGAATAAATCAGTCACGCAAGAAAGTTTCCGTCTGAATCCATGCTTGCTATTATTTATCAAACACTTACTTTCTAAATGATGTTCGACAGCATCTCTGATGATAATTTCCACAATTTTTCCTACGATTGAATCAAGATTATTGGTCTGTAATTTTCTGGTTCTTTTTGTTACCTTTTTTGAATATGGGAGTAAGGTAAGCTAGCTTTCATTCTCTTGGGATATCTCCAGATATGATAGATTTCTTGAAAACAATTTCTAATGGAACAACAATCTCATTTTTCACTTTAAGATTCTTGGATGCCAACATTTTTCTTTTGTTATGTTTACCGTTGTATAGGGGTGGCTAAATGAAACGAAATCGAAACCAATATGTATATATGATTTAGCACAACAGAACAAGCGTCCGTACGCTCTATAAACGGAATCAAGAATGACTGGCGCCAAGCCTCACCACTAAACTCAGACTTGGCTTAATATGAACACTTGGTTCTCATAATAATACATTAAATATATATTGATAAATAAAAAATATTACAAATATGTATGAACAACACACAAGGAATATTCTATGCCGCCATTACATCGTAGTAAGTTCAACCTAGACTTTTCACAGGTTTCAGTTTGGAGTTCACTTTGAGGTTTTTCGTTTTCGAATACAGAGCTAAAATTGTTGTTTAGAATACCACACATTTCTTCATTTGAATATTCAACTTGACCGTCAGCAGATAATAGTGGGCCAATGTGATTCGTAACACCCTTTTTATCTCTAATGTAAATATAGAATTATTTGGGATTCTCTTTGAATTTATCAGCGATATTCATTTCTTATTGTCGTTTTCGATATTCTATTGTCTTTTTTTAAATTTCTCTGTATTATTACATAACTTTGAGAGTCATTAGGTGCACCCGAGCACTTGTATTTCTTAAAAGCCTGTCTATTTTTAGTAATACTTTTTTTCCAGTTTCTTTTTCAAGTCATTGCGGATGAGCTTGATTTGGGGGGTGTCTGTCCTTAAACAGAATGAAAGTATGAATCATGTTAGTAAGTGTATTTTGAAATATTTCCCACATCTGATCTACAGGTCTTTCGCATAATTTTGCCTCTCAATCTGTAAGCTGAAGCTCCTGACGTAGCTCTATGAACTAAGCTTTACTAAAATTGGGTATTTTAGATACACAAGTATTTATTTTGATCTTTCTAGCAGTTTAAATCTAAGTTTTGATCACTACTTAAAATAGTTTCACTAATTTCTACTTCGATTATCATGCTTTCGCGGCTAGTGATCAATAGATCAAGTAAATTTCCATGTCTTGTGGGCCCTTTTACATGCTGAATCAAGTAATTGTAACCGGAAAAATCTACCAAGCGACTACCTATATGGCCATGTTCAAGGGTCATCCAATCAATGTCAGTAAAATTGAAATCACCCATTATCAATAAGTCCCGGTTGCAGAAACTGAACAGTTCTTGAAACAACAGTTTGCCATCTGCTAATGATAATGTTTTTGGACTATATATTACACCTACGTTCATCTCTTGTCAATTTGTTTGATTTAATTCTTCCCACAAACTCTCATATGCATTCTGCTTTACCTTCTCTAAAACATAGGCATGGGCATTGCTTTTAACGTACAACAGAACACCCCCGCCTTTCTTGTGATTTCTATCACGATGAAAATGTTAAAATCCCGCAATATTAAATTAAGCTTCAAACTCTCCACCATTTAATCATGTCTGCTATTCCTATCATATCGATATTTTCGCTTTTCACATACGCCTGGATTTCTTGAAATTTGTTCTTAATACTACGAGTATTAACATACATGGGTTTAAGAAACTCATGATTATTTCTTTTTGACTCGTTTTGAATTTCAACATCATGCGTTACATTATAATTTAGTTCTTTATTGATATTTGGTCCTTCAATGACATTCAGTGCCTTATGGACATTTCCCCCATCACGGACATCTGGTCTCTCACGGTCATCCGATCTCTCATGTACACCTTCCGTTACCGCGTCCCACACCGGCTACCCGTCGTTCATTGACATCCAGTCCGGCATCGCTTCCTAAAATTATATTATGTCCTCACTGACATTATATCCTACCGTGATATTTTGTCTTCCACTACATTACATCCCATCGTGATATTTTTGTCCTTCATTCCCATTACATCCTAATGTAATATTTTGTCCTCTACCGACATTATATCCTGAAATGATATTTTATCCTACACTGACATATTGCTCTACATTATTGCTACGCCCTATTCTGTTGTCCCCGATACACTCTACTTCCCCTTCCCTTTGAGTTTCTACCCCAAAAATGGAACTGGTTCATTACAAACTCCCACAATGAGGTTTGTAAGAACATCTTTGCCTCTGTGAGTGAGGTGAATCCCATCAGAAGCATAAAGGTCATGGCGCCTAGAAAAGAGATACCAAGGATCAAGAAAGTGGTATCCCAGTTGCGTGCGCAACTGTGGTATCCTCTCATTGATCCCTATGGCTCTACTGTTCCAACACGAGCCAGCGTAGATCCTTGGAAGGATCCAACAGACTACGTGGCTGCTCCCACGATCCTTCATCTCCTGAAGGAGGACCTTGTAATTCCGAACAAGTTCCACTCATCTCATCCTACACACATCGTTACTCCCAGTATGAACAATCGTAGCCGTGTTCGTCCACCTTTCCTCCCTGATCTTCTGGGTACAATCAGTGATCCCACGGCCCGGTTGACATACAAGCTTGCAACGTCGTTTAGTATTCTGCTGCAGGCTGTCGTCATAGCCTCGCATCATGGAGTTCCCCTCCACCAAGAACTCCTGATTTTTGGCATTTCATCTTCCAGCAGAGCAAAACGATTGGCTAGAGCCAGCGATTGCTCCGCAGGGGACCCATCTACCGAACGCGTGCACGACAAACGGGACTCCACGGAGTGCCACTCGCTCACGTCAGTGGTAGAAAGGGAAGAGGTGGATCGCTTTTTGGATTCTGAGGAGGATTCACTCTTCTCACAGGGCAGACTCCTGAGAAGATGAATTTCCTCCTTACACATCCTGAGACGGTCCTCCAGGTTCACAAAACCTTCATAAGCTATTTCGCTCTTCCTTCGACAATACAAACGGCAAAGAGAAAGAATAAATCAACAAAAGAAACAAAAGTTATCACTAAATAAACTAAATGCACGAAACTTACACTGCTTACCTTATACTATTACTCGTACCTTTGGAGTATAGTAACAGACTACTGTTTTGATTCTAAATTACTAGAACACTACTTTTTATCTTATACGTGTAACTGTATAACGCTATACGTATACAATTACAAAGACACAACACAATCACTTGTCACTATTCGAAGATATAAACTTCACAGGAAGTAATAAACTTAACAAGAGGTATTCGCTTGCTGGTGTATCACCAGCAAACGAGTTCACTAGCTGATGTCTCGGAGCAGGGACAGGTAACACTCGCTGATAGGAATTGTAGAGAAATGCGAGATTCGAACCCACAACTAAGTGCGAGACCAGCACGCTTTCGATAACGTTACCAGCTCACAAACCAAAATACACCGAATATATAAACACAACACAGATGGCATGCCGAGTCTCGGGTTTGGTTTCGACCGTGGTTCTTCACACGACGCGGACCAGCGTTTGAAACCAGAAGCTTCCGGTGATTTCTACTTTTCTTTAATGCCCAAGCACATGTGGCAAAGGGGACGACCTTTGTGGCGCCTAATCGCTTCTTGGCGTAAGTTGCTCATGATTACTTAAAAAAGGTCCACAGCAAAATGAGATAGAGAAGCAGCCAGAGACCATCAGGAGACCAGTTGGTCCATAAAGAAGTCCGAAGAAGAAAATAAATGAAAACGAAGAAAACAAACACCTCATTAGACAAATGAAGCAACCAAAGAAAGTAGCCATGAACAGACATTATTACTAATATTATTTTTCCATTGGGACAGGGGGGTCATCATATCTAATCTTAGAGTATCAAAACTGTTGCACCACATTCCATTGCCTCTAGGAAAAGTTTATTCCTTTCGTCGTTTGAAAAAAATATATATAGATAAATCAAATCAAATAAAAGAGAAACTATCAAACATGCTCTCGGCAATCGAAGTGGTTCGTTAAGTTAAAAGAGGAACAAAACAAAACTTCTGCAAAGTATGTCACCTGAGGCCAAGATAACCGAAGGCACAATATCATTCTCTTTCATCTTCCGAGAGATGACATACCCAATATAAAAATATTCGGCCAAACGCCTGAAGGAGAGGGAGGAGAGAGAGGAGTAGGAGGAGGAGGGAGGGGAGGAGGAGGAAGGGAAGAAGGAGGAGGAGGAGGAAGACGAGGAGGAGTAGGTAGTAGTTGGGCAGGGTTTGGAGTTAAGGGTAGAAGGACCAAATAACTCCCCATCGACTCCCTAACCTCAGAGAGAAGCATCGAGAACACATGGACATGATATCGTCTGTAGGTCTAGGTTGATGCAGTGAACTGTGCTTGAGTTGATACATGATGTTGTTTAGAATTAACTTCATGTCAGCAACTTCAGCCAGCTAAACAGAGTTGTTGCCGCAAAGTGTGCCTAAATTTTCTCATATACACTCAAACGGACATAAACGATGATATGGTGTTATTAGTCCGTGCTATGTTCAAGTTATTTCCCTAACAATCGAACGCATTAGTCTCCCCACGGAGCTTGGTGGATCATATCCTGTAATGTAGACGCTTCTTGAGATATTGCAGATGCGTTTCAAAGGCATCGATGGTACTTCAGAATTCAAGAAATACGTAAAAAGCAGATATGAAAACATTTGCAAGATTTTGCATTCGTGTTTGCTGAAAAGGGGGACAGTCATGTGAGAAAATAATTTTATTCCTTTAAACAATATCGTCCATCCACATCAGAGTTGCACATACTGTAAATAAATAAAAATTAGTAGAATGAAAAGGATATATGGTATGCATATACACACAGACACACACACACACAAGAGAGAGAGAGAGAGGGGGGGAAGAAGGGAGTGAATGAGTTTCGCACTCATGAAGAAGTACTCAAAGGGAAGAGAGGTAAAGGGTGGAGTGCCACGGGGATCTCTATCGGCACTGGGCACCTTGTAGATGCTCATTAACCACAGCAGGCTGGGAGGCGAGAAGTTCTCTCGGGTGAATAGAATGGCTGACGGCAACCAGAGAAAGCCATAAGAACGATCACCAATGTCCTTGAGTTATTACCCAGTTTGAGGGTACAGAACAAGAAGGTGTCCTATGCCTGGAGGCGCGGAGCTGCGGTCGAAGCCGTCATCTTACCCTAGTATGCACTTTGGGGAATGTTGGGACAGGTCACAAAAAATCACTACTGGTAACGCTGTATAACGACGGAAAAAAACGGAAATGTGAATATCCTTTTATATATATATATATATATATTTTTTTTTTTTGCGTAGATCATGAATATGACATCCGTTTCTTTCTACGACCCTCCAGTTTCTCGTAAATTACCATGTTACTTACGTTAAAGACACTGATTGATCTTTTTGATGCTTCCTATTTTTACTTCTTTATTTAATATTGTTGCTGTTGTTTCCATTTACATAATTTTTCACATAAGCTTTTTTTTCCTTTATAGGAGACAGAGCTAAAATACCTAGAGAATGCAAAATTTTCCCGACAGTTTTTGTTATATATGTGTATCAGTTACATTAAGGCGATACAAAAGACAGTTGACTCAACATGTAAAGAAACTTTATAAGCTGTACTTTGGATATAAAGTGTGTGACCAGGACAAACGCTGGGCACCTCACATATGTTGTGTCAGATGTACAAGTTCCCTTTCTGCCTTGAAAGGCAAAGGGCCTGATCTCATGTTTGGCCTACCAATAGTCTGGAGGGAGCCAAAGGACCATTCAACAGATTGCTACCTCTGCTTAACAGATATCAAAGGTGGGTATCCAATGTGTATTCTTTACTGTTTTTAATATATTTTCAAGAGCTGTATCAATAAAAAAGATCGAAATACATTATATGTTGTACTTCCACTATTTTTGCACGTGATCACAACCAAATAATACCCATTTTTAGTCTGATTTTATTTTATTTCCCTGCAGGTCGCAACAGAAAAGGCAAGAAATCTATCATATCCAGTCAGCTATTCGCCCAGTTCGACATTCAACTGATATTTCTGTACCACAGCGGCCTCCTGAACTACCAAGCGATGACACAAGGAACTCAGACGATTCAGAATCTCAAGATAGAATGTATGTGACGCAGCTTGAATTTGACAAGAAACCACACCCCATCACCCAACTGGAACTCAATGATCTAGTTCGTGATGTAACATTTGATAAGCAACAGAGTGAACTCCTGGCCTCACGTCTGCAACAATGGAACCTGTTGGATGAAGATACTCGAATTACAGTATCTAGGAAGCGTTCTGTAGATCTACAGAAGTTCTTCAATTTGAAAAACAACTTGACATATTGTCATGATATTAGAGGCCTATTCAATGCCCTTGAGCTGACCTATGAGCCAAATAAGTGGAGGCTATTCATATACGGATCTCTTCACAGCATAAAAGCGGTTTTGTTGCACATTGGGAACATGTGACGTGATATGAAATGTTTGTTATCAAATTTGAATTCAGCACACTGAACTTCATAATAAAATGCACATGAGAACTTTTTTTTTTTTCTAACCTGCCAAATGTCCATGAGGCACTAAATGACATTGAAGGACCAAATATCAATTAAGGTGTCAATGAAGAACAAAATTATAATGTAAGGCATGATTTTGAAATTCAACAAAACAATTAAAAAACAATCATGAGCTACTTAAAACCATGTACTTCAATGCTCGTAGTATTAGGAACAAATTCCAAGAAATCCAGGCGTATGTCAAAAGCGAAAATATCGATATGCTACGAATAGCAGAGACATAGTGAATGGTGGAGAGTTTGAAGCTGAATCTAATATTACGGGATTTAATTTAAGCACTTTCATCAGGATAGAAACCACAAGAAAGGTGGGGGTGTTCTGTTGTACGTTAAAAACAATGCCCATGCCTGTGTTTTAGAGAAAGTGAAGCAGGAGGCATATGAGAGTTTGTGGGTAGAATTAAACCAAATAGACAAAAGATGGATGTAGGTGTAATATATAGTCCAAAAACATTATCTTTAGCAGACGACAAACTGTTGTTTCAAGAACGGTTTAGTTTCTGCAACCGGGACTTATTGATAATGGGTGATTTCAATTTGACTGACATTGATTGGATGACCCTTGAACATGGCCATATAGGCAGTCGTTTGATAGATTTCTTTGGTTACTATTACTAAGTTCAGCATGTAAAAGAGCCCACACGACATGGAAATTTACTCGATCTATTGATCACTAGCCGCGAAAGCATGATAACCAATGTAGAAGTTGGCAAA
>NC_134787.1:47352675-47355175 GCF_046742065.1 Oratosquilla oratoria
ATGATGATGATGATGATGATGATCATGATCATGATCATGATGATGATCATGATCATGATGATGATGATGATGATGATGATGATGATGATGATGATGATGATGATGATGATGATGATGATGATAGCAATAATACTAATAATAATAATAATAATAATAATAATAATAATAATAATAATAATAATAATAATAATAATAATAATAATGATAATAAAATAAAAAATAATAATAATAATAATAATAATAATAATAATAATAATAATAATAATAATAATAATAATAATAATAATAATAATAATAATAATAATAGATAATAATAATGATAATAATAATAATAATAATAACACCAACAATAATGATAATGATAATGATAATGATAATGATAATGATAATGATAATGATAATAATAATAATAATAATAATAATAATAATAATAATAATAATAATAATAATAATAATAATAATAATAATAATAATAATAATCCTCTCCCACGTCACTCCCCTCGAACTTTTCTATCTCGTCTCTCCACCTTCTGTCTAGTCTCCCTCTTCCACGCTTCCTATCTCGCGGCGTCCATTCAGTAACACACTTGCTCCATCGCTCATCAGTCGTTCGTACTAACTTACCTGCCCAATTCCACTTCCTCTCTTTTACTGTCTCCACAATATATTTCACTCTAGTTTGCTCTCTCACCCAACTTGCTCTCTTTCGGTCTCTCAGCGTTATTCATATTATTGATCTCTCTATTCTCCTCTTTGCAGTCCTTAGCTTTGTTTCCATTGCCTTCGTCAGTTTCCAAGTCTTACACCCGTAGATAAATTGCTGGCAGAATGCATTGATTGTAAACTTTACGTTTCAAACATAAAGGTAGAGGTCCTCTCAGGATTTTGTTATACTTACCAAACACTTTCCAACCAATTGTAATGCGTCTTTTTATTTCATTATCATGATCTTTCGTCACTTTCCCCACCTGGCCTAAATAACTATACTCTTCAACTTCTTCAAGACTCTCACCATCAAATGTAATCTATTCATTTTGAGCTTTCGTGTTGAACATTATTTTTGTTTTACTCTTATTCATTTTTAAACCTACTTTGAGACTTTCCTTTGTTCATATTACTCAGCATATCTTGCAAGTCTTCTGTTTTTTCTGGAATAAGAATAATGTCATCCGCAAATCTTAGGTGGTTCAAATATTCGCCATTAATCTTCAATCTTTTCGTTTCCCAACTCAACCTTCTGAAAATATCTTCCAAGCAAGCTGTAAATTGATTGGGTTGAAACTGTATCGCATTGCCGTACTCCTTTCTCGATCTTGATCTTTTCTGTATATTTATGTACCTTTCGCATAAACATTTTCTAAAACTCTTACGATCAGTTCGTTTGTACCCTGCTTGCGTAGCGAGTTTAGCATTGCTATTTGTTCTACTGAGTCAAAGGCTTTCTCGTAATCTAAAAAGCCTAAACAGAGAGGTATATTGTATTCGTCACCTATCCGAAGATTGACACCTATACATGGTGGATAGGCTTGAGAATCTTAATGACTACAAAAGCTATGTCGATAGAGAGGAAAGCTCTGCAGGGCCACCCATATCGAACAGGTTTGTAAGAAAGATCAGACAAAGAGCAGCTCACACACACAGTCGCAGGACCCCCTGCTAACTGGCACGTCCCTGATGGCGAACGGGGAAACTCCTCATAGATATATGGGGTACCGTCATAATGACGGCGTGGACCATTGGGCACCATATAGATTTAAGGTTTTCACCGAATATATATAATGAATAAGGTGACACCAGAGAAATATCTCACCAGAAACCAGTTGGTACGGAGGTGAGATTACTGAAAAAAATCATAGCAACCATGAACAGTGAAACCAAAACAAAACCGGGCGTTCCTGTTGGATCATAGTCTCCTAAAGATCCAACCGCATTGCCTCGTATGCTTACGGGCAGTGTTCCACCGAAAATGAGTGAGCACTGTTCAACCAGATCCAAGTCTTGGACATTAAACAACATGAAGGAAATGAAGATCTATATTTACAACGTAAGAACTCTCTCAAAAGATCACAGGCTGGAGAGTTTAATAAAAGAACTAGACAATATCAAGTGGAACATCGTAGGACTGAGCGAAGTCCGAAGAGCGGAAGAAAAGCTAATGCAATTACAAGATGGTCACCACCTGTTCTACTATAGAGGTAAGGACAAAGAAAGATCTAGTGGAGTATGATTCTTGATAAACCGAAAAGTTGCTGGTAACGTAGTCAAGTTCAGTAGTTTATCGGACAGGGTAGCTTGGATTGTGATTAGGATGTGTAAAAGGTACACTGTAAAAATAGTTTTGGTTTATGCACCAACTTCACAGGGTCCAGACGATGAAATTGAGTCGTTCAATGATGATTTAAGTCAGGTAATGGATCAAGAGAAAGTAAGTACACGTTGGTAATAGGTGACTTTAATGCTAAACTGGGGAAGAAGATGAGAGATGAGACGTGCATTGGGA
>NC_134787.1:47360175-47375175 GCF_046742065.1 Oratosquilla oratoria
TAGAATCGTGGGAAATTGTGCTCCATCGCAATATGAAAATTAAGTGACATATTCTGCAGAATTAGTTTGGAAAATCTAAGCCATGCTTAGGTGATTGAAGACCAGATGCATTGCCGCGACCTCGACCCGCGACCACCTCTACCAGCACGATGCCCCAAGGCAGCGATTACTCAAACATAATTCTTTCACATTGCTTCTGAGGGTTCCACAATTCGTCCAAAATATTCAGAAATGTAAGAATAATTAGTTTTCAACCACAAGATCAATATGCGGATGAAAACAACATCGTGTTCAATATAGAACGTGATTCAAGACAATAGTTGTACGCCAACGATAGCTACCTAATACCACATGCGCGCCATTCTTAGAGGGAGTTTACACGGACTAACGGTCCGTCGAACGCGGTTCGACAGACACGAGTTTAAAGTGATGTGTGAACGTGTGAACGGGGTCTTTGGGGTTTAACCAACGTGTTCGACAACCAAATACCCCGTTCACACGTTCACACATCACTTTAAACACGTGTCTGTCGAACCGCGTTCGACGAACCGTTAGACCCCTCTTATTCTTGCTCAAAGCCTAAACGCAAGTTGAGACGCAGGCAACACAGTCGACGCAGCACAGGAGAAAGGCAGACTTCCTGTTGCTGAATTGAAGTATAGTTTGAACTTCTCTCTCATTTGAAATGCTGAGGTAATACATCTAGAAGAATTTCAAGTGAAAGAGGAGAGGGGAGAAGTTTACCTTTGCTCTGTGCTACATCGCCTGTGTCTCAGTTTACGCTTAGGCTAACTCACGTAAATGATGAACCTAGGTGGGACATCAGGGATGTCTCTTTATTGCAAATGATAAAAAAAAAGATACTGCCCGTAGTTTTAATCACTAGAGCTTAGTTAAAATCGCATAATGTCCCCTATTTCTGGGACTCAAGTGTCGACACTAATAACTCCTCACCTGCTCACAATCATAAGGCCGGCCCCCCCCCCCCCTTTTTTTTTTTTTTTTTTTTTTTTTTTTTTTTTTTTTTAGGCCGATGTTAGGCCAGGACTGTCGGGAATCGTTCTCATGACCACCTGCTCATGAGTTTGACACGTTATCCACTGGTAATGAAACCCCTCAATGCTACTGACTTTGTTCTTTGAATTGGTATCTAACGACGATCTGAGTTATCATCTGGGCAAAGATGAACCGAGGAATGTGATGCAAAGCCATAGCAAATGACCTCCTCATTGGCTTTCTCGTCCAAATAGAAAACACCTTAGCATTGCAGATCCAGTAGATGGGCTGGATTCTGCCTTGGATCATACTGTGATGCACTAAGAGAAGAGAAACAGGAGAAGATGGCACGTGTACAATGAGAAAAATATTCAGTGAGACATTTACTATGAACGCAAACAATCGTATTAAGTATAGAATATTTTGTCATTTATCATCGTGAAATAGAATTCTGGTAGATAATTTCAATATTCACCTTTGTTTCTTGCGGATTTCGCATTATTGGGCCAGACTCCAACTTGATCTACCTGTATATTGCTTCTTATCAGTTATTGAAATGTTCAACATTATATATCCTATTTGATTCCACTCATTATTACTAATATTGCCATTAACAATACGAAGGGTTCATGATTTTATGTACATCTACCAATATAACCTATGTATTGTTGGAAATTGTTTACCAGTCAAGGATTTACTTTTTATGATTTTTTTTTTTTTTTTTTTTTGTGAATCTAGAATTCACTGCGACAGGTCATATTTCATATTTCATTTGATTTCATTTGATAGGTTCTAGAGTGAGGAAAGGAATATTGATACAAATGCTATTGAGAAACAGATGCAATATACCAGACTTCAAACTGGTGTACGCTTTCGTGGGAAGAAAAGAAGGAAGAAGAGGAAGTGAGGAACCTACGCGTAGCTGTGGCCAAAGCCGTCTTTTTTTTTTTTTTTTTTTTTTTTTTTTTTTTACTTATGTAACAATTACTGCTGGAATCAGAGAGGAGTGCGGGATTCAAACCTAGAACTAATTGAATGCAACGTTTTCGATCATGTCACCAGCGCGCAACGGTTTTTAACGTAATTTATGATCAATACTAATTTTCTACAAAGATCCTTTAATGTTTGGACCGTTTTCAGTCAATTAAGCAAGAAATGTATAAACTACAATAAGAACACAGGGCGACTGACTTCATGAAAATTCTCATCCTCTCGAACCAAAGGTGATGCAGGCAAGGTCATCATATTAAGAGAGCATGGTAGGACTCGTAGCAAGGGATTTAAATTGGACAAATATAAGTTTAAGAATTAAATATGCAAGAACTAGTTTACTAGTGGTTAGCGAGTGGAATACCCTTAGTAATCGTCTAACGAGCGCTAAAACCATTGGCTAATTCAAGAGGAGATTAGATTACTTTATGAATAGTGAAGACAGGTTGTTAAGGACATGGAACTGCTTAGTGCAGGCAGCCAACAACGGACAACTTGTCATGTCTGGACGAGCCTAAGGTGGTCTTTAACCATGTGGGGTTTTTTTTCGTCGTTCAAGGAAGTACATGATAACGATATTCCGTGGTTATAATAAATGGACAGATAATTGAAATTGGCACAGCACTTTATGGGAAATAGATTTTTCATGTGATAAATGTCTCCGTCCTAGACACACACACACACACACACACATATATATATATATATATATGTATATATATATATATGTGTGTGTGTGTGTGTGTGTGTGTGTGTGTGTGTGTGTGTGTGTGTGTGTGTGTGTGTGTGTGTGTATTCACCTCGGATCTGCTGCAGCCTCTTTTCGAGACAGCCAGACACCACCCTACGGCAGTGAGCTCAGAGCTCTTTATTAGCAGATCTCTAGGTAGGTCTGAGACCACTCACACTCCACACACCGGGAATGCAAGGTCACAACTCCTTGACTAACGTCCCGTACCTACTCGCTGCTAGGTGAACAGGGGCTACACGTGAAAGGAGACAAACCCAACTTGTCTCCGCCCGGCCGGGGAATCGAACCCCGGTTCTCCGGCTTGTGAGGCCAGTGCCTTACCAATCCGCCACCGGTGTGTGTGTGTGTGTGTGTGTGTGTGTGTGTGTGTGTGTGTGTGTGTGTGTGTGTGTGTGTGTGTGTGTGTGTGTGTGTGTGTGTGTATGCGTGTGTGTCCGCACGTTTGTATGTGTGTACATGAGTATTCATGTGTGTCTATTCGTGTATGTGTGTGCATGTGCATGAGAGAGAGAGAGAGAGAGAGAGAGAGAGAGAGAGAGAGAGAGAGAGAGAGAGAGAGAGTGGAAGTCGGCGCATAAATGTTTGCACGTTTGATTGTAGTTACCAGATGGCGGGCAGCGAATTTGAAGATCTAAAAAAACATGTTGACAATCATGGCACGTTGAAACATTCTGGAGTTTGGTATCGTGACAAGATACATATTTTACCGGCAAAGAATTAAAGATATAAGTCGCATTAGGTTCAGAATAGGTTAAAACAAGGGATATAAACCACAAATTGATTTAGATACGGCAAAGGTTAATGGATATGGGATTTGATCAACCCTACCGTCAACTGTAGTTTCAGTATTCTCTTTGTTTTGTTTCACACGTGTCGATTTTTCGCCGTGCGTCGTCCACGAACCGACGTCGTACTCTCAAATAACCATGAGTATCAATGGAGCTCATGATCATGATGTATGAAAGCGTCTATAGACACCCATGGTTACTGGAAGACACGACGTCGTGTCGTGAAAGGCGCACGGCGAAAAGTCGATACGTGTGAAACGAACCTTTGAATTCCGTCCGAGAAACCGTGGATGCTGCGAACCAGGAAACTGTCCACGGGTAAACAAAAAAGATCGGAAAATATTTTTCAAGCCCGGAATGCATGTTCTCCGTGAATAAAGGATGGCTTTGTCACTCTCAGAATAAGAAACCGGATGCGATGGGGTCAGGTACAACAGAAACGGTCCTTGAGTTAGTTGACGCGAATGTGATAAATAAGTCATAAGCTCAATACCAGCCTCAAGAGATGTCGATCAAAGTTCTTTGATTTGACAAGAAATTTTACATCAGGAAAATAAAGAATCCTAGTCACCCACCCCACACCCACACAAACACTTACATCCTCACCACGGGGGTTGCGGGGGGGGGAGAGGACCTCAAGATTCTTTTCGCTAGCCTCTGCCTCTGGAAGAGGTCTGACAAACTGGCAGAAGTCCAAAGGTCCGATGACGTATCGAGGTTGGGATATTGTGGTGTGTTGTCAGTTCTGCCAGGTGACAGTTCCACCTAATGACGAGATGCCAGTAGTCATGGAAACGATACTGGGCTCGAGAATTGTTGTCTGGTGCAGTGACAGACACCAAAACAGGACCCAAGATTTTAATACGATTTTGTGTACGCAGAATCACGTGAATCATGAGGAAATACTAAATACACAGCAAAGTAGCAATAAAACTTGGGAAATATATATATAATATATATATATCTTATATATATGTATATATATATATATAATATATATTATACATATATATATATATATACATATATATATATATATATTGTGTATATATATATATATATATATATATATACATGTATATATATATATATATATACACATATATATATGTATATATATATACATATATAGATATATATATATCATGGGTTAGGTTTCATTGCATGATATCTGTTGGTGGAAGGCAAGTAAAAAGAATGACAGCTTCCATCCTTTTAGTGAGGTTTCTCAAAACTGACTGAAATACCCAGCGGTTAACCAGAATGAAACCTTTGCTAGGGGTCAGAGATGCCCCAGTGGGCGTGTAAAGGATAATTGAGAGGGTCTAATTGAGTTAGTTTTTAGATCACTTACTACCTAGAGGTTCTTATATGGTGACTGAAATATTGTGGCCTTAGCCAATATGGAGGAGGTTCTCTGTTTTAAAGTTACCAATGAATTGGTCCCACATCCTCTCATTTCAGCGAATTTCAGGTTTTCATCATTTAAATTATCATCATTTCCCCATGTGGATGTGTGCATTTCATTAGTACAGAGACTCCAACGAGTTAGGTAAATTTTGTTCTCAAAATTAATTTCTGTCCAGGTAATGGGAACAGACGAGTCTAGTGGTGCAGTTCAGACTCCTCACGTCCACGGTCCTGGCACCAGAATTGTTTATCTCGGCGGCTGTTAAACGAGTTTCAAAGGTTGTGTTGTTGTTGTTGTTGGATAAGTTTAAGCTGTATAACAACGTCAGAGAAGTCTCAATACTGTTGTGTCCTAACACCCTCATCTAGACGTAGCCTACACTTCTGGAAATAACCTCCTCGACAAAATTTGGTGACTACGCTTAGTATTTAGTCACAAAGACGTATAGACAAAAATTTCAACTCTTCGACAGAGCAAAGAGGATCTATTGTTTACTTCTGTTACCAAGAGTATCAGTGACCTGTGGATCATTTTATAAATTTCAAGAGAAATGAACAACGATTCTCATATCGGTACATGTTGGCAAAGCGTCAACTGATATGTTTTCCAGACTTTACAGCAGATTAGATTGAATCTGGTGGCTTCACCAATATCGCCTTTAGTCTAAAACGAATCAGGTTCACTCTGCGACGTTCTGCATCAACTGATTATGAGTATGAAAACATCATTATCAGATGATAACACTGTCATTTTTCCTCTAATAAATTATGTAACTTACGTTACTGTGTACTCACATGTTTGTGTGTGTGTGTGTGTGTGTGTGTGTGTGTGTGTGTGTGTGTGTGTGTGTGTGTGTGTGTGTGTGTGTGTGTGTGTGTGTGTGTGTGTGTGTGTGTGTGTGTGTGTGTGATTCACGATGGTCTTGGATCTCGTGTTGGACTCGCGATCGACAGCTCCCCCCGAAAGAGAGCTCAGAGCTCATATATGACCGATCTATGGGTAACGCTGTAACCTTTACACGCACACACACACCCAACTCCCCGTCCACGAGAGTTGGAGTAACGAATCGCAGCGCAGCGATACTGAAATTATTTCAGCCCTGTGCGGAATTCGAATTCGGACCGCCGTAGTGACGGCCGGGAACTCTGACCGCTACGCCATCGCAGCGCGCGTGCGTGTGTGGGTGGGTGGGTGTGCGTGTGCATGTGTGTGCGCATGTGTGTGTATGTGTGTCTATACGTGTGTATGAGTGTGCACATGTGTATGTGCCTGCATGTGTGCTCATATGTATGCATGTGTGTTTATGAACGTGTGTGCTTGTGTGTGTGTATTCACTTGGTCTTTTGGATCACGTGTTGGACTCGTGATCGACAGCTATTTCCCTCCCAGAAGAGAGCTCAGAGCTCGTAGGTCCGATCTATGGGTAATGCTATGACCTTTCACACACACACACCCCCAACTCCCCGCCCACGAGAGTCAGAGTAACGACCCGAAGCGCAGCAGTACCGAAATCATTTCTGCCCTGGGCAGGATTCGAACCAGGAGCTGCGGGCCACTTTCGTGGCAGCTCAGCGTTCTACCAAATGCGCCACCGTGTGTGTGTGTGTGTGTGTGTGTGTGTGTGTGTGTGTGTGTGTGTGTGTGTGTGTGTGTGTGTGTGTGTGTGTGTGTGTGTGTGTGTGTGTGTGTGTGTGTGTGTGTGTGTGTGTGTGTGTGTGCGTGCGCGTTAGTGTATGCATGTGTGTGCGTGCGCGTTAGTGTATGCATGTGTGTGCGTGCGCGTTAGTGTATGCATGTGTGCGCGTGTGAAATATGATACCCTTTGACAGAGGCTCTGATCACGGCACCACATGACAGAAATAAAACAAAGATTACTCAGAATGGCCGCAATAAACACAAGCAAAATCAGGAAGAAATTACAACTTTTAGCTCGCATATTGTTGTCTACAAAGAATATTATCAAGACTAATGGTAAGGTACGATTTTATTTTGATAGAATCACACACTGAAAATACAGTTTGCAATGTTCACTAACAAAGGTCACCCTTAAAATCCCACTTCAGTTTGACTGATGTAAGCTTTCGTTTCGCGAGGATGAATTTATTGCGGTTTTCTGTGCTTCTGCTACAAACTAAGCTAAAAGTAACAAAGTCAACTCAAAAAAATCTTATTCGAGTGTTGATTATAAAATTATTTTAGAATTTCATCACTACACTTACTTATCTTCTCTATTTTTGCAGAAGGAACGAGGATTGAGGATAGCCTTGTAAATGAAGCGGCTAGCCCCGCTGTGGATGTGCTGTGTCTTGCTGCATTGCTTCTGATTCAGGCACTTGGCAGGAGACAAGGACCTAGGATAAAAAGGGAAACGAGTGACGGATAGAAATGGGTTGAGTGGAGATGGATGTATGCCTTGCCATACAAACACACACACACACACACACACGATTATGCGTGCGTGCGTGCGCGCGTACGTGTGTGTGTGTGTGTGTATGTGTGTGTGTGTGTGTATTTTTCTGTGTGTGTTTCTGTGAGTGTTTCTGTGTTTTTCTGTGTGTGTTTCTGTGTGTTTTTCTGTGTGTTTCTGTTTCTGTTTCTGTGGGGCTAAGGTTCAGGATTGGGGGATTTTAGGTTCTCTATTACGCCTTTGTCTAGCATATGGGACGTAGCCTAACCTCTCAATGAGCCCCTCTCGTGACTACTGAGGCTATTAGTTGGACCAAAGCCGCGGACCACAGAATCTACCCATATGTTGCACTCTATCCCTAAATTAACCTAACTTCATTGTAAACTACCTAACTAGTCCGTAACAAAGAACTTGGGGAATGACAGTAGAACTTACCTTTGGTAGAGAGTGAAGTGTCCGGTAGATCCGTAAGCCCAAATGAATTGTCCTTCGCGGCTCATATATAAAACCATTGATGGACTAAATTAGTTTTGGGAACCAGGTAGTATACGCATGAAGGCGGAACCCACAGTATTTGCTCAAAAATGCATAATGAATTATGTCTCCATTAATGTAAGAAAAAGATAAAAAAAAAAAAATTGCGAAGAGAATCGTAAGCTGTAACTTTGCTTCCCTCCATCACTGGCTGAGCAAAAACACTTTCATTCAACAATACTCGCATTCATCACACGATTAGCACAAGACACCGTCGTCCTTTTTAAAAACAATTGGAGCTCCAGTTTTCACACACAAAAAACACTAATCTTTAGATTAAACACCCACAATCAACACAAACCAATTCAAAACTAAGTTAGGACCCGTCCGATTTTGTTTTCGTTCGCAAGGGAAGCCCTGTGATTGGCGGAAACCGGTCACGAGATTCAAAACAATTACGTCATCGGCTGCAGCGACATCGTATGACATTAATCCTCTACAAGCTGTTTCGCTTTTGTGATTACAAGCAAGTAGTAATCAACAGACAGTTGCAGCTGTATAGCGAAAGTCAAGATTATTTTATATACTTATATGAGAAAAATCTGATAAACGATTTTTTTATTTCCCAAGATGTTCCCTAGACTCATTACTAGGTTT
Organism: Oratosquilla oratoria; assembly: GCF_046742065.1. Classification (NCBI taxonomy): domain Eukaryota; kingdom Metazoa; phylum Arthropoda; class Malacostraca; order Stomatopoda; family Squillidae; genus Oratosquilla; species Oratosquilla oratoria. The sequence goes on from NC_134787.1 coordinate 47,368,650, forward strand.
ATGAATGTGTGTGTGTGTGTGTGTGTGTGTGTGTGTGTGTGTGTGTGTGTGTGTGTGTGTGTGTGTGTGTGTGTGTGTGTGTGTGTGTGTGTGTGTGTGTGTGTGTGTGTGTGTGTGTGTGTGTGTGTGTGTGTGTGTGTGTGTGTGTGTGTGTGTTTACCTAGTTGTATTTACCTAGTTGTATTTCACGGGAAGGAGAGCTACGCTCGTGGGGTCCCGTCTCCATATCTCATTTTATCTAAACTATTTTTAAATTCATGTATTGTTCTTGCACACACTATTTTTTCATCCAACTTGTTCCAACTGTCTATTACTCTGTGAGGAAAGCTGTTCTTTTTCAGATCTCTTCTATAGCTGTCCTTCTTGATTTTCCTTCCATGTCCTCTTGTGTTTCCATCATCCCATTTTATCAGATTCTCTCTATCAATAACTTCTATTCCTTTCATGATTCTGTAAATAGCTATCAAATCTCCTCTCTCTCTTCTTTGCTCTAATGTCTGTAGTTCAAGTTTTGCTAGTCTCTCTTCATATGATAGTTTTGAGAGTGTTGGTGCCAATTTTGTAATTGCTCTTTGTATTCTTTCAAGTTTTTTTATACATTTTTTTGTACTTGGTGACCATACTGTTGCTGCATATTCCAATTTTGGTCTTATCAGAGTGGTTAGAATTTTCTTCACCATTTCTTCATCCAGGTATGCAAATGCCACTTTGATTGTTCTTATCAAATTATAAGTTTCTCCAAAAATCTTATTTATATGTTTCTCAGGTGACATATTATTCATAACAATGACTCCCAGGTCCTTCTCATTCTCTACTTTTTTTATTCCTTCTTCTCCCAATTTATATGATCCTATTATTCTGTTTTTGCTTTTTCCAAATTCCATTATACTACACTTTTTAGTGTTGAACTCCATCTCCCACTTCCTACTCCATTCCTGTACTTTGTTCAGATCATTCTGTAGTGACTCACAATCTTCTTCCGTTTTCACTTTTTTCAACAGTTTTGCATCATCTGCAAAGAAGCTCATATAACTTTTAATTCCTTCATCCATATCATTAATATATATAGCAAACATTATTGGGGCCAGAACTGTTCCTTGTGGGACACCGCTTATTACTTCATCCCATTCTGAGTGTTTATCTCTTATCACCACTCTCATTTTTCTTTCTTGCAAAAAGTTTTCCATCCATTTAAGCAGTTTGCCCTGTATTCCTCCTTCAGTTTCTAATTTCTTAAGCAACTTTTTGTGTGGTACTTTGTCAAAAGCCTTTTTCAAGTCCAGAAATGCACAATCAGCCCATCCATCTCTTTCTTGTATTATGTCTATTAGCCTTGAATAGAAACATATCAAATTGGTGACGCATGATCGTCCTTGTCTGAATCCAAATTGCCTTGTATTTAGCACGTTGTTTTTTTTCTAAATATTTTACCCATCTACTTTTGACAATTCTTTCACAAATTTTTGCTATTGTACTTGTTAGAGAGACTGGTCTATAGTTGTTAGGGTCTTCCTTATTTCCCCCTTTATATATAGGTACTATATTTGCTCTTTTCCAATCTTCTGGGACTTTTCCTTCTTTCAAGGAACTGTTTATTATGCTATGTATTTTGTCTGCCAGTTCTTTCCTGCATTCTTTCAAAATCCAGTTTGCTATTTCATCTGGTCCATGCGATTTTCTAACATCTAGATTACTCAAGTGTTTCAATATTTCATTCTTTGTTACTTCTATTTCTTTCATGGGGGGAACTTTCTCTTTCCATTCGATCTCTTCAGGTTGTATGTTCTCTCTTGTAAACACTGATTTAAAATGTTTGTTCATAATTTCTGCCATTTCTAATTCCTCTGTATATTCAACTCCTCCTTGCCTTAATTTTTCCAAATCTTGTCTGTTTTTCAGTTTGTTGTTTACAAATCTGTAAAATAGTTTTGGTTGATCTTTACACTTTTCTATGATATCTTTTTCATATTTTCTCTTTTCCTCTCTGCACACTTGTACATATTCATTTCTATAACAAGTATATATTTTCCACTTTTCAGGTCTTTTGTCCTTTCTCCACTTAGTCCAAGCTTTATCTCTTTTGTCTTTTAACTCCTCACAACTTTTGCTGTACCAACATTTTATATATTTCTTTTCTTGTTTTTGTCTTGGGACATACTGTTCCACTCCTTTTTTATAATTTTTTTTTCAAAATATTCCATTTCTCTTCCACTGTTGTTCCTTCTTTGTATATTCCTTCCCAGTTTTCTTTTTGAAAGAATTCTCTTGTTTGATCAAAGTTTGTTTTTTCATACATCATTCTTCCTTTTCTATATTGTTCATTTCTTTTCATGTATTTTTCCTCATTTAATTCCAGTTCAATCAATATATGGTCACTTTTACTTATTGGTGTTTTATATTCAATGTGCGTGTGTGTTTGTGCGTGTGTGTGTGTGTGTGTGTGTGTGTGTGTTTGTGTGTGTGTGTGTGTGTGTGTGCGTGTGTGTGTGTGTGTGTGTGTGTGTGTGTGTGTGTGTGTGTGTGTGTGTGTGTGTGTGTGTGTGTGTGTGTGTGTGTGTGTGTGTGTGTGTGTGAATGGTTCACCATGGTCTTGGATCACGTGTTGGACTCGTGATCCACAGCTATTTCTCTCCTGGAAGAGAGCTCAGAGCTCATATATGACCGATTTATGGGTAATGCTGTGACATACGCACACTCACCCCCAGCTCCCCGCCCACGAGGGTTGGAGTAACGACCCGCAGCGCGGTGATACTGAAATAATTTCAGCCCTGTGCGGGATTCGAACCCTGACTGCCGTAGTGGCAGCCGGGAACTCTACCACTGCGCCACGAGTCGCGCGCGCGCACGTGTGTGTGTGTGTGTGTGTGTGTGTGTGTGTGTGTGTGTGTGTGTGTGTGTGTGTGTGTGTGTGTGTGTGTGTGTGTGTGTGTGTGTGTGTGTGTGTGTGTGTGTGTGATTCACCATGGTCTTGGATCACGTGTTGGACTCGTAATCGACAGCTATTTCCCTCCTGGAGGAGAGCTCAGAGCTCATATATGACTGATCTATGGGTAATGCTGTGACTTTACACGCACATACACACCCAACTCTCCGCCCACGAGAGTTGGAGTATCGACCCGCAGGGAAAGAATACTGAAATTATTTCAGCCCTGGGCAGGGTTTGAACCCGGACCAACGTAATGGCGCCTGGGAATTCTAACCACTGCTCCACGAGTCGTGTGTGCGTTTGTGTGTATGTGTGTGTATGCTTGCGTGTATCCATGTGCATGTACATGTGCTTGTGCGTGGGCGCGCTTGTATATGTGGGCCTTTCTCCTTCTCCATTTCACCTATTCACCGTCCCCAGTACATGTAACTGATTATGCTGTTTTCTTAAAACCTGGAAATTTCCAGGGAATGTCCAGGAAGACCTATTTCCCTCCACCAATACTGGTTGACTGATGACGAATGAAACTCTTGGTCGAGCCAATTATCTTCTTTGTCAATTTACTAGGGACCCGTTGCCTCACAGATCTCCTCCTTTTTCAACAGTTCATCCGTTACCCGGCCCACGAGGTGGCTAGGCATGATAGCCTCTATCAAAGCTCTGAAGTTTAGGACGTTCATATTCACTTACTGCCGTCGTGGTTTGGACATCTATATTGTAAAAAATTATAAAAAGTTTGTGGCGCAAGAGTTGTGCTCGATGTCATATATTTAAAAAATCTAAGTGATATTCTATGAATTCTTCTATAACAGGGATCGACAAAATTTAACTTACTTTCATCAGAGATAAATTGTATTTTTTAACATGATTTTGATGCAGATTTTGAATCCATTTCAGAGGAACACGTATGATCTTTTATAAGGTCACTTACTCTTTTCGTCCAGTTTTGTATTTGGTTACATACATAGCAATATTTAGAATATGGTTCATACTTGATGTTATCTTAGTTCAGAAAATGAATGTTACTAAGTGGAAGGTATGGGGACAGTTGAATTACAATTGGTGGACCTTCTTGATTACGTTAGTGATGGTAAGTTGTTGAGACCTGGGAGTGAACAAGCAACAGATATCGTAAGTCTTACATCGCGTCAACATTCCAACCACAACATAATCATCGATCTCCAATCAAAATATAGAGTAATATTAATAGAGACCACATAATGAAGAGGTTGGCCTATTACGTGCAATTAGATTACAGCCAACAATCAGACACAATTGTTATCAGGGGAACTATACGTCATACATGGATATGGATTTTTTTTTAATTGCCATAAAAAACCGTATACATAGTACATCATAAAAATCTCTGATGAATTTTGGTTGTAGACCAGTGGTTCTTAACCTTTTTTGGCAGCGACCCAAATTTTTGCACAAATCAAGCATCGCGACCCAAGCCTACATAGATATACATTGAAATTTCAAAACACTTCAAATAAATTTTCTGCTTTGGAGTTTTTATTTAATCATGGTCTGCTTAGAATCCTAAAACTAGGCATCATGTATTTTAATTATTACAGTATATAATTATAATATATTTGTAGTGGGAAAATAATTATTTTCTGCAAACCCTTAGCGACCCATTAAAATGGCTTGGCGACCCAAATTTGGGTCGCGACCCAGGGGTTAAGAACCACTGATGTAGACCATAGACCAGTGCATTTGTTTACATCCGTTTTCTGTGATGAAAGTCAGAATTGTTGGCCTGTAAATCTATAGTTTCTGGGTATTACTATTTTTTTTATATAGGAGTAACGTTTGTTAATTCTTATTCTTTTGGTACGAGTACTTCCTATTATTGAGAGTTTTTCTTAAGTAATTTCTATTAAAATGATAATTCTCTTCTTCAGAGTTTTTGGAATGCAACCATTTGGCTCTGATGATTTATCATTTTAAATTTTCCTGTACATTTTTCTTTTTTTTTCTTTGGTCATATTTGCAAAAGTGAGTAATTTTCTGGCCAGAGTAAGACATGCCTTAGATAATACTTTGCTTTGAGGTTTTACGTTTATAAATACGGACCTAGAATAGTTGTTAAGATATCATACATACATTCATTTGAAAGTATAAGGTTGGAGACATAATTATGTCAATATAATCCTTTATAACCTCTTTATCTCTATCGTAATCATATATTTTTACTTTAGATATACATAGTAATTTTCATTTCTAATTGTAGTTTTTATCTAAATACCTTTCCTAAATTCCGCTGCCTCATGACATAATTTTGATAATCATTAGAAGATTCAGAAATGCTCGAATTTCCGGAAAGTCTGCCTCTCTCTTTTCCAATACTTTTCTCTCTCCCTCTTTATCTGACCATTGTGAACCAGATTAATTTGGAGATTGCCTTTCCTTTAATGAAATGTAATTAGATAATTTCAGCGAGCGTATTTTGAGCTACTTCCCCCATGTCTTCCTTGTATTTTCGTAACCTAATCTTGACCTCCAGGTATGATTGACGAAACTATTTTGTAGTTAAAACTTAATCTCCTCTTTTTCCATCCTTGTATATTCTACGGCTCTCACTCACCTCTTGATGCTCGCCAGAACAAAATATTTAAAGGCAACATTGACCGTTTATACGTTAATCGAGAAAAGTCATTTTTCAACCTCATGACGGACAGAAATTGCTCAGAAAATTCTTTAAAGGCAACATTGTCCCTTTCGGTCGACCTGGACACACATCGGACCAAACTTCGAGTGACAACAAATTTTGCCGCTCATCATGACCTAAGCCACGCAACGATATCCGAAGCTATGGCAAGAGAAAAATTAGCCTGTTTTAATATTAGGCTAAAAATTAGCCGAAACGTTGCAGTAGTGGCAGGCTAAAATCTAGCCTAAACGCTGCGATATCAGCTTGAAAATACTCGCCAGAGAGCTGATGGCTTCGGTCATCTATACTCCCACATCCACTCTCCCTTTCTCATCCTCTCCCCCATCCACCTCTCCCCCCCACCCGTTCTTACTGCCATATGGCCGCAACTAACCCCCCCTCTCTTTCACCCTTTCTCCTCCACCCTTCCCTCACCCCACACCCCCCCAATTAAATCTGATAAACCTTTGACGCTTGGAACCTGAGTGATGATATTCCAACAAGATTCTAAATCAAATTCAGTCCCTTCATGTAAACTGATGCCGGATTTGATGTGGCGGCATCGTGTCGTCTGATGCTTTAGTGCGGCTGTGGAACAAAACTCAAAAATAAAATAAATAAAAAAAGAGGGGGGTGGGAGATAGAGAGGGGAAAAAAGAGAAAAAGATAGAAATAGAAAAAGAGAAAAAAAAATAAGACAGAACAAGAGGAAAGAAAGCTTATAAGGAGAAAACGGAAAAATGAGAGAAAGAGAAGGTGTAAGAGGTTGAGATGGAGATTGGAAGAAGGTGACAAACGGTTAGGTAAGGTGACATCGATTTCCTTTGCGAGAGGAAGAACAATACGATGAGAGGAAGCGAAAAGAGTATAAGACATGGAACAGCAGGAAGACAATTGAAAACTGAAAACATAAGAAAAAAAGGAGACATCAATTAACAGGAAAG
>NC_134787.1:47377675-47385175 GCF_046742065.1 Oratosquilla oratoria
GTGAATTATATACACACACACGCACACACACACACACACACACACACACACACACACACACACACACACACACACACACACACACACACACACGCACACATATTACTCCGTGATGAACATACAAGTGAAATGTATTTCCGACCGCCAAAACTATCCATCCCACGAGACGTCGCGACGTTGTGTAAAACTTGTTAACATAACTGTATGATTAGGTTGCACTGGATCTTAATAGGCTATAATGGCTAAGCATAAATAATGGCAGGAGACCTTTTGATCTTTAGTGATATTAGATACGGACGAAAAAAAATCAAATCAAAGAGGTAAACAAACTCCCAAACAAAAAATAAAACAGCGAAAACAAAATAACCTACTACTCATAAACATTAACATGTTACCGAGCTGAAGTTTCTCTGAAATTAACAAAATCGTCCGGTATTCGTCGGGACAAAATCTTTCAAGTGACTATATTTGGGGCTTTGGCGCCATGAGGGCTTTAATATTCTGCTTAGGTGCTTCTGTATCCAGGTGTATTACTTGACTATTAAAACGTTGGTGGACGCAGTAGGACTCGAATACTTCTTCTTTGATTCCCTGCAGTAACTGTTACCTGCCCCCAACAGACCCTGAAGCGCATAACAGGGCAAAGTTGCTACTCAGCACCTCCTGGCGTAGGCTGCTTATATTTTATGACTCAAATGCAAACTCAGATCCTTGGAGACGATGTTAAGGAAGATATATATCCCATTAATAGCATGCAGAGTGTTTCCATACCTGGCCAATGTAGATTGCCACATAAAAGATGCATCTTACGCGGTACTACAAAAGTAGAGAAAAGGAAAGAGAAACGGAGTAGAGAGAAGGATAGTTAAAGGGAGAGAGAGAGAGAAAGAGGAAGAGAGAGAGAGAGAGAGAGAGAGAGAGAGAGAGAGAGAGAGAGAGAGAGAGAGAGAGAGAGAGAGAGAGAGAGAGAGAGAGAGAGAACAAGAAAGATACGAGTAGAGGGATAGAGAAAAAGTGGAATAAGAGAAAGATATGAAACCTACACCACGAGGCGCGTAACTGCGTCAAAGGCTGTAACCTTTGTCCAATGGACTTGGGCTATCGGAGAAAGTAACAACCACTGCTGGGAATCAGAGATAAGTGCGGGATTCAAACCCAAAACTAAGCAAATGCGAGACCAGCACGCTTCCGATTATACCACCAGCTCAGTAACCTAACCTAACCTAACCTAGCGAACAGAAATTGAAAAAAAAAAGACACAATCATATTGAATTCAGATCATATTAAGGAAATGGAAAGGAAAGGTGGGTCCGCACGTATATATATATCCCAAGGCATTGAATTGACATAATAAATTGGCAAATCCGCCTACTCTGAATTCTGAAACGATAATAAACATCGAAGTTGCGATTGTTTGTCATCGTCTTTTCTCATGTCTGCTCTTTTCGGACCACGGAAAACCTGGGGTGGACTTGTGTGTCTCATCTGAAGGAAAAGGAACCAAATACATGGAGGTACATCGCATGAAATAGTGATTGCATTTATCATAATACAGTAGGTTAGGTTAGGTTAGGTTAGGTTAGGTTAGGTTAGGTTAGGTTAGGTTAGGTTAGGTTAGGTTAGGTTAGGTTAGGTTAGGTTAGGTTAGGTTAGGTTAGGTTAGGTTAGGTTTGGTTAGGTTAGGTTAGGTTTGGTTAGGTTAGGTTAGGTTAGGTTAGGTTAGGTTAGGTTAGGGTTAAGTTAGGTTAGGCTCGGTTAGGTTAGGCTCGGTTAGGTTAGGCTAGGCTAGGGTTAAGTTATGTTAGGCTCGGTTAGGTTAGGTTAGGCTAGGTTAGGGTTAGGTTAGGTTAGGTTAGGTTAGGTTAGGTTAGGTTTGACTTGATTAGGTTAGATTAGCTTAAGGCTGGGTTGAATCAGATTAGATTGGGTTAGGCTAGGTTGGGTTAGATTAGGTTAGGTGTTTGTGTGAGTGTGTGTATTTAACTTCGTTCAACTTAGCTTAGTTTAACATAGCTTAGTTTAAGAATTGTCTCATGTTTGATAGAATATTGAAAAAGAAACATACAAACATAAAATTTGTCATAATTCCTATACTTTTATATATCTTTCAATAACATTCATTTTCGATAGAATATCAAAAGATACACAGGACAGTCTCTAAATGCTTTGTTGAATGGCTTCTGATTAGTCGTAAACATATTATGTAGCTTATTACTGTGAACATAATGTTGTTAAGTAATCTCCTAAACATAGTATTCTTATCACTTTTTCAATATAAAATTGTGTTGGTACAAAAACAAAAGATACATTCACATAATTTTTTATATATCCTGGGTCACGTTTCGGTGTCTATGCAATTTGACACTGCTTCTGACCCAGGGGCAGTGCACAGAATGCAGGGATGACCCGTCATCCAGGAGGTGTCTAGGTAAGAGGGAGGGAGGAGCGTGGAGGGGAGTGGAATATATAGGAAATGGAATGGGCGGGAGTGGTTTCTATGCCTTTTTGGCTACCCCCCGTGTAGGGGGAAAAAGCCTTAGGTATATGTATGTATGTATGTATGTATGTATGTATGTATGTATGTATGTATGTATGTATGTATGTATGTATGTATGTATGTATGTATGTATGTATGTATGTATGTATGTATGTATGTATGAATGTATGTATGTATGTATGTATGTATGTATGTATGTATGTATGTATGTATGTATGTATGTATGTATGTATGTATGCATGTATGTATGTATGTATGTATGTATGTATGTATGTATGTATGTATGTATGTATGTATGTATGTATGCCATTCGGAGGAAGGAAAAGTGGTTTTGGAGCAGGAGGTTCGAAGTCGAGAATAAAGAAGATGAAGCAGAGGGGTGAGGAGCCTACAACAGGAGGCGCTGAGTAGCTGCTGCCGAGCCATCACCTTTGCCCAGTATGCCTCGGGAACTGTTGAGACTTGCAACACACCGTCACTGCTGAGAAATCGAGAGGCGTGCGTGATGAGTGACACAGAATATTTTGTGTTCGGAAGGGGTTGAGACGGTAGAAACTTCGTGAAGAAAATTAAAGAATAATACTTAGTACTTCGACAAGTTTGCGGGATACATTGAGAGTAGAACCGGAAGTGAAATAGGTTGGACATACATTTCATTTCTGACAAGTTAAACACTATATGAGGACGGAGCCTTTATTTGTACGACGTTTCGCTTATTACAGCTTTTTCAAGTGAATTTCATTTCTCAATAACATTTACTGTACTTGTTTCTCTCACTCTTCAACTTATCTTAACCCTAAATACTTAAAAATCTCCACTCCTCAAAGCTCCTCTCCTTTTAGATTTAACTTCAGCTCACTGGCACCTTCTCTTGTACATATAATTTTATTTTTACTTACATTTCCTTTCAGTTTTCTACTATTACATAGCCTCCCGAACTCTACTACTAGCTCCCATAAACCCTCCTCTGACCCAGTCACAAGGGCAGTGTCATAAGAAAAAAAAAAAAAAATGGTTTACCTACCATTCCCATCGTCTTCAGCTTCCCTCCACCACCCTATCTACCATACTCCCATTTACCTCCCATACAATGAAAGAGATAGATGACTATCAACAAGTAAGTCAGGAGGGATACTATATGTGGACGAGGTCCTTATTGGTACAAGATTTTGCTTGTTAGACTTTAATCGAGTACATAGACGAAATTAAACAAAATTTGAAAATGAATGCAGCAGGTCCCAGTGTGATGTCTGTGTTTGCGGAGATTTTGAACGTGGATTTGTGGAGGATTTGTCTTCTTACATCTTCCTTCGCCAATGTAGGGCTTTGTTGCCCAACATTCACTTCGGACAAATTCCCCCACGCTCAAAACCCATGATAACATCCTCCTACTGTCAATTTGAGGCCTGCTGTATTTATTCTCAAAGTTTGTTTAATTTCGTCGATGTGCTTGATCAAGGTCTAACTAGCAAAACGTTGTACCAATAAAGGCTTCGTCCTCACTTGATGCATTTCCTAACAAGCTCCATATCATCTCGTCCATGTGCGCGTGGAACAACGATGATAACATTACACAACCTTGGAGCATCCCCTCTTTCATCTCCAAACACTACTCTCCCCATTTTCACCCAAGTTTACTACTCGCGTAGAAAAATGTTACTACATACATACATATACCAAAGGCTTTTTCCCCCTACACGGGGGGTAGCCAAAAAGAAAAAGGCATAGAAACCACTCCCACCCATTCCATTTCCTATATATTCCACTCCCCTCCACCCTCCTCTCTCCCTCTTACCTTGGCACCTCCTGGATGACGGGTCATCCCTGCATGAAAAATGTACTACTCTTAACAAAATTCCCTCTATCCCATAGTTCTACAAAATCTCCCACATAACATTCTTGTAGGTCTGCCTTATCACAAAAAAAAAAATTATCTTATATATACTGTATTTCCTTAATCCATTGTGTCCTTGCCCAGATACTCTAACTGTTTCCTTCTTAGTTTCCTTAATTAACAATCCCCATGTGCCTTCCCAGCTATACTCAGTTGAATGATCCTTCAAAAAACATTACATTCATATTCGTCTTCTCTTTTGTAAAATGGAAATATGGAGAGACCATCCAGTCCACTGAAACAGTTCCTTCTTTCGTCAGACTCTCCACATGATATCCTTCCAACCAAAATGTCTTACCAGCTTTCATCAATTTCAATGTTCTTTGGGCCTCATCTTATAACCCTGTTATTCTGTTCTCCCTTCACAGTCACTTTCCTAGCTCCTTCCACTGTCACAATTCTACTCTCCATCCTACTCCACATTCAACAATTCTCTGAAATACTTCTCTCATCTTCCCCTTACCACCTTTACTGATATTGTTTGTCCATCAACATCTCTATTTTTCCTTTCTATCTTCACACACACACCCTACACACACACTGTTCACTTTTTTCCTAAACATATTTTTATTATTTTCAAAATTACCCAGTAAACTCCTACTCCACTTCTGCCTTTCTATTTACCTTCCTCACTTTGTAGTTTGCTTCTCTTCTCTTCTTCTTGTACCTCTCATATGTTCTCCCAGTTCTACCTTGCAACCGATCCTCATACGCACGTTTCTTATTTTCTACCACTGCCTTCAGCTCTTCGTTCCTTTATTCGCTGTGTCTCCTGTTCCCTCCCAACCTCCTCATTCCACATATCGTATTTGCACACTCATCTCTTCCTCCTTGAAACACATCTATAATCCCATGTTCTCTCTCCTAAAGACACGAATGTCTAGAAAATATCCAGTCTTCCTTTTGAGTACCACTACGTAGTCTGCTAATGCCCTCTCAGCAACCCTCCATTCCCACGTATACTTATGATTGGATCTCTTCTTAAACACTGTGTTTGCTACCATTATTTCTAAACGCATCTCCAGCATCCTCTCTCCGCTAGTTTTTACTTGATCCCCCAAATATCTTTATTACTTCATTTATTGGCTCGTCTATTCAACGTGGAGATCCACCAGCACTACTACGTCTATATTCCTCTCAAACCTCTTTATGCATTCATTTGAATTTATTCAAAATAGACTGCCTTTACTCTGTATTCTTCCTGATATCAGGACAGTATGCAGTCACAAAAACACACATTTTTCATCAAAATTTCACCTTTGCCCACATTATCCCTGCAGACTTTTCCTTTTAGTTCACCAGGCAGTATCCTATTTGAACTCTTTTCAGCAGAGCCACTCCTCTCTCTCGCCCACTCATCACTTCTGACACTCCATCACACTTCCAAACTCAAACTCACCCCTCCCTTTCAAGTTAGTTTCACTTAACGCTAGCACATTCATTTTCCTTCTCATGAAAAAAGGACAATCTCATTTGTGCCACATGCACATTTAATGACTTAATATGGTTGAAGTTCTCCTCCTGGACTCTGGTGGCTTGACTTCTTGTACAAGGATCACAGAGAGAGTAGGATCTCTAGTCTAAGCATTCCATTCCATTTTGTCATTTTTGACGACACGCATGGAAAACACGGTGTCAGAATTCTCTAACCCCCAGCCACAAAGAGAACTGGAAGAGTAAGAATCATGGAAAAGATAAAAAACAGGCTCAAGGATGCAACATATAGGATGAACAGTTATAGTACAAAAATAGCGCCATTCTTTTATGAGTAGAGATTTACGAACATAAACGAATGATGGGTGATTCTAGGTCGCACGGGCACCCCGGAACAGTTCCTAAAGTATTTGCTGCACGATACAATTGCCTTCAATGGTTCCAGCTCTACAGACTCAAAAAAAAAATATTGGAGAAATCACAGAAACAGGTCGATAAGAAAATGCAAAGAAAACAGTGAATATCGGGATAAAGCTCCGAGAACGGAAAGGCAGATGACAAGAAAACAAGTAAAATCATACTGCGACGGAAGAGCTAGAAAGGTTGCACCAATACCTACCGATGTAAAACAGACAGGAAAGATGTGAAATATTAAAAGCGATCGAGCGAAGCCCTCGTTCCGGGCATCAGCCGATGACAAAGCCTTTCATCTCTTTCCGAACAGGATGATCGTTCGTGATTTAAAAGGGTTAGGAGGGAAAGGAAGAAAATTAAAATCTATTTGTTTCGAAACGTGCCTGTCTTACCTGTGCACGTACCTAAAGACCAGAGTCCTGAACTGAGATGAAGATAGTTCTCTCTATTGGAAACGTCCAGAAATCTGAATAATCCAATATACGGAATATACGTACATACATATATATCATACACACACACACTCACACACACACACACACACACACACACACACACACACACACACACACACACACACACACACACACACACACACACACACACACACACACACACACACACACACACAAACACACACATACACACACACACAAACACATATTCACGCACACACACTCGTGGCGCAATGGTAGAATTCCCGGCTGCCACTATGGAGGTCCGGGTTCGAATCCCGCCCAGGCCTGAAATATTTTCAGTATAGCTGCGTTGCGAGTCGTTATTCCAACTCTCGTTCGCGGGGAGTTTAGGGGTGTGTGTGCGTGTAAGATCACGGGTCCGACACGTGATCCAAGACTATGGTAAATCACACGCACGACTTCATAACGCAGTGGTAGCGTTCGTGGTCGCCACTACGGCGGTCCGGGTTCGAATCCCGCCCAGGGCTGAAATAATTTCAGTATCGTTGCGCTGGGAGACGTTACTCCAACTCTCGTTGGTCATATATGAGCTCCGAGCTCTCTTCCGGGAAAGAAATAGATGACGATCACGAGTCCAAAACATGATCCGAGACCATGGTGAATCACACACACACACACACACACACACACACACACACACACATACATACACACGCACACATTACACGACTCGGTGCCACGGTTGATAGAGTACTGGACTGCCGGTACGGAGGTGCGGAAGTACCTGGCTCGAATCCTGCCCAGGGCCGAAATTATTTCGGCATCGCTGCACTTCGGGTCGT
>NC_134787.1:47390175-47392675 GCF_046742065.1 Oratosquilla oratoria
TTTTATTTGACCAAATGACAAGACATCTTGTCATCGGAGTTTAATGGGTTAACAGCTGTCATCCTTATCCACTAAGTTATCTAGTCTTCTCTTAACAACCAAATGTTTCAGCGCTCGCTAAATGATTACTAAGTCTATTCCATTCGTCAACCGCCCTGTTGGTAAACCAGTCCTTGCCAATAAAACCGAAGTTGACAGAGAGAAATCCTGGGCCCAGTCCAGAGACAGACAGCCAGCCACGGGAGATTACACATCGAGATGGAGATGAGGGAGGCTGGCGAGTTTAGAAAACGGGTGAAGGAGAAGCGATATCGTTCTGATATTCATCTTGCCTGACCACCGCTTATAGAAAATCATCACTGCGTCTTATAAATGTAAATAAGTAAATTAATAGATTTTGCGTATCTGAGAAAATAGATACATAAATAGGTAAAGAAAAGGACAGTAAAAAACTGAATGAACACGAAAAATAAAACGGATGGATGAATGTATTAACAAATGAATGTGTAATCAAATAAATGAATAGATGAATAATAAAAAAATATGAATAACTATTAAATAAATTGATAAAATAATAAATACATAAGTAAATAGATAAAGAAAGAATAGGTGAAGGCATTGATAAATGAATAAGTATATCAGAAAGCATATAAACAAACAATCAAAACGATTGATAAACGGTCATATAGATATACAAGTACATATCTATTACAGGAACACAGCAAACCCCCAAACGACGCCAACAAAATAAACTGTGTGCATCTTAGATGATATAGGATCATGATTGCAATACAATTCACTATTCTATGCTACAGCTAGAAATAAGCACCCAAGTGATGTGATCTAGTGCCTGGCTATATGTTATTTTGTTTGCCTGCCTACTCACCTGTATGCATTTTAATTTGTCTTTTTTTTATTCTTTTATTTATGTTTTATAATCTGACCTATGCTTTCCTATTGTAATTTGTTGTAGCATATTTTAGTTAATATGAGTATACACAGACACACACACACACACACACACACACACACACACACACACACACACACACACACACACACACACACACACACACACACACACACACACATATATATATATATATATATATATATATATATGTATATGTATATATGTATATGTATATATATATATATATATATATATATATATATATATATATATATCTATATATATATATATATATATACTAGCCAAATTACCCGCGCGTTGCTGCGGGCAAATGCTGATTATTTTAATTCTGATAGAATTTGCGGAGAAAAGTTACACGTATCAATATAACTCAATGGAAAATGTAACGCACGAAAAATGTGAAAACAGTATTTTTTTAATGTATCAATTCAAAATTACATTATAATTTTTTCCTTTTTCTTGTTGCTGCGGGCAAATGCTGATTGTTTTAATTTTGATAGAATTTGTGGAGAAAAGTTACACGTATCAATATAACTCAATGGAAAATGTAACGCATGAAAAATGTGAAAACAGTATTTCTTTAATGTATCAATTCAAAATTACATTATTTTTTTCTTTTTGCTTGTAAATCAATTTTGCAAAAATAACAAATCAAAAGTTGATCATTTTCTTTTTTGTTTATGACAGTATTTGTAAAATAGCAATTCAAAGTTTAATTGTTCGTGAATAATCCCTAACCTAACCGTACCATACCTAACTTTTACCCTTAACCCTAACCAAAATATTTTTAAATGAAATATAGCTTTAAACACTCCCCTTCCTAGATGTGCGCCCCCTACCCGAAGGTTGGGGAACCCTAGTTTGAAAATACATGTATACACAAACACAAATATCATGTGCACATTCTTTTGCGCGCGTGTGTGTGTGTGTGGATTGACAATAAATGCCTACAGCTAAAAGGTGAAGAAATGTATCTGCTTTATTTATCTTCAGAATATATATGGTTATAGGGGTTTATTTGGAAAAACCTAGGAAGAGTTTGTAAATAATAAATTTCCGCCGCACTAAAATTAAATCAAAATAACCAATATTACAACATTTGGTAAAATTATAGAATCATTTTACATTTGAATGATTTTTTCTTACAAAAAGCTATTATGGTTTGTGGCAACATTAATTTCATAAATATAAATAATATTTATGAACACATATAATGGTTTGTTTAATTATATTGATTCTTATGTTACAAAAATAATAACTTAAGGGGAGACTACAGTAGTGGCGTGTTCCCTCACCATAAACCATCTAACTTTAACCCTTAACCCTAACCAAAATATATTTTTTCTAATTAAATATAGCTTTAAATACTCCCCCTCCCAGGTGTGCAACCCCCCCCCTACCGAAGTTGGGGAACCCTAGTTTGAAAATACATGCATACACAAACACAAATATCATGTGTACACATTCTTTTGTGTGTGTGTGTGTGTGTGTGTGTGTGTGTGTGTGTGTGTGTGTGTGTGTGTGTGTGTGTGTGTGTGTGTGTGTGTGTGTGTGTGTGTGTGTGTG